>NW_028327187.1:59528258-59873258 GCF_987537825.1 Furipterus horrens
AGCTATTGTACACACTGCTGCAATGAACATAGAGGTGCATCACTTCTTTTGAATTTGTGTTTCAAGATTCTTTGGGTATAATCCTAGTAGTGGAGTCGTTGGTTCAAAAGGCAGTTCCATTTTTAATCTTTTGAGGTAATTCCATACTGTTCTCCATAGTGGCTGCACCAGTCTGCATTCCCACCAACAGTGCGGTAGGGTTCCCGTTTCTCCACATCCTCGCCAGTACTTGTTCCTTGATTTGTTGATGATGGCCATTCTGACTGGTGTAAAATTGTATCTCATTGTGGTTCTTATTTGCATCTCCCTGATGGCTAATGATGTTGAGCATTTTTTCATGTGTCTGTGGACCTTCTGTATGTCCTCTTCAGAGAAGTGTTTGTTCAGGTCCTTTGCCCATTTTTTAATTGGGTTGTTTGTTTTCTTGATGTTGTCGTATAAGCTCTTTACATATTTTGGAAATGAGTCCCCTGTCTGTGATGTCATTGGCAAATATGTTTTCCCATATGGTTGGTTTCCTTTTCATCTTGCTGATGTTTTCTTTTGCTGAGCAGAAACTCTTTAGTTTGATGTAATCCCATTTATTTATTTTTTCCTTTATTTCTCTTGCTTTAGGAGATGTATTCATGAAGAAATTGTTATGTGAGATATCTGATATTTTCTTGCCTGTGTTTTCCTCTAGGACTTTTATGGTGTCACGGCTTACATTTAAGTCTTCGATCCATCTTGAGTTTATTCTCGTGTGTGGTGTAAGTTGGTGGTCTAGTTTCATTTTTTTGCAGGTCCCTATCCAGTTGTCCCAGCACCATTTGTTAAAGAGGCTCTTCTCATTCCATTTTATGTTCCTTTCTCATTTATCAAAGATTAGTTGACCATAGAGGCCTGGGTTTATTTCTGGACTCTCTATTCTGTTCCACTGATCTATATGTCTGTTCTTATGCCAGTACTGGACTGTTTTGATTACAGTGGCTTTGTAGTATTGTTTGATATCTGGTGTTGTGATTCCTCCTGCTGTGTTCTTCTGTCTCAAGATTGTTTTTGCTATTCGGGGTCTTTTCTGGTTCCATATGAATTTATGGAGTATTTGTTCTAGGTCTGTGAATTATATCATTGGTATTTTAATAGGGATTGCATTGAATCTGTAAATTGCTTTGGGTAGTATGGCCATTTTGATGATGTTGATTCTTCCCATCCAAGAACATGGCATTTGCCCCCATTTATTTGTATCTTCCTTAATTTCTTTCTTCAATGTTATGTAATTTTCAGAGTACAGGTCTTTTATCTCTTTGGTTAAGTTTACTCCTAGGTACTTTATTTTTTGTGTTGCTATAGTAAACGGTATTTTCTTTTTTGTCTCTGTCTCTGCTATTTTATTGTTGGTGTACAGAAATGACTTAGATTTCTGTATATTTAATTTGTACCCTGCTATTTTGCCAAATTCACTTATTATATCGAGTAGTCTTTTAGTGGAGTTTATAGGATTTTCTAGGTATACTATCATGTCATCTGCATATAATGAAAGTTTTACTTCCTCTTTCCCAATTTGGATGCCTTTTATTTCTTTTTCTTATCTGCTTGCTGTGGCTAGGACTTCCAACACTATGTTGAAAAGGAGTCGAGAGAGTGGACAACCTTGTCTAGTTCCTGAGTTCAGGGGGAATGCTTTCAGTTTTTGTCCATTGAGTATGATGTTGGCCTCAGGCTTCTCACATATATAGCCTTAATGATATTAAGGTATGCTCCCTCTATTCCCATTTTGCTGAGTGTTTTCATCATAAATGCGTGTTGTACTTTATCAAATGCTTTTTCTGCATCTATTGATATGATCATGTGATTTTTGTCTTTCATTTTGTTTAGGTGACGTATTATATTTATTGATTTGCGAATATTAAACCATCCTTGCATCCCTGGAATGAAGCCCACTTGATCATGATGTATGATCTTTTTGATGTATTGCTGGATCCTGTTTGCCAAAATTTTATTGAGGATTTTAGCATCTATGTTCATCAGTGATATTGACCTGTAGTTTTCTTTCTTTGTTGTGTCTTGTCCTGGTTTGCGGATTAGGATAATACTGGGTTCATAGAAAGAGTTTAGGATTTTCCCCTCTTCCTGGGTTTTTTGGAACAGTTTGAGGAGGATAGGAGTTAGTTCTTCCCTGAATGTTTTGTAGAATTCGCCTGTGAAGCCATCCGGTCCAGGGCTTTTGTGTGCAGGGAGATTTTGGATTACCGTTTCAATTTCCTTCTTTGTTATTGGTCTGTTGAGACTTTCCACTTCTTCTTGATTCAGTTTTCGAAGGTTGTATGTTTCTAGAAATTTGTCCATTTGTTCTAGATTGTCAAATTTCTTGTCATACAGTTGTCCGTAGTAATTTCTAACTATCATTTGTATTTCTGTGGTATCAGTCGTGATTTCTCCTCTTTCATTTTTGATTTTGTTTATTTGGGTCTTCTCTCTTTTTTTCTTAATTAGACTGGCTAGAGGCTTGTCGGTTTTGTTTATTTTTTCAAAGAACCAGTTCCTAGTTTTGTTCATCTTTTGGATTGTTTGCTTAGTCTCTATGTCACTTAGTTCTGCTCTGATCTTGATGATTTCGTTCCTTCTTCTTGCCCTAGGCTTTGTTTGTTGTTGTTGTTGTTCTAGTTCTTGTAGCTTTATGGTTAGGTTTTTTATTTGAGATTCTTCTATCCTTTTCAGATATGCCTGTATTGCTATGAACTTCCCTCTCAGGACTGCGTTTGCTGTGTCCCACAGGTTTTGGGCTGTTGTGTGCTCATTATCATTAGTTTGAAGAAATTTCTTGATTTCTTCTTTGATGTCATTGTTAACCCAATCATTATTTAATAGCATGTTATTCAATCTCCATGAGTTTGGGTGTCTGATTTTTTTCTCTGAGGTTGATTTCTAGTTTCAAGGCATTGTGATCTGAAAAGATGCTTGATATGATTTCAATTTTCTTGAATTCGTTGAGGCTTGTTTTGTGTCCTATCATGTTGTCTGTCTTTGAAAATGTCCCATGTGCCTTTGAAAAGAATGTATATTTTTCTTCTTTGGGGTGGAAAGTTCTATATATATAAGTTAGATCCATGTGGTTTAGTGTGTTGTTCAATGCCTGTATATCCTTGGTGTTTCTTTGCTTTGATGATCTGTCTATTGTTGATAATGGAGTGTTGAAGTTCCCTACTATGAGTGTGTTGTTGTTGATATCCTTTTTGTGGTCTTCTAGTATTTGCTTTATGTATTCGGGTGCTCCTATGTTCGGTGCATATATGTTTATCCAAGTCATATCTTCTTGATGGATTGCTCCTTTAAGTATTATGAAATGTCCTTCTTTGTCTTTTTATTGCCCTTGCTTTGAAATCCATTTTGTCTGATATGAGGACTGCTACCCCGGCTTTTTTTTCCGGTCCGTTTGCTTGGAATATTTTTTTTATATCCCTTTACTTCCAGTCTGTGTAAATCTTTTGTTTTCAGGTGTGTTTTTTGTAGACAGCAAATATGTGGGTCCTGTTTTCTTATCCATTCCGTTACCCTATGTCTTTTAATTGGAGCATTTAATCCATTTACATTTAAGGTTATTATTGACATGTATTTATTCATTGCCCTTTGTACCTCTGTTCCTCTCCTCTTGTTCTTCTCTTCTTTTTTCTTAGAACACTCCCTTTAGCATCTCCTGCAATGCTCGTTTGGTGGAGATGTATTCTTTCAGTCTTCCTTTGTCTGAGAAACTCATTATTTCACCTTCTATTTTGAACGAGAGCCTTGCTGGGTATTCTTGGTTGTAGGCCTTTGTTTTTCATTGCTTGAAATATTTTTTGCCATTACTTTCTGGCTTGTAATGTTTCTGTGAGAAATCAGTTGATAGCCTTATTGGAGCTCCCTTGTATGTTATTTGCTGTTTTTCTCTTGCTGCTTTTAGTATTCTCTCTTTGTCTTGAAATGTTGCATTTTAATTATGATGTGCCTTGGAGTGGGTTTTTGGGGGTTCCTCTTCATTGGAACTCTCTGTGCTTCCTGACCTTGTATAACTGTTTCTCTCCTCAGGTTGGCAAAATTTTCTGTCACTATTTCTCCTATCAGTTTTTCAATTCCATGCTCCTTTTCTTCTCCCTCTCTAATTCCTATGATCCTGATATTAATTTTCCTAATGCTATCCTGTAATTCCCTACCATCTTGTTCATATTTTTTCAATTTTTTTTCATTTTGCTCTATTGTCTGGGAGTTTTTCTCTACATTATCTTCTAACTCACTAATCCGATTCTCTGCTTCGTTTAGTCTGCTTTTGACTGATTCTACTGTGTTTTTCAGTTCAGAGATTGAATTTTTCAGCTCTTCCTGGTTCTTGTTAACAGTTTCTATGTCTTTTTTTATGCTGGTGTAGTTCTCTGCAAGTTCCCTGTAATTTTCTTGAGCTGCTAGTAACTTACTTGGAAGTTTTCATAGTTGATTTTAAGGATGTCGAGTATATTGAGCTTCTTTACCACCATTGTTTTGAATTGCATGTCTGACATTTGGGCTATGTCTATTTCATCTATCTCTCTTTCTGAGGATTCCTCTTTTCTCTTCATTGAGGGGTTATTTTTGCGTCTTACCATGTTGGATTCTTTTTATTTTTGTTTATTTATTTATTTATTTGGGTTTTTTTTGGGGGGGTGTTCTGCTTTGACTTCCCTCCTTTGTGGTGTGAGATTCTTTATTGGAGATCTGGGGGTTTCAGTGGTGCAGTTTCTTTTATATCCTGAGCCTGATGTTCTTGAGTTACCCTTTATGTCGTTTGTTTATGCTGTTTGGTTATATTTCAGATGTTCTTTGGTAGGATCTTCCTTCTGGCTAGTTGGTTGAGAGTCACTCTGTCCACTTTGTCTTGAGTTCTTTTGTGGATATGCTGTTAAAAACATAAACACACAGCCCAGACAGGAGACCCACACCCTCAAAAAGTATCCCCCACTCTCTATCCCGCTATCGTCAGCCAATGAGCCCGTATTAATATAAATGTAAAGAGATTAGAGCTTTTATAGTATAAGAAGAATAGATAAGGGTTGTTTTGGGGGAGGAAAAATATAATTTTTGATAGAGGGGGTGATAGATTAATAATAGTTGAGACTGTGCAAGCCAGTAGGTAATATTTACATTGTATGTTAATAAAAATAGAAGAAAAGGATGGAAAAATGCATAATATAGTAAGAAAGTGGGATTGTATTGTATTGGTTTATATAGTAATTATATTCTATTATTTAGAGTGATAGGGGGGCTAAACTAGAGACACAAACAAATAAACAACGATTAAAGAGAAAGGATGAGAAGAAGAGGTTATATGCAACACGTTAGAGATAAAGTTTGTTTTTCTTTTTGGAAGGGGAGGAAAAAAAAAACCCCCCAAAAAAACCCCAAGAAAAGAGAAGAAAGAAAAGAAGAAAGAAAGAAAGAACGAAAAGAAAGAATAAAGAAGAAAGAAAGAAGAAAGAGAGAAAAATAAAAAGCTATGTTTTTACTCCGTTTTAGCCTTGGTGTTTCGCCTTCTTTTTCTGCGTCCGCAGCTGGTCTAGTGTGGCGGTTCAGAGGTTCTCGTTTCTTGCAGCAATGGTGTGCGCCCGAGGTTGCTGCAATGGTGTGCGCCCGTGGTTGCTGGCACGGTGCTCACCCTTGCTGCCTGCTGGAGCCAGCTGAGGTGTCCTTGCGCTCCAGCCCCTGCACGGGAAGGGCGGCCCGAGAGTTTGCTCTGTGGTTGGCGCCTATTGTTGCCCGGCTGATGGAGCCGAGGTGTCCGTCTGCGCGCGTCCCTGCATGTGCGGGCAGCGGAGAGCTTGCCCCGCGATTGGCGCCTACTGTCCCCAGGCTTAGGTGTTTTCCCCTTACACCCCCGTGCCCTTAGTCCCACTGAGCCGAGCTCCAGGAGTTGGTCTCTCACCTCTTAGGGCGGGGCCGCGGACTCTTGTGCTCAGTGGAAGTGAGCATCTGTGAGTCACTGCCGCTTGCTTTTCCGGCGCCGCAATGGCCCACCTTCCCTCACCTGTCTGGGCTGGCACGAACAGAGCCTGCGCTAGTGGTCTGCTTTCCGGCCTGGGGCCCGGCGCCCACGGGAGCTGTCTAGGGGTATCTGCACACGGTCCTCAGCGTGTTCAGTGGGCCCTCCCTGTGCCCGTTGGGGCACTGATCTTATGTCCGTTGGGGAGTGTCTGAGGGACGCCTGGACTCACAGCCCCGCGCACCTGGGCCAGTGAATGAGGGCACTTCCCTATGTGCACCCCCGAGACCCAAGGGTAGGGTTGGGGAGTGGATGAGCGCACCACTGCGCCAGCCCTCCTCAAGAATGGCCTACCACCCCCAAACTTTCCTCCCCTCTTCACCTTCCACTAGAGAAAAATATAAAGGAGAATTATGTTCTCACTTGCCCGGCAGCACGCTGTCTCCTGTCCTTTAGCGCCAATGCCACTTGGTCGAGTCCGGTCTCTGCCAGCGGGCAGAGATCCGCTCTCCTCCCAACTCCTCTCCGGGGCAGCCTGTGGTCGCCAAAAAGCCTTTGTGTACTTCCAGCCGCAGTTCGGGCAGCCGCCCCAGTCAGGAATCCCGTTTCGTCCCCTTTTTCTCCGCTATCCTCACTAAACAGGTTGTTCCCAGATGGATTTTCTCTAATCCAGCAGTGCCTTGGCTCCACTCCTGCCAGTGTCCAGCTGCTCACTGAGATGTTCTGTCTGCAATTAGCGCAAACTGCAGACAGGTCTTGGGAGCCTGAAAACGAAGCCTCTCCTCACTCCTCCACCATCTTCCCAATCCTAAGGCTAATACATTTTAAAGAAATGACTGCTGTTTCACCTCTTACGTGCCCTAGGTTTCAACCAATCCTGTCTGTTTTCATACAGGTATCTCAAACACTATGTGATAACTTGGAAAGTTAATTTTTTACTGCCTAAGACATAGATTTTGGTTACTTCAGTCTTTGTTCATTTATTTAGTTCACTTGTTAACAAATGTCTATGAATGCCTACTATTTGCCAGGTATCATTTTAAGTAGTGGGACACATTGGTAAAAACAAAAATGTCCCTTGCTTGTGGAGCTTAAATTTGGGGATAGGAAACAGACAATAAATAAAGTAAATATATTGTATATAAGATGTCCACAAGTGCTATGCAGAAAATGAAGCAGACCAAAGGAATAGGAGATGCCAGGAAAACGTGTGTACATAAGCTGTTTTATTAAGGATATCCAAGGAAAAGTCTTAATAAGGTGACTTTTGAACAAAGACATGAAACAAATGAGGGAGCAAACCCTGAGAGTATCTGGGGGAAAAGCATTCTAGGCAGGGAAAGTAAAAGATAAAAAGATCCTAAGGTGAGTTTGTCTTTGGCATGTTTGAGTATTCTGGAACAGGGTTAGAAGTGAGGGAGTGGCAAGATGTGAAGACAGAGATGGAGTGAAAAGCAGATCATTATAAGACTTTGTTGACACCTGTAAGAATTCTGTCTTTAAGTGAGACAGGAGGCTCTGAGTGACATTTTTAAAATTTAATATTTATTGTATATTTTCCATCACCATTTAGTCCCTTTATACCCACTTCCTACCAGTAATCACCACAAACTGTTGTCCATGTCCATGAGTCTTTTTTCGTTTTTGCTCAGTTCCTTGATCTGTCCACAACTTCTGTCCACAACTAGCTGTCATTCAGCTCTCCATCTACGAGTTTGTCCATCTATATTTTGCTTGTTAGTTTAGTTTGTTCATTAGATTCCACATATGAGTGAAATCACATGGTATTTGTCTTTCTCTGACTGGGTTATTAAACTTAGCATAATGTTCTCCAGATCTATCCAAATTGTCACAAAGGGTAAATTTTTCTTTTTTTTATTTTTTCTTATCTTTTCCTTCATTTTTTTGTTTTTCCTTTCTTTTATTAATATTATTTTAAATAATTTTTTATTGTTCAATTACATTTGTCCCAATTTTTCCCCCATGACTCTCCCCTGCCTCGCCTACATCCCACTTCCACAGTCAATCCCCACCCTGTTGTCCATTTTCCATGGGTCCTTTATACTTGTTCCTTGACTAGAACCTTCTCCTTTCCTCCGTTTTTCCCCTCTCCTCACCCTTCTGGTCTCTGTCAGTTTGTTCCTTATTTCCACATCTCTGTGTCTATTTTTCTCATTTGTTTGATTTGTTCATTAGGTTCCACTTGTAGGTGAGATCATATGGTATTTGTCTTTAGTTGCCTGACTTATTTCACTTAACATAATACTCTCCATTTCTATTCATGCTCTCGTGAAGGGAAGGAGTTCCTTTTTTCTTTTTGCTGTGTAGTATTCCATTGTGTAAATGTACCACAGTTTTTGATCCACTCATCTACTGATGGGCACTTAGGCTGTTTCCAGCACTTGGCTATAGTAAATAACACTGCTATGAACATTGGGGTGCATAGGTTCTTTTGAATCGGTGTTTCAGGATTCTTTGGGTATAATTCAGCAGTGGAATCACTGGGTCAACAGGCAGTTCTATTTTCAGTTTTTTGAGTAAATTCCATACAGTTTTCCACAGTGTCTGCACCAGTCTGCATTTCCACCATAGTGCACTAGTGTTCCCTTTTCTGCACATCCTCACTAGCACCTGTTGTTTGTTGATTTGTTAATGATGGCCATGCTGATCACTGTGAGGAGGTATCTCATTGTGGTTTTGATTTGCATCTCTGATGGCTAATGATGTTGATCATCCTTTCATATGCTTATTGGCCCTCTATATGTCCTCCTTGAAGAAGTGTCTGTTCAGACCCTTTGACAATTTTTAAATTAGATTGTTTTTCATCCTGGTGTTCAGTCATATGTGTTCTTCATATATTTTGGATATCAAACCCTTGTTTGGGGTATCACTGGCAAAAGTGTTTTTCCATAAGGTTGGATTTCATTTTGATGATATTTTATTTAGCCATGAAGAAACTTTTTAATTTGATATACTCTCACTTGTTTATTTTATCCCTAGGAGATATGTTGGTGAAACTATTGCTGCATGAAATCTTACTGCCTATGTTTCCTTCTAGGACTTTTATGGTGTCCCAATGTATATTTAAGTCTTTTACTCGCCATGAGTTTACTCTGATGTGTTGTGTAAGTTGGTGGTCTAGATTCATTATTTTGCATGTCCCTGTCCAGATCTCCCAATACAATTTATTGAAGAGGCTATTTTTATTCCATTTTATGCTCCTGCCCAATTTGTCAAATATTAATTGACCATAGAGACATGATTTACTTATGGGCTTTCTATTCTGTTCCATTGATCTATGTGTCTGTTCTTGTGCCAGTACCAGGCTGTCTTGATTACAATGGCTTTGTAATATAGTTTGATATCAGATATTTTGATCCCTCCTACTTTGTTCTTCTTTCGCGAGATTGCTGAGGCTATTTGGTGTCATTTTTGGTTCTATATAAATTTTTGAGTACTTTTTCTGTATCTGTGAAATATTTCATTGGTAGTTTAATAGGGATTGAGTTGAATCTATAGATTGCTTTGGGTACCATGGACATTTTAATGATGTTAAATCTTCCAATCCATGAACACGGTATATGTTTCCATTTATTTGTATATTTCTTAATTTCTTTCTTCAGTGTTTTGTAGTTCTCTGAATACAGGTCTTTTACCTCCTTAATTAAGTTTATTTCTAGGTACTTTATTTTTCTTGTTGCTAAGGTAAATGGGATTTTTCTTCTAGTTTCTATTTCTGATATTTTATTGTTTATTGCCTTTGACTTATGAATATTGACCTTGTATCCCTCTATTTTGCCAAATTCACTTATTAGGTTGAGTGTTTTTTTGGGGGGGGAGGGACAATAGGGTTTTTTATGTACACTATCATGTCATCTGAAAATAATGGCAGTTTTATTTCCTCCTTTCCAATTTGAATGCCTTTTATTTCTTTTTCTTATCTGATCTCAGAGGCTTGAACTTCCAATACTGTGTTCAATAAAAGTGGCAAAAGGATACATCCTTGTCCTTTTCCTGAACTTAAAAGGAAAGCTTTTAGTTTTTGCCTGTTGTGTATGATGGCTATAGTAGGTTTATCATATATGGCCTTCATTATGTTGAGGTATGCTCTCTCTACTCCCACTTTGCTGAGTTTTTTTTTTAAATCATAAATGGGTGGTATAATTTATCAAATGGTTTTTCAGCATCTGTTGATATGCTCATGAGATTTTTGTCTTTCACTTTGTTTATATGGTGTATTGCACTTATTGATTTGCAAGTATTGTAACATCCTTGCATCCCTGAGATAAATCCCACTTGATCATGGTGTATGGTATTTTTGATGCATTGCTGTTTGGTTTGGTAATATTTTGTTGAGGATTTTAGCCTCTCTGGTCATCAGGGATAGTAGCCTGTAATTTTTTTAGTGTCTTTATCTGGGTTTGGAATTAGGATAATGCTGGCCTTGTAAAATGATTTTGGGAACCTTCCCTCCTCTTGAATTTTATGATATAGTTTTAGAAGTAGAGATGTTAGTTCTTCCCAGAATGTTTGGTAAAATTCACCTGTGAAGTCATAAGGTCCAGTGCTTTTGCTTGTTGAAAGTTTTTTGGTCACTGCTTAAATTTTACTAGATGTAATCTGTCTATTCAGATTTTTGATTCTTCCTGATTTAGTTTTGGAAGATTCTATGTTTCTAAGAATTTATCAGTTTTGTCCAGGTTGTCCAGATTGTTGGCATATAATTCATAATATTTTCTTACAATCCTTTGTATTTCTTTGGTGTCAGTTGTTATTTTTCCACTTTCATTACTCATCTATTTATTTGTTTCCTTTCTCTTCTTGATGAGTCTGGTTAAATGTTTTTCAACTTGCTTATTTTTTCAGAGAAGTAGCTCTTATATTCATTGATTTTTTAAAATATATTTCATTTTTATTCTATTATAATTGTCCTAATTGTCACACTTTTTTCTCCACTGCCCATCCTACCCCTGCTCCTACAGACACTACCCACCCTGTTGTCCAGGACCATGGTTCATTCATACATGTTCCTAACTAGTCCCTTCTCTTCTTTCCACCTTTATCCCTCTCTCCCCTCTGCTCTAGTCACTGTCAGTCTGTTGCTTGTTTCCATGCCTCTGGTTCTATTTTGCTCATTATATTATTTTGTTCATTAAGTTCCTCTTCTCGGAGAGATCATATGGTATTTGTCTTTTGCTGCCTGGTTTATTTTACTTAGCATAATAGTCTTCCATCTTCTTGAATTTTTTGGACTAGCTTGAGCAGAATAGGATTTAGTTCTTGTTTAAACATTTGATAAAATTCACCTGTGAAGCCCTCCAGTCCAGGGCTTTTGTGTGGCAGGAGTTTTTTGATTACTGCTTCAATTTCACTAGTTATCTATTCAGGCTTTCTGCTTTTTCTTGATTCAGTTTTGGAAGCTTGTATGTTTCTAGAAATTTCTCCATTTCTCCCAGGTTGTCCAATTTCTTGGCATGCATTTGTTTGAACTAATTTCTTACAATCCTTTGTATTTCCATTATGTTGGTTGTACCTTCTCCTTTTTTGTTTCTGATTTTATTTATTTGGGTCCTCTTATATTCTTGATGAGTCTGGTTAAAGGCTTGCCAATTTTATTTATCCTTATAAAGAAACATCTCCTGGGTTTATTGATTCTTTGATTTGTAAAAAATTCTCTATTTCATTTACTTCTGCTCTGATCTTATTTTCTTCCTTCTACTCACCCTCTCACCCTGGCTGGTTTGGCTCAGTGGATTGAGCGTCGGCCTGCGAGCTAAGTGTCGCTGGTTCGATCTTCCAGTCAGGGCACATCAGAGAAGGAAAACTCTGACTCCAAAAAACCTCCTCTGCCTTGCGGCATACCTCTTCAGGGGAAAGGCTAAGGGAGTAAACCCCGACAGAAAATCCGGAGCCGGAGTCCCTAAGGCGGTTTGATGTTGTAGTCAACACCGGCAACTCCTGCGGCGCACCTGAAGCCAAGCTGTATTGACTCTGTCTTTCCCTTGGACCCTTCAGCTGCGAAGAGAGGGGGGGTCTGCTGCATGGGCAACAGCAGACCCTCCATATCACCCTGCCCAGGCTCTGTAGCTTCAGCTTCACTGGAGAGGACACTCCAGCGTCATCACAAGATGTCGATGCAACACGGGAGGAGACAGATACCGTGTCACTCCCGAGTTGGACTGCACAGCCATTCTTGGCGGTGCAGATAGACTCTTAAGAAGCTACACCATCGTCTCTGGAGATGGATGGCTGCCGACTCACCCTCTGCTTCATTTGTTGTTGTTCCTCTAGTTCTTGTAGATGTAGGGTTAGGTTGCTTATTTGAGATTTTTCTGTCTTTTATGGTAGGCCTGTATAGCTATGAACTTCTCTCTCAGGACTCCTTTTGTTGTGTCCCGTAGGTTTTAGGCTGTTGTGTGTTCATTTTCTTTATTTTTTTTAATTTTATTTTTTTGACTATTTAATTACAGTTGTCCCATTTATCCCCCATTGCTGCCCCCCACCCAGCCCACGCCTTCTCCCACAATGATATCCCTCCCCGTTGTACATGTCCATGAGTCTTTCATACATGTTCCTTGACTAAACCCTTCCATCATTTATCCCCCTTCTCTCCCTCCCCCTCCCCCCTATTGGCTGTTATTCTGCTCCTCGTCCTATTTAGTTAGTTTGTTTATGTTGTTCTTTAGTTTCCTGTATTAGGTGATATCATATTGTATTTTTCGATCTTTGCCTGGCTTATTTCACAAGCATAATTCTCTCTAGTTCCATCCATGTTGTCACAAATGGCAGGAGTTCCTTCTTTCTCTCTGCGGCATAGTATTTAATTGTGTAAATGTACCACTGTTTTTTCATCCACTCATCTACAGATGGGCACTTAGGCTGTTTCCAGCACTTAGCTATTGTAAACAGTGCTGCTATGAACATAGGGGTGCATAAGTTCTTTTGAATTAGGGTTTTAGGAGTTTTTGGGTATAATCCTAGCAGTGGAATCTCTGGTTCAAAAGGTAGTTCCATTTTTAGTTTTTTGAGGTAATTCCATACTGTTTTCCACAGTGGCTGCACCAGTCCACATTCCCACCAACAGTGCAGTAGTGTTCCCGTTTCTCCACATCCTCGTCAGCACTTGCTGTTTGTTGATTTGTTGATGATGGCCATTCTGACTGGTATAAAGTGGTATCTCATTGCGGTTTTTATTTGCATCTCTCTGATGCCTACTGATGTTGAGCATTTTTTCATGTGTCTGTGGACCTTCTGTATGTCCTCTTAAGAGAAGTGTTTGTTCAGGTCCTTTGCCCATTTTTTAATTGAGTTGTCTGTTTTCTTGATGTTGAATCATATAAACTCTTTATATATTTTGGAGATCAGTCCCCTATCTGAGATATCACTGACAAATATGTTTTCCGATATGGTTGGTTCCATTTTCATCTTGCTGATGTTTTCTTTTACTGAGCAGAAACTTTAGTTTGATGTAGTCCCAATTGTTTATTTTTTTCCTTTATTTCTCTTGCCATAGGAGATGTATTGTTACATGGGATATCTAAAATTTTACTGCCTATGTTTTCCTCTAGGACTTTTATGGTATCACGGCTTAGATTTAAGTCTTTGATCCATTTTGAGTTTATTCTGGTGTGTGGTGTAAGTTGGTGGTCTAGTTTCATTTTTTTGCACGTCCCTGTCCAGTTCTCTCAGCACCATTTGTTAAAGAGGCTCTTCTCACTCCATTTTAAGTTCCTTCCTCCTTTATCAAATATTAGTTGACTGTAGATTCCTGGATTTATTTCTGCGCTCTCTATTCTGTTCCACTGATCTATATGTCTGTTCTTGTGCCAGTACGAGACTGTTTTGATCACCGTGCTTTCATATTATTATTTCATGTCTGGTATTGTGATTCCTCCTGCTGTGTTCTTCTGTCTCAAGATTGCTTAGGCTATTCGGGATCTTTTTTGGTTCCATATGAATTTTTGGAGTATTTGTTCTAGGTCTGTGAAATATGTCATTGGTATTTTAATAGGGATTGCATTGAATCTGTAAATTGCTTTGGGTACTTTGGCCATTTGGATGATGTTGATTCTTCCCATCCAAGAACATGGTATTTGCTTCCATTTATTTGTATCTTCCTTAATTTCTTTCTTCAGTGTTACGTAATTTTCAGAGTACAGGTCTTTTATCTCTTTGGTTAAGTTTATTCCTAGGTACTATCTTTTTCTTGTTACTATAGTAAATAGTATTTTCTTTTTTGTCTCTGTCTCTGTCTCTGATATTTTACTGTTGGTGTACAGAAATGCCATAGATTTCTGTATATTTATTTTGTACCCTGGTATTTTCCGAAATTTACTTATCATATTGAGTAGTCTTTTAGTGGAGTTTCTAGGGTTTTCTATGTTTACTATCATGTCATCTGCATATAATGATACTTTTACTTCTTCTTTCCCATTTTGGATGCCTTTTATTTCTTGTCTGATTTCTGTGGCTTGGACTTCCAACACTATGTTGAATAGGAGTGGAGAGAGTGCACAGCCTTGTCTACTTCCTGATTTCAGGGGGAATGCTTTCAGTTTTTGTCCATTGAGTATGATGTTGTCTTCAGGTTTCTCATATATAGCTTTAAGTATGTTGAGGTATGCTCCCTATATTCCCCTTTTGCTTAGTGTTTTCATCATAAATGAATGTTGTACTATATCAAATGCTTTTTCTGCATCTATAGATATGATCATGTGATTTTTGTCTTTCATTTTGTTTAGGTGATGTATTATATTTTTTGATTTGCGAATATTAAAGCATCCTTGCATCCCTGGGATGAATCCCACTTGATCATGGTGTATGATCTTTTTCATGTATTGCTGGATCCTGTTTGCTAATATTTTATTGAGGATTTTAGCATCTAAGTTCATCAGTGATACTGGCCTGTAGTTTTCTTTCTTTGTTGTGTCTTGACCTGGTTTTGGAATTAGGGTCATATTGGCTTCATAGAAAGAGTTTGGGATTTTTCCCTCTTCTTGGATTTTTTGGGATAGTTTGACAAGGGTAGGAGTTAGTTCTTCCTGAAATGTTTTGTAAAATTCACCTGTGAAGCCATCCGGTCCAGGACTTTTGTGTGCCAGGAGATTTTGGATTACTGTTTCAATTTCCTTCTTTGTTATTGGTCTGTTGAGACTTTCCACTTCTTCTTGATTCAGTTTTGGAAGGTTATATGTTTCTAGATATTTGTCCATTTCTTCTAAGTTGTCAAATTTCTTGCCATATAGTTGTTTGTAGTAATTTCTTATAATCCTTTGTATTTCTGTGGTATCAGTCGTGATTTCTCCTCTTTCATTTCTTATTTGTTTATTTGGGTCTTCTCTCTTTTTTTCTTGATGAGCCTGGCTAATGGCTTATCGATTTTGTTTATTTTTTTTTCTTCAAAGAACCAGCTCCTCATTCCGTTAATCTTTTGAATTGTTTGTTTGGTCTCTATGTCATTTAATTCTGCTCTGATCTTGATAATTTTCTTCCTTCTTCTTGTCCTAGGCTTTATTTGTTGTTGTTATCCTAGTTTTTTTTAGCTGTAGGGTTATATTTTTTATTTGAGATTCTTCTGGCCTTTTCAGATATGCCTGTATTGCTATGAACTTCCCTCTTAGGACTGCTTTTGCTGTGTCCCATAGGATTTGGGCTGTTGTGTGTTCATTATCGTTAGTTTCCAGAAATTTCTTGATTCTTCTTTGATGTCATTTTAACCCATTTATTATTTAATAGCATGTTATTCATTCTCCATGAGTTTGTGTGTCTTTGATTTTTTTAATCTGAGGTTGATTTTTAGTTTCAAGGCATTGTGGTCTGAAAAAATGCTTGATATGATTTCAATTTTCTTTAATTTGTTGAGGCTTGTTTTGTGTCCTATCATGTGGTCTGTCTTTGAAAATGTCCCATGTGCATTTGAAAAGAATGTATATTTTTCTTCTTTGGGGTGGAAAGTTCTATATATATAAGTTAGATCCATGTGGTTTAGTGTGTTGTTCAATGCCTGTATATCCGTGGTGTTTCTGTGCTTCGAAGATCTGTCTATTATTGATAGTGGAGTGTTAAAGTCCCCTACTATGAGTGTGGTCCTGTTAATATCCTTCTCGTGGTCTTCTAGTATTTTCTTTCTATATTTGGGTGCTCCTATGTTGGGTGCATATATATTTATCAGTGTTATATCTTCTTGTTGGATTGTTCCCTTGAGAGTATTATGAAATGTACTTCTTTGTCTCTTTTTATGGCCCTTGCTTTGAAATCCGCTATGTCTGATATGAGTACTGCTAACCCAGCTTTTTTTTCATGTCCATTTGCTTGGAATACTTTTTTGTATCTCCTTACATTCAGTCTATGTATATATTTTGTTTTGAGGTGTGTTTCTTATAGGCAGCAAATATGTGGATCCTGTTTTCTTACTCATTCCGTTACCCTATGTCTTATAATTCAAGCATTTAATCCATTTACATTTAAGATTATTATTGATATGTATTTATTCATTTCCCTTTGTACCTGTGTTTCTCTCCTCTTTTTTTTCTGCGTTTTCTTAAAATATCTCCTTCGATAGCCTTATCAGAATTCCCTTGTATGTTATTTGCTGTTTTTCTCTTGCTGCTTTTAGGATTCTCTCTTTGTCTTGGAATGTTGCCATTTTAATTATGATGTGCCTTGGAGTGGGTTTTTTTGGTTTCCTCTTCATTGGGACTCTGTCCTTCCTGAACTTGTTTAACTTTTTCTCTCATCAGGTTGGGAAAATTTCTGTCATTATTTCTCCTATCAGCTTTTCTATTTCTCGTTCCTCTTCTTCTCCCTCTTTAATTCCGATGACTCAGATGTTGTTCTTCCTCATCCTATCCTGTAATTCCCTTACATCTTCTTCGTACTTTTTCAATCTTTTTTCATTTTGTTTTATTGTCTGGGAACATTTTTCTACATTGTCCTCTAACTCACTGATTTGATCCTCTGCTTCGTTTAGCCTGCTTTTGATTGATTCTACTGTGTTTTTCAGTTCAGAGATTGCATTCTTCATTTCTTCCTGGTTCTTGTTAATAGTTTCTATGTCCTTTTTTAAGCTGGTGTCATTCTCCAGAAGTTCCCTGTAATTTTCCTGGAGCTGTTGGTAACTTCCTTTGAGGTTGTTGTAGTTGTTTTTGAGATTGTCGAGTGTATTGAACTGCTTCACCATCATTGTTTTGAATTCCATGTCTGACATTTGGGCTATGTCTATTCCATCTACCTCTCTTTCTGGGGATTCCTCTTTTCTTTTCATTGAGATGTTGTTTCTACGTCTTACCATGTTGGATACTTCTTGTTTGTTTTTGTTTTTTGGGTTTGTCTGCTTTAACTTCCCACCTTTGTGGTATGAGATTTTTTTATAGGAGTTCTGGGGGTTTCAGTGGTGCAGTTTCTTTGATCTCCTGAGCCTGGTGTTCTTGGGTTACCCTTTATGTCATTTGTTTATGCTGTCTGGTTATATTTCAGATGCTCCTTGGTGGGATCTTTCCTCTGCCTAGTTAATTGAGAGTTACTCTGTCCATTTTGTCTTGCATTCTTTTGTGGAGATTCTGTTAAAAACATAAACACACAACCCAGGCAGGAAACCCACACCCTCAAAAATATCCGCCACCCTCTATCCCGCTATCCTCAGCAAATGAGCCAGTATTAATATAAATGTAGAGAGGTTAGGGCTTTTATACTATAGGAAGAGTAGATAAGAGTTATTTTTAAAGAGGAATAATATGATGTTTTTGAGAGAGGGGATGATAGATTAGTAATAGTAGCAAGTAGTGTCAAGACTATGCGGGACAGTAGGTAATATTTACATTGTATGTTAATAATAATAAAAGAAAAAGAAGGAAGAATGCAGAATATTTTAAGAAAGTGGAATTGTATAGTATTAGATTTATATAGTAGTTATATTTTATTTAGTGTGAAAGGAAGGCTAAACAAAACAGACAAACAAATAAAAATTAAGAAGGAAGGATGAGGAGAGATTATATGAAACAAAGAGATAGTTTTTAAAAATTGAATAAAATTAAAAATTAAAATTAGGATTAAAATAAAAAATGAGAAATATAAAAAATTAAAATAAAATAAAATACAAATAAAGAACCTAAAATAGAAATAAATTTTTAAAAATATATACATACAAAAGGAAAGTTTTTAGTCAGTTCATCTTTTGTGTGTCGTCTTCTTTTTCTGGATCCACAGCTGGTCTAATGAGGCAGGCCAGAAGTTCCTGATTTTTGCAGGTTTGGTGTCTGTTTGGAGCAAGCCAGGGAGCTTGTTTGTGTGCTAGCCTCAGGCCTGCCTAGCTGCGCCCCAGGAGTTGGTCTCTCGCCTCTTGGCGCGGGTCTCCGGACACTTGTGCACAGTGGAAGTGAGCGTCTGTGAGTCGCTGCCACCTGCTGTTCTGGCGCCACAGCGGCAGCCTTCCCACACCCACCTGGGTGGACATGAGCAGAGCCAGAGCCAGTGGTCTGTGCTCCAGCCTGGCGCCCACTGGGGTTGGCCAGGGTGTCTGCGCACGGTCTTCTGCATGCCCAGTGGGCCTTCCCTGAGCCTGTTGGGGCACTGATCTTATGTCCGTTGAGGTGTTTCCAAGGGGCGCCTGGATGCGAGGTCTGGTGCACCTGGACCAGTGAATGATGGCACTTTTCTGTGCGAGCCCGCACAACCCAAGGGGAGGGTTGGGGAGTGGGTGAGTGCACTTCTGCGCCTGCGCGCCTCAAGAATGTCCTATCACCCCTAACCTTTCCTCCCCTCTCCGCAGTTCACAAGAGAAAAATATGAAGGAAAATCACATTCTCCCATGCACAGCAGTACGCTGTTTCATGTCTTTCAGGGTCAATGCCACCTAGTCCAGTCCCGTCTCTGCCAGAGGGCAGAGATCCACTCTCCTCCCTGTTCCTCTCTGGGGAAGCCTGTGGTCACTGAGAAGCCTTCGTGTACTTCTAGCCACAGCTCGGGGAGCCACCCCAGTTAGAAATCCCTCTCATCCCTTTTTCCTCAGCTATCCTCGCCAAACAGGTCGTTCCCAGATGGTTTTCTCTAAACTAGCAGTGCCAGGGCTCGACTCCTGCTGGTGTTCAGCTGCACACTGTGATGTTCTGTCTGCGATTAGTACAAACTACAGATTAGTCTCGGGAGCCAGAAAGTGCAGCCTCCCCTCACTCCTCCGCCATCTTCTCTCTCTCATTTTCATTTGTCTCCAGAAACTATTTGATTTCTCCTTTAATCTCATTTTAACCCATTTATTATTTAATAGTCTGTTATTCAATCTCCATGTATAGGAGCACTTTTGCGTTTTTTCCTTGCAGTTGGTTTCCAATTTCAAGCCATTGTTATCCAAGAAGATGCTTGATATGATTTCAATAGTTTTGAATGTTGAGGCTAGTTTTGCATTCTACCATGTGGTCTATCTTTGAAAATTTTCCATGTGCATTTAAAAGAATGTATAATTTGCTTCTTTGGGATGAATAGTTTTGTATATATCAATTAAATCCATTTGATCTAGAGTATTATTCAATGCCACAGTATCTTTATTGGTTCTTTGCTTCGAAGATCCATCCGTTGTTGACAGTGATGTGTTAAAATCCCCTATGATGAGTATGTTGCTGTTGATATCTTTGTTGAAGTCCTCCAAGATATTCCTTATATAATTAGGTACTCCTATGTTGGGTGCATATATGTTGATAGTAGTTATATCTTCTTTATGGATTACTCCTTTAAGTATTATATAGTGACCTTCTCTGTCTTTGTTTATGGACTTTGTTTTGAAATTATTTTGTCTGATATAAGTATTGTTACCCAAGATTTTTTTCATGTCCATTTGCTTGGAATATCTTTTACTTTTAGTCTGTATAAATCTTTTTTTCTGAGGTGGGCCTCTTGTAGAGAGCAAATATGTGAGTCATGTTTTCTTATCCATACAGCTACCCTATATCTTTTGATTGGAGCACTAAATCTATTTATATTTAATGTTATTATTAATAGGTACTTATTCATTTCCATTGTCCCTTTGTCCCTACATTCCTCCCTCTTGCTCTCTTTTTCTTCATCTTCCTAAAGTGGTCCTTTTAGTATCTCCTGAAATTCTGGTTTGGTGAAGATGTATTCTTTTCGTCTTTTTTTTTTTTTTTTTTGATCTGGGAAACTCCTTGTTTCTCTTTTCATTTTATTTTTTTTAATTAATTAATTTTTTTTCTATTACAGTTGTCCCAATTTTTCCCTCATTGTTTACACCCACCCCACTTACCCCTTCTTCCACAGTCCACCCCCACCCCATTATCCCATTGTCCATGTTCATGAGTCATTTATACTAATTCCTTGACTAGACCCATCTTCTTTCCCCTTTCCTCCCCTCGTTCCTCCCCATTAGTCACTGTCAGACTGATCCTTGGTTCTATTTTGCTCATTTGTTTGTGTTGTTCATTAGTGTCCTGTGTTAGCTGATATCATATGGTATTTGTCTTTTGCTGCCCGCCTTATTTTGCTAAGCATAATATTCTCCAGTTCTATCCCTGTTGTCGCAAATGGTAGGAGTTCCTTCGTTGTTTCTGCTGCATAGTATTCCATTGTATAAATGTATCACAGTTTTTAAATCCACTCATCTACAGATGGGCACTTAAGCTATTTCCAACACTTGGCTATTGTGAACAGTGCTGCTATGAACACGGGGGGGAGGCATAGGTTCTTCTGAATTGGTGTTTCAGGATTCTTCGGGTATAATTCTAGCAATGGGATTGGTGGATCAAGAGGCAGCTCCATTTCTATTTTTTTGAGGAAATTCCATACTGTTTTCCATAGTGGCTGCACCAGTCTGCATTCCCATCAACAGTGCACTAGGGTCCCCTTTTCTCCACATCCTTGCCAGTATTTCTTGTTTGTTGATTTGTTGATGATGGCCATTCTGACTGGTGAGAGGTGGTATCTCATTGTGGTTTTGATTTACATCTCTCTGATGGCTAGTGATGTTGAGCATGTCCTCTTTGGAGAAGTGATTGTTCAGGTCTTTTGCCCACTTTTTGATTGGATTGTCTGTCTTCTTGGTGTTTAGGCTTATAAGTTTTTTATATATCTTGGTGATCAAGCCCTTGTCTGAGGTTTCATTGGCAAGTATGTTTTCCCATACTTTGGTTTCCTTTTCATCTTGCTAAAGTTTTCATTTGTACCTATGTTCCTCTCCCTTTCTCTTTTTCTTCATTTTCTTACAGAATTCCCTTTAGCATCTCTTGCAATGGTGGTTTGGTGGAGATGTATTCTTTTAGTCCTCCTTTGTCTGTGAAACTCCTTATTTCACCTTCCATTTTGAGTGATTGCCTTGCTGGTTAGAGTATTCTTGGTTGTAGGCATTTGTTTTTTATTGCTTGAAATATTTTTTGCCATTTTTTTCTGGCTTTTAGTGTTTCTGTTGAGAAATCAGTTGATAGCCTTATTGGAGCTCCCTTGTATGTTGTTTGCTGTTTTTCTTTTGCTGTCTTTAGGATTCTCTCTTTGTCTTTGAGTGTTGCCATTTTAATTATGATGTGCCTTGGAGTGGGAACTTTTGGGGTTCATCTTTATTGGGCTCCTCTGTGCTTCCTGGACTTGCATGACTTTTTCTCTCATCAAGTTAGGAAAATTTTCTGTCGTTACTTTTTCAGTGATGTTTTCTATCCCATGCTCCTATTCTTCTCCTTCTTGTATCCCTGTGATATGGATATTGTTTAGCTTCATGTTGTCCTTTAGAATTCTTAAATCCTCTTTATTCTTTTTCAGTCTTTTTTTATTTTGTTGTATTATCTGACAGTTTTTTTTCTAGTTTGTCCTCTAACTCACTAATCTGATCCTCTGCTTCATTTAGCCTGCTTTTGATTCCTTCTATTGTGTTTTCAGTTCAGAAATTGTATTCTTCATTCCTCCTGGTTTTTATTGATATTTTTTATGTCCTTTCTCATGCTGGTGTAGTTCTCAGCAAGTTCCTTGTAGCTTCCCTGGAGTTCTTTGTAGTTCCCCTGGAGTTCATTGTACCTTTCTCTGAGTTTGTCAAGTTCATTGAGCTTCCTTATAACCATTTTTTTGAATTTCATGTCTGATAGTTTGCTTACCTGTGTTTCATCTAGCACTATTTCTGGGGATTCCTCTTTTCCTTTCATTGGGAAATTGTTTCTGTGTCTCCCTATGTTGGATGCCTCTTCTTGTTTGTTTTTGTCTTAGATTTATTTGCTTGATTTCCCACCTTCATGATGTGACCTTCTTTAATAGGAGAACTGGGGGATTTAGTGGTGCCATCTCTTTGATCCCCTGAGCTTTATGCGCTTCATGCCATTTGTTTAAGCTGTCTGGTTGTACTTCAATTTTGGTTGTTGTTGTATTACTCTTTGGTGGAACTTTCCCTCTGGATAGTTAATTGAGAGTTACTCTGCCCACAACATCTTTAATTATTTTGTGGAAATGCTGTTAGAACATAACCACACAACCCAGGCAAGTACCCACACCCTCAAAAATATCCACCACTCACAATTACACCAAAAGCAACAAATGAACTAGTATTCATACACATGTAAAGAGATTAAGATTATTATACTAAAGGAAAAACAGATAAGAGTTGACTAACTGAAAGAAAGGTGATTTTTGAGAGGGAAGATGGTAGAATAATAATAGTATCAAGCAGGGTCAAGGCAATGTGAGACAGTAATTAATATTTACATTGTATCTTGAAAAGGAAGGAGAGAACGCAGGATGAAGTGAGAAAGTGGAAGCATGTAGTATAGCTTTATATAGCAGTTATATGATATATATTTAGTGCAAGAGGGTGGATAAAACAGACAAAAAAAATTAGGAAGAAGAAGAATAAGAGGGAGAGAAGGTAAGAAACAGATTAAAGGAAGAGCTTTTCCCCAGTAAAACCTTTGGGCGCTGTCTTCTCTTTCTGGGTCCACTCCTGGTCAAAATTCCATGGGTTTCAAATCTTCTTTTTTGGCTGTGTGTCTGTGAGCAGATCTAGCTGGATTCTGAGTCTCCTATTCTCTCACTTGTGGGTCTGCCACAGCTCTCTGCTGTGAGCTGCACTGAGTTGGGCGACCCCCGCCCCCGCTGGTCCTGTGGTACCCTCCAGAACTTCTCGTGCTTGTCTAGCAACACTACTCTGCTGGTGAACCAGTTCACACGCCCATATTCCCTGCCCAGCCTTGGGTTCTGTCTCTACTCCTCCTCCAAAGAAGTCTCAGTGTTGCCTCCAAGCTGCAGCACTGGCCCCACATGCCTGCCTGGCAGAACCTTGTTGCGCATGTGCAGGCACAGGGTTGTGTGCCCGAGGTCCCAACCAAGTCTGGGGTTCTGCGTCAGCTTTCCCGTGTGGGCCCCTCTCTGCAGCTCAATTCCATGTTTTTGTTTGGTAGGGCCTTGGTGCACACTCCAGTGGACACAGGATTGCTAGCCCATGGGGTCCCCACCAATACTCAGTTCACATTATTTCTCACAGTCCGGGCTATTCTCTGTCTTCCCACACCTCCAGCCATTTCACCAAACCTTCTGGTTGACTCCCTCCAGGACTTAACTGATCAGCATGCCTACAGCAGTGGCGGGCCAGGTGGGGCAGAGTTTCTATGCAGATCCTGGCTAATGAGTCAGTCGGCAGCTTCCCCTTTCAGTGAAGTGGAGGGTCCAGGCTGGTAAGCCAAGCAACTCCACTTAGAGGATGTGGTCTGAGCTTTCTGCCCTCTCACATGCTGTTCCCATGGTCCCATCCCTGTTTGCCCTATGTGAAATCTGCACGCACTTACCCTGTTCCATATTTGTGTACCAAGTCCTTCTGTGATGGGAGCAAGCAAACAACACTGCTATCTACTCTGCCACCATCTTTTCCCTCCTCTCTCTCCTTTCATTTTAAATGAGAACCTTATTGGGTAGAGTAGTCTTGGTTGGAGGCATTTGTTTTTCACTATTTGAAATATTTCTTGCCATTCCCTTCAGGCTTGTAGCATTTCTGTTGAAAAATCAGCTGATAGCCTTGTGGGCACTCCCTTGTATGTTACTAGCTGTTTTCTTTCTTGCTGCCTTTAAGATTCTCTCTGCCTTTAAATTTTGCCATCTTAATTATGATGTGTCTTGGAGTAGGCCTTTTTGGGTCATCTTGATTGGGACCCTATGTGCTTCCTAGACTGGCATGACTGTTACTCTTACTACAGTTGGGGAAGTTTTCTGTCATTACTTTTTCAAACAGGTTTTCTGTCCCTTGCTTCCCTTCTTCTCCTTCTAGTATCCCTGTCATATGAATATTAATGCTTTCCATGTTGGCCTCGCCTCCCATAAGTCATCTGCATTTTTTTGAGTCTCTTTTCATTTTGTTGCTTTATCTGAGAATTCTTTTCTACCTTGTCTTCCAGCTTACTGATTTAATCCTCTGCTTCATTTAGCCTGCTTTTAATTCATTCTAATGAATTATTCATTTCAATTAACTTATTCTTCATTTTCTCCTGCCTCATATTCATAGTTTCTATGCTTTTTTTCATGCTGGTGTAGTTCTCATTAACTTACTTTTAACTTCCTTGGAGTTCCTTGGAGTTCTCACTGAGATCCTTGAGCATCCTTACAACCATTATTTTGAACTCAATGTGTGATAGTTTGCTTAACTCAATTTCATTTAGCAGCATTTCTGGGGATTCCCCCTTCCCTTTTAATTAGGGGTTGTTTCTTTGTCTCCCCAATTTACATGACTCTTCTTGGGTTTTTTTCTGCATATTATTTTGATCTGCTTTGCCTCTCTGTATTCATGGTGTGACCTTCTGTTATAGGAGACCTGTGAGACTCAGTTTGCAATCTCCTTGATCTGAGTTGATTCTCTGGGGATTCCCTTTATGCCATTTATGTGGGCTATCTGATTGTAATTGGATTTTGGTTGTTTTTGCATTATTCTTTGGTGGGTACTTCCCTCTGGCTGATAACTGAGAGTCACAGTGTCCATCACACCTTGTCTGATATTGTACAGGTGATTCCAAACAAAACCAAACATCCCAGGAAACTCATATTCACAAAAATAACCCCCTCCAACAACCACACTATCAATAGTAAATGAGAACATATTAATAAACCTGTAAAGAGACTGAGACTATTTTAAGAAAGGAAAAAGGAATATGAGATGACTAACAAAAATGATTTTCAGAGTGTGGAAGAAGGAGCAATAATAAGGAATATAACTAAGGTGAAGAAAGGAAGAAAATAAAATTTACCTTGTACATTAAAAATGGGAGGAAAGAATGCAGAATGAACTAAGAAAAAGGAAGAACATAGTACTAGGTATAAACAAAGTTTTGAGAGAGAGGACTTCCAGCCAAGATGAAGGCCGAGACAGACACGCTGCATTTTCCTCCACATCTAAGAAGGAATACAACTACCTCATAACTAGAGACAACCAGAAGTTCCAGACAATCGAGCTGCATGGAAATCCAATAGACAAAGATAAAAGAAGAAATACTCATCCACATAGGTAGGAGGGGCAGAACCAGGGTGGAGAGAATGCAGTTTGGTGGTGGCAGCACTGCTGGCAGCAGCAGGCTGGCACAAAGCACAGTCACATATTTTAAAAAGTAGACAGAGATACTGGAGATCACTCCTGGCACCATATCTGACCACACTACTCATGTTTCCAGCGACAGGGGGAAAAAAAACCTCATTGCTTCGGACTGTGCAAACCAGTGGGGTTTGGGGAAGAGGAAGAAACTGCCAGTCTCTCAGCAGAGTCCACCTGTTTAAAAGGTCCGAGGTCCTAGAATGTCCGCAGACCCACCCACTCTGGGAATGATGGCCAGGGCAACAGCTAGAGAGGCCGCAGTCCCATACAGAAGTGGGAGGAGTGCCTGGAAAAGGAGCGAGTACTGAGAAAGCAGCATTGTTCTCTACCCCACATACAGGACCACAATGTAGTGAACTGTGTTGCCCTGTACTGATGAATACCTAAGGCTCCACCTTTTAAAACATAACAGGTGTGACAGCTCTACCAAAGACACGAAGGCAGACAAACAGAGGAGCCTATCAAGATGAGGAGACAGAGAGATATGGCACAAAAGAAGGAACAGATCAAGGTTCCATGGGAAAACTAAGCGATGAGGAATGAGCCAACATAACAGATGAGGAGATAGCCAGCCAAACAGATGCAGAGTTCAAAACACTGGTGATAAAGGTGCTCACAGGCTTGAAAGATATGTTGAGTATGGCAAACACGTAAGTGAAGAAGTGAAGGCTATGCTAAATGAAACGAAGGAAAACCCACACAAAACCAATGGTGAACGGAAGGAAACTGGGGTTCAAATCAATGATTTAGAACACAAGGAAGGATAAAACAGTCAACCAGTACAGAATGAGGAAACAAGAATGGAAAAAATGGAGGAGAGGCTTAGGAACCTCTGGGATAACTTTAAACCTGCCAACATCCGAATCAAAGGGGTGCAAGAAAGAGAAGAGGAAGAGCAAGAAATTGAAACTTTATGTGAAAATATAATAAAGTAAATCTTTCCAAATTTGGTGAAAGAAATATACACACAAGCCCAGGAAGCACAGAGAGTCCCAAACAAGCTAGACCCAAGAGGACCACAGCAAGCCACATCATAATTAAAATGCCAAAGGTTGAAGATAAAGAGAGAACCTTAAAAGCATCAAAAGAAAATCAGAGAGGTACCTACAAAGGGGTGCCTATAAGACTCTCAGCTGATTTCTCCAAAGAATATTTGTAGGCAAGATGTGACTGGCAATAAGTATTCAAAGTGATGAAAAGCAAGGATCCACACCAAGGTTACACTATCCAGCAAAGCTATCATTCAGAATGGAAGGGCTAATGAAGTTTCCCTGACAAGGTAAAGCTAGAAGAGTTCATCATCACCAAACCATTATCATATGAAATGTCAAAGGGACTTACTTAAGAAAAAGAAGATCAAAATTATGAACACTAAAATGACAACAAACCCACAACTATCAACAACTGAATCTAAAACATAAAAACAAAATCTAAATAAGCAAACCAGAATAGAAACAGAATCATAGGTATGGGGATCATATGGAGACCTGTCATCTAGGAGGGGGATGGGGAAGAAATGGGGAAATGGTGCAGGGATAAAGAAGCTTAATTGGTTGGTACAAAATAGACAGGGGGAAGTAAAGAATAGTATAGGAAAGAGTGAAACCAAAGAACTTATATGCCCGACCCACGGACATGAACTAAGGGCTGTGGGATTGTTGGAGGAAGAGGGGTACTGGGCAGAGGATAGTGAAGGGAAAAAATTGGCACTACTGTAACAACATAATCAATAAAATATACTAAAAAATAAAATAAAAATTAAAAAAAATTTTTGAAAGAAAATGTACATATTGAAATAAATAGGAACCAAATTGGAGAAAAATATCCACCAAAGCAATATCAAGAACAAATGGGCAAAGATTGATATAGGTGGATTGGGAATAGGAAGGAAAAAAGGAGGAAATAATTTGTGTGTGTGTGTGTGTGTGTGTGTGTGTGTGTGTGTGTGTGTATCCTTTTATTTGCATGCATTCTTACAAAATGTTCATTGTATTTTTAAATGTTTTTTTATTGATTATATTGTTACAACAGTTCCAATTTTATCCCCCTTGCTCCCCTCCACCCAGCAACCCCTCCTCCAGCAATCCCCCCCAAGTCCATACCCCTGGTTCGTAAAAATTAACTATCCCCCCCCCTCAAATATTAGGACCCTTTGTAATCTTGTAAAGGACAATGGGCGAAGGTCTCAAGCTCCTCTAGCTGCTTCAAGCTGGACATGGTCATCGTCCTACCTACCTTTGGGTCCAGAAAACCCTAATAAGAGTGGGAGTGTGGAGGGGAGGGTGGCCTTCCCACATGGGGAAGGATCGTGCAGACTCCAGGTCAGTTGGCTGTCTCCGGTCAACGGCGTGCTTGGTTTAATAGGCTGGTGTCCTTGTTGTGTTCTGGGGGCAACAGATTTGGTGAAAAGGGTTAAAAGACATCATTCAATCCATAACTACTAGATGACAAAAGGCAGGGATTAATTTTTCAATGTTCCATATTAGGAAAAAAAAAAAAAAAAGGGCTTCTTTGTAAGAAGGTGTGCTAGGCACATCTCACCTGTCCAAAACCCTTTTGCCCATTATACTTAGTTTGGGCTGAGGGAAATATTTCAGGTTTTCCCCCCTCTCAGACCTCTGGGCCTTTTCTGTCCAAGCCATTAGGATAGAAAAGAGAAACCAGTTTTAAAGTGAGGCCCACAGACCACCCCATTCTTCCCCAACCCAGCCATTTAGTTCAGCCAAACCGTTGAGTCTCAGGAGGCAGCGCTGCAGAGAGGATTGAGGCTTATGCGTACAGACAATCACTCAGGTGATGCGATCATATGCTTATGTCCTTTGAAAACAGAAAACACGTGATAATTTATTTAACATAACCCACACACAAGTCTCTAAATCTGTAAGACTGTCTTATTGGGAAGACATCCAGTTGCAAGGCACTTGAAATTCCATTTGCCTGCAACTTGAATATCTTTGATGATATCACAGACATGGTTTAATTTTCAAGTGAAACCATATTTTATTTTTTTTTATTTTTATTTTTTTTCATATTTAATGTGTTTTATTGATTAAAATATTACATTTGTGCCAATTTCCCTTCCCTCTGCTCCCCTCCACCCGGTGGCCCCCCTCCCTCCAGTTGTCCCCCCCTTTTAGATTATGTCCATTAGTTGTGCATACAGTTCCTCCCAACCTCTCTCCGTCTATTCCATTCCCTCCTACCATGATCCCCAATTCCTATATCATCTCCCTCCCTCTCCCCACTCCCCCTCCCTGTTGACCTCCCCCCACTATGCTTCCCTTACCCACAGTTCCTTTTCCACTCTCGTTGCCTGTTTCGTTTGCCTTTGTTTCATCTCCCTAGCTTCTGTTTTTTAAACCAGTCCCTTTAACATCTCATATAACAGTGGTTTGGATCTAATGAACTCTTTCAGTTTTATTTTGTCCTGGAAACACTTTCTCTGTCCTTCTATTCTGAATGACAATTTCGCTGGATAGAGTATTCGTGGTTGTAGGTTTTGGATTTTCATTACTTTGAATATTTCTTGCCAGTCCCTTCTTGCCTGTAGGGTTTCCCTTGAGAAGTCAGCTGATAGTCTAATTGGGACCCCTTTGTACATAATTCTTTTCTTCTCTCTTGCTGCTTTTAAGATTCTCTCTTTATCTTTAATTTTTGACATTTTGATTATAATGTGTCTTGGAGTGGTTCTCCCTGGGTCCAGTCTCTTGGGAACTCTCCTTGCTTCCTGGACCTGCAAGTCTATTCCCTTCCCCAAGTCTGGGAAGTTCTCCTTTATTATATTTTCACTCAATTTTTCAAGTTCTAGTTCATCTTCCTCATTCTCTGGCAAACCAATGATTCTTATGTTGGGCCTTTTATAGCTGTCCCAGAGGTTTCTGATCCTCTCATTGTTGCTTCCTATTTCCTCTCGCTGCATTGGTTGACTGCTTGTTCCTTCTCCATATTCCAGTTTGTTGAAATGAACTCTGGATTCCTCACCTTCTGTCTCGTATGTGGTTTTG
This sequence comes from Furipterus horrens, assembly GCF_987537825.1. Taxonomy (NCBI): domain Eukaryota; kingdom Metazoa; phylum Chordata; class Mammalia; order Chiroptera; family Furipteridae; genus Furipterus; species Furipterus horrens. The sequence continues at coordinate 59,557,777 of NW_028327187.1, forward strand.
TTCCTTTCGTTATGAAAGTTTTTCGCTTCTTTCATATCTTTTTCCTGCTCTTTTGTGAATTCTGTAAGCCACCTGATAACAATGGCCCAGAACTGAGCATCTGACAGGTTTCTTATCTGTTCATCTGTCAGGTTCTCTATCTGCTGTCTGGTGAGTTGTGCCACCGGGATCTCTATATTTGTCTGCCACATTTTGACAGATGCGTTTTGTTTTCCTGGGCCGGCTGTCCGGGGCGGTGCCTGTGTACGCGTCACAAATTAGCGACCGGTGTCTGTCCGCGACCTATTTCGCAGCCCTGTGGTGCTTTCTGTGGGGGCGGGGGTCCAAGATGGATTCACACAGTTATTCCGCTAGGAGACCGGGATCCGTCCTCCCGCCCCCCTGGGCCTCACTGTTCAAGGCGATGCTGCGGCTGCTTTCCCCAGCGCCGGAGTCGCGCACGCCAGGGGCTTGATTGGAGTCCCTCACGCCAGGGGCTTGATTGCCTCCGGGATTTTTCGCCGCCCCGCCCGCCGCTCCGCAAACAGCTTTGCCTTCTTTAACTCTTACCTGCCCAAATGGCACCGCTGGTTTATAACTTCATGTGTTGGGCTTCCGTGTAGTTTTATTTTCTGGAATTTCTAGTTATCCTTTGTTTTGAAGTAGTTGTATTCCTCTATAGTTGTAGAGGGAGACCTAGCGTGTCCGTCTAAGCCTCCATCTTGGCCGGTGAAACCATATTTTAAATGAGAAGAAACTTTTAAGACGGTTAGTTGCCCTGTTTTATACTCTACTACTGATCATTGTGATTTTCCTTGAATAATAATTTTTCTCCCTTAGGTTACCCTCCTTGTCTTTAAAGGGACTACATTAAGTCCATTTTTAATTTATCCTTTTCGTTTGCATATACATAACAAGAGCAGCAAATGATCACTTATGATCTTTAGTTCTGCTTTGCTGGAACTTACCCAAGGAATATTTGGGGTGACCTTCAGTCTGTTATTCAGGGCACAGAAGCTGAGCCACATATCTGGCATTCATCCTTCCCTGTACACACCTGTTTTTTCCAAGTCTTTCTGGTTTTTCCTTGTGCCTTAAGGTCCCTTCTAGCCATCTTTCAGGAAAACAACCTTCGTTCCTTCCCTGGAAACATTGCTGTGGACCGCACAACCAACCATGGTACCAGGTCTTTTATCTCACGGGCTTTTATTACCTTTGAAAGTCATTCCCAGTTCCTCAGGGCTTTTTGGTAACAATCTGAGCCCAAGTATGTTTCCTTTAGGCTTGACATTCCAGTCAAAGACTTGGTCAAAAAAAAAAAAAAAAAAAAAAAAAAAAAAGAACCTCTATTAACAACTGGTCTTATTAGTTCTATACAAAGAAACCTATGTCATTACTTACTTGTCTAGAATGCCAAACTCTGGAGGGATCAAATAGGGAGAAAAATATACAACGTGAAGGAAAATCTTGGTCCTAATATTCACTGAACTGGCATTTCCATTCTTCATATTTTCATTTTTCCCCCCACTAAAAAAATTTGTTTGTTTGTTTTTCCATTACAGTTGTCTCACTTTTTTAACCCTCTTGCTTCCTTGCACCCCGTCCCTCCCTTCCCCCACATTTAGTCTCCACTCAGTTGCCCCTGTTTGTGGGTCATTCATATATATATATATATTTTTTTTACTTGACCCTTCCCCTTCTTACACCCTTCTTTTCCTCCCCCCCTCCCCCCTTGTTACTGTTAGTGTACTTCTTGTTTACATACCTCTGGTTCAATTTTGCTCATTTTTTTGTGTTGTTCATTAGTTTCCTGTAATAGGTGACAGCATAAGGTATTTTTCTTTTGTTGCCTGGCTTATTTCACTAAGCATAATTTTCTCTAGTTCCATCCATGTTGTTGCAAATGGTAGAAGTTCCTTCTTTCTCTCTGCTACATAGAATTCCATTGTGTAAATGTACCACAGTTTTTCGATCCACTCATCTACAGATGGGCATTTAGGTTGTTTCCAGGACTTGGCTATTGTAAATAGTGCTGCTATGAACATTGGAGTGCATAGGTTCTTTTGAATTGGTGTTTCGGGATTTTTTGGATATAATCCTAGCAATGGAATTGCGGGTTGAAAAGGCAGTTCCATTTTTAGTTTTTTGAGGAAATTCCAAACTGTTTTCCACAGTGGCTGCACCAGTCTGCATTCCCACCAGCAATGCACCAGGGTTCCCGTTTCTCCGCATCCTCGCCAGCACAAGTTGTTTGTTGATTTGTTGATGATGGCCATTCTGACTGGTGTGAGGTAGTATCTCATTGTGGTTTTTATTTGCATCTCTCTGATGGCTAGTAATGTTGAGCATACTTTCATATGTCTATGGGCCCTCTGTATGTCTTCTTTGGAGAAGTGTTTGTTTAGGTCCTTTGCCCATTTTTTAATTGGGTCGTCTGTCTTCTTGGTGTTGAGTCGTGTGAGTTATTTATATATTTTGGAGATCAATCCCTTGTCTGAGATGTCATTGGCGAATATATTTTCCCATATGGTTGGTTTCATTTGCATCTTGCTGATGTTTTCTTTAGCTGAGCAGAAACTTTTTAGTTTGATGTAGTCCCATTTGTTTATTCTTTCCTTTATTTCCCTTGCCTTAGGGGATATATCAGTGAAAATGTTGCTACGTGGGATATCTGAAATTTTCCTGCCTATTTTTTCCTCTAGGACTTTTATGGTATCATGGCTTATATTTAAGTCTTTGATCCATTTTGAGTTTATTCTGGTGTATGGTGTGAGCTGGTGGTCTAGTTTCATTTTTTTGCATGTCCCTGTCCAGTTCTCCCAACACCATTTGTTGAAGAGGCTCTTTTCACTCCATTTGATGTTCTTTCCCCCTTTGTGAAATATTAGTTGACCATATGAACCTGGGTTTATTTCTGGGCTCTCTATTCTGTTCCATTGATCTATATGTCTGTTTTTAGGCCAGTACCAGACTGTTTTGATTACCGTGGTCTTGTAGTATAGTTTGATATCAGGTATTGTGATTCCTCCTACTGTGTTCTTCCTCAAAATTGCTGTGGCTATTCGGGCTCTTTTTTGGTTCCATATAAATTTTTGAAGTATTTGTTCTAGGTCTGTGAAATATGTTGCTGGTATTTTAATAGGGATTGCATTGAATCTGTAAATTGCTTTGGGTAGTATGGACATTTTAATGATGTTGATTCTTCCCATCCATGAGCATGGTATATGCTTCCATTTATTTGTATCTTCTTTAATTTCTTTCTTCAGTGTTATGTAGTTTTCTGTGTACAGGTCTTTTACCTCTTTGGTTAAGTTTATTCCTAGGTATTTTATTTTTCTTGTTGCTATGGTAAATGGGATTTTTCTTTCAGTTTCTATCTCTGAGTTTTTATTGTTGGTGTATAAAAATACCTTCGATTTCTTAATATTGACTTTCTATCCTGCTTTTTTGCCGAATTCACTTATTAGGTTGAGTAGTTTTTTTGTGGAGTCTAAAGGATTTTCTATGTACACTATCATGTCATCTGCAAATAATGACAGTTTTACTTCCTCTTTTCCAATTTTGATGCCTTTTATTTCTCTTTCTTGTCTGATTGCTGTAGCTGGAACTTCCAAGATTATGTTGAATAGGAGTGGAGAGAGCGGACATCCTTGTCTTGTTCCTGATCTCAGGGGGAATGCTCTCAGTTTTTGCCCATTGAGTATGATGTTGGCTTCAGGTTTCTCATATATGGCCTTTATTATGTTGAGGTATGCTCCCTCTATTCCCATTTTGCTGAGAGTTTTATCATAAATGGGTGTTGTACTTTATCAAATGCTTTTTCCGCATCTATTGATATGATCGTGTGGTTTTTGTCTTTCATTTTGTTTATGTGGTGTATCATGTTTATTGATTTGCGAATATTAAACCATCCTTGCATCCCTGGGATGAATCCTACTTGATCATGGTGTATGATCTTTCTAATGTGTTGCTGGATCCGGTTTGCCAATATTTTGTTGAGGATTTTAGCATCTATGTTCATCAGCGATATTGGTCTGTAGTTTTCTTTCTTTGTTGTGTCTTGACCTGGTTTTGGAATTAGGGCTATACTGGCTTCATAGAACGAGTTTGGGAGTCTTCCCTCTTCTTGTATCTTTTGGAATAGTCTGAGGAGGATAGGAGTTAATTCTTTCCTAAATGTTTTGTATAATTCACTTGTGAAGCCATACGGTCCTGGGCTTTTGTGTGCTGGGAGTTTTTTGATTACTGCTTCAATTTCACTAGCTGTTATTGGTCTATTCAGACTTTCTGCTTCTTCTTGATTCATTTTGGGAAGACTATAGTTTTCCAGGAATCTGTCCATTTCCTCTAGGTTGTCAAATTTCTTGCCATACAGTTGTTCATAATAATTTCTTATAATTCTTTGTATTTCTGTGGTATCAGTTGTGATTTCTCCTCTTTCATTTCTGATTTTATTTATTTGGGGCCTCTCTCTTTTTTTCTTGATGAGCCTGGCTAAAGGCTTGTCAATTTTGTTTATCTTTTCAAAGAACCAGCTCCTATTTTGTTGATCTTTTGAATTGTTACTTTAGACTCTATGTCATTTAATTCTGCTCTGATCTTGATGATTTCCTTCCTTCTACTTGATCTGGGTTTTGCTTGTTGTTCTTCCTCTAGTTCTTGTAGCTGTAGGGTTAAATTTTTTATTAGAGATTCTTCTAGCTTTTCTGGTAGGCTTGTATTGCTATGAACTTTCCTCTTAAGACTGCTTTCGCTGTATCCCATAGGTTTGGGGTTGTTGTGTGTTCATTATCATTGGTTTCCAGGAACTTTTTGATTTCTTCCTTGATGTCATTGTTAACCCATTCATTATTTAATAGCATGTTATTCATTCTCCATGAGTTTGAATGTTTTTGAGTTTTTTCCTTGAGGTTGATTTCCAATTTTAAGCCATTGTGATCTGAGAAGATGCTTCATATAATTTCAATTTTCTTGAATTTATTGAGGCTTGTTTTGTGTCCTACCATGTGGTCTATCTTTGAAAATGTTCCATGTGCACTTGAGAAATATGTATATTTTGCTTCTTTGGGGTGTAAACTTCTATATATATCGACTAAGTCCATTTGATCTAAAGTGTTGTTCAGTGCCTCAATATCTTTGGTGTTTCTTTGCTTTGAAGATCTGTCCATTGTTGACAATGGGGTGTTAAAGTCCCCTACGATGAGTGTGTTGCTGCCTATATCTTTCTTGGAGTCTTTCAAAATTTTCCTTACATATTTGGGTGCTCCTAAGTTGGGTGCATATATATTTATAAGGGTTATATCTTCTTGATGGATTTTTCCCTTAAGTATTATGAAATGCCCTTCTTTGTCTCTTTTTATGGACTTTGCTGTGAAATCTGTTTTGTCTGATATAAGTATTGCTACCCCGGCTTTTTTTTCATGTCCATTTGCTTGGAATACATTTTTCCATCCCTTTACTTTCAGTCTGTGTAGATCTTTTGTTCTAAGGTGGGTCTCTTGTAGACAGCATATATGTGGGTCATTCTTTCTAATCCATTCAGCTACCCTATGTCTTTTAATTGGAGCGTTTAATCCATTTATGTTTAAGGTTATTACTGATAAGTACTTATTCATTGTCATTTTCCCCCTTTGTACTCGTGTTCTTCTCTGTTTCTCTCTGTTTCTTTATCTTTTTAGAGTAGACCCTTTAGCATCTCTTGCATTGCTGGTTTGGTGGAGATGTATTCTTTTAGTCTTCCTTTGTCTGAGAAACTCCTTATTTCGCCTTCCATTTTGAATGAGAGCCTTGCTGGGTAGAGTATTCTTGGTTGTAGGCCTTTGTTTTTCATTGCTTGGAATATTTTTTGCCATTCCCTTCTTGCTTGTAGTGTTTCTGCTGAGAAATCTGAGGATAGCCTTATTGGAGCTCCCTTGTATGTTATTAGTTGTTTCCCTCTTGCTGCTTTTAGGATTCTCTCTTTGTCTTTGGATGTTGCCATTTTAATTATGATGTGTCTTGAGGTTGGCCTGTTGGGGTTCATCTTCATTGGGACCCTCTGTGCCTCCTGGATTTGCGTGACTCTTTCTCTCCTCATGTGAGGGAAGTTTTCTGTCATTAGTTTTTCAAAGAGGTTTTCTATCCCTTGCTCTTCTTCTTCTCCTTCTGGAATTCCAATGATACGGATATTGTTACGTTTCATGTTGTCCTGCAGCTGTCTTAGAACCTCTTCAGTCTTGTTCAGTCTTTTTTCATTTTGTTGCATTGTCTGGGAGTTTTTGTGTACGTTGTCCTCCAGCTCGCTGATCCGATCTTCTGCTTCCTCTAGCCTGCTTTTAATTCCTTCTACTGTGTTCTTCAATTCAGAGATCGTATTCTTCATTTCCTCCTGGCTCTTATTGATAGCTTCCATGTCCTTTTTGATGCTGGTATAATTCTCAGTAAGTTCCTTATAGTTCTTCTGGAGTTCACTGTAGTTTTTCTGGAGTTCTTTGTAGTTTCCGCTGAGCTCATTTAGCTTCTCCATAATCCATGTTTTAAATTCTGTATCTGATATGTTGCTCCCCTCTATTTCATTTAGCACTCTTTCTGGGGATTCTACCTTTCCTTTTGATGGGGGGTTGTTTCTCTGTCTCCCCATTTTTGTGATTCCTTTTGTTTGTTGGTGCTTCTTAGAATGATCAGTTCTTCCTGGATCTGCCTCTGGTAGCGTCAGATCATGTACCAGACTGGCCCTAGGCAGCCTGTTGGAGACTTCCAGGGATCTACTGCCTTTGTCTCTCTTCTTTAGTTGTTACTATACTCAATCTGTGATCAGCCGTCAGGCTTAAGGACCGTGGGTGTGGCAACTTAATTCCTGTAGGCAGGGCTTTTATTTCCCCTTAGTATGACACCACTTGGAGGGGAATGGTCTGTCTGCTGTACTGGGGCTGAGTCAGCACTGGCTGGTCCTTGGAGGGGGTTAGTGTTGCTTCCACTTACTCCTCCGCCCTCCTGGATCTCCGTCTGTGTTGTCCTTGATGATATTTCTTTAATCTGTCTGGTTGTATTTCAGCTACTTTTTGGTAGATCTTTTTCTCTGGTTAGTTGATTGAGAGTCACTCTGCCCACCTTGTCTTGAGTTCTTTTGTGAAGGTGCTGCTAAAACATAATTATACAACCTAGGCAAGAAACCCACACCCTCCAATGTCTCCCCCAAATACAATCCCACTATAGGATGCAAATGGGCCCGTGTTTATATACTTGTGGATATACTGGGACTTATATTTCATAGGAGAAACAGAAAGGAGTTGTTTTAAATGAAGGAAGAATAATTTTTTAGCCGGAAGTTGATAGAGTATTAATATTAGCAATTGGGATCAAGGTTATGTAAGAGTGCAATTAACACTTACACTGTATGTTTGAAAAGGAGGGGAGGGTTACAGTGTGGAGTGAGAAAGTGGAAGTGTATAGTATTAGGATTATATAATCGGGATATACTATATGATTAGCGTGGGAGGTAGGGTAGACACAACATACATCCAAGTAGACAGACAGACAGAAATTGAAAGAGAGGGCTGGGGAGGTTAGAAGGTAGGAAATAGATTGAGAGAGAATTTTTTAAGAATAAAAATACAGAGTAGAAAATAGCAAGACAGGAAGGGAGAGAGGAAAGAGAGAGAGACAGTAGAGAAGAGAAGGGTAGGAGAGAGAATGAAAGAAGAAAGGGAGGTAGAAGAGAGGGGACTGGATTAAAATTCTTTTTTAAATTATATATTATAAAAAAGATTAGGAGATTAAAACATGATATAAAGTTGCAAGATAGAGAGAAAAGGTGAATATATAGAGAGAGGAATAGGAGATAGGAAAGCAAGAGGATTTGGGAGGAAAAGAGCTCAGAGGAGGGAAGGAAATCAGGAGGAAGAGGAGATATTAGGGAGGGGAGGATTGAAATTGAAGAGTTGACAAAAGATAGGATGAAGGAGAGAAATACAAGAGGTAGAGAAATAAGTGAGCGGATGGTGTAGAAAAAGAGAAGGGGTAAGAATGGCAGAGTAAATGGAGAGGGGGATAGATTAGAATTATAATTTGAGTATTAAGAGATTAGACTATAACGTGTAATAGGGAGAGAGAGAGAATATGTATAGGGAGAGAAGGAAAATAAGGACAAGAGATGAAAGAAAAACGAATGTAGACTGAGGGGGACAAAATAAATAAATTTAATAAAGTTGAAGGTGCGTAGCACAGAGAAAGGAGAGGGTGAGAGAAGGAGAGAACTTAAAATTATAAAATTAACTGAGAATAGGATGAAGGGGAGACATGCTAAGCAGAGAGAAGGGAGGGAAGAGGAGGGGAGAAAAGGAGAGAGAATAAGAAGGGACTGACGGTAGGGGTAGTTAGAGAGAGAGTGAGAGATAAAAGAATGAGGATTTTAACTCAATTCAACTTTTATGCACAGTCTCTGGGTATTTTTGGTTTGTTTGTTTTTTGGTTTTTCCTTGCTTCCTTCCTGAGTCCGCTCCTATTCAAAATTCCATGAGTTTCAAATCTTTTCTGGTTGGTTGGCTGGCTGTGGGAGGGTTCTGCTTGATTCTGGGATTGCTAGTCTTTTTTTCATGGGCCTACCACCGCTCTGCTGTGAGCTGCGTTTAGTTGTCCCCTCCTGAGGCAGCCTCAGCCCTCCTCAGGCTTGTCTAACTACTCCTTCCCTCTGTTGGTCCAGCCTGTGCCTGCCAGCAATCCCCGCCCTGCCTCCACTCCTGTCTCTATTCCCAGGCTACAGCTTCTGCTCTCTTCCCTGTCTATATTCCTGCGCACCCTATCTCTCTCCCTGTCTCAAGATCGTCCTTTTGTTCTGCAGGACTCTGGCACAGTCAATCAAAGTGCCAGGCCCAGTGGCCCTTTCCTGCCCAGGGCCTCTCCCCTAGTCTGGAGCTTTGCAGTGGCTTTCCCATGTGGGCTCTTCTCCTTGCCCCCGAACTTTCTCTATTCCAAGGTACAGCTTCCGCTGGCTTCCCTGTCTATCGGCCTGCGCACTCTATCTTTCTTCCCGCCACAGCACGGTCCCTTTGTTCTGTAGGATTCTAGTGTGGTCTGTCAGCGCAGGGCTCTCCTACCCCGGGGCTCTCTGCCAGTCTGGAGCTCCGCAGCAGCCCTTCCCTGCGGCCCCTTCTCCCTGCCCTAAAACCGTCTCCCCTCCAGAACCTCCGCCTCCGCTCTCTTCCCTACTTACACACCCTGCGCGTCCTATTTCCCTCCTAGCCCCAGACCGGCCTTTTGTTCTGTGGGATTCTAGCGCGACTAAAGAGCAAACACTGATTTCAAGAACGCAGTTCTCCCCCGGTCCGGTCCGGAGTTCCGCAGCAGCTTTTCTGTGCTGCGGTTCTCTTTGCCCCAAAACTGCTCCTTTGTTCTGTAGGGCCCTAGCGCTAGTGCTGGGCTCGCCCGGAGTGCCGAGCTTTCGGTCGGAGGTTGCAGCTGAGGATGTTTCTCTCTAGACTCAGATCACACAGTTTCTCCCAGTCCTGATTGTTCACTGTTCTCTCCCTCCTCTGGCTTTTTCGGCCAAATCCTCTCCCTAACTTCCTACAAGAATTCACTCCCGGTTAGTGAGCTCTCCGGCTTGATACTGCAAACGCACGGAGTCTCGGAATGACTCAGTCTGCAGTTTGTGATAAACCCCTCCACCCCCCTCCACGCTGCTCCCACGATCTCCTCCCCGTTCACGTTATCAGATATCCACACTCACTCAGTCACTCCTCTCCGCATTTGTTCCTCCTGGATTGTCTCCTTAACAGGAGCGAGCTGAGAACACTGTCCCGACTTTGCGGCCATCTTGGTCCCTCCCTCAGCCTCCCTTTATCTTCATTGTATTTTTTTATGGGTGCTTTAAAAATTTCCACAAATACCATTGTTATACAGCTCATTTTTTTTCTTTTTCTTTTTCTAAGTGTATTTTATTAATTATGTTGTTACAGTAGTCCCAATTTTTTTCCCTTTGCTCCCTTATGCCTAGTACACCTCTTCCCTCCAGCAATCCCATACCCTTAGTTCATGTCCATGGGTCGTGCATATAAGTTCTTTGGCTTTACACTCTCCTATATTATTCTTTACTTCACCCTGTCTATTTTGTACCAGCCAATTATGATTCTTAATCCTTGCACCATTTCCCCATTTCTTCCCCTTCCCCTTCCTAGCTGATAACCCTTCAAATGATCCCCATACCTATGATTCTGTTTCTATTCTGGTTTGCTTAGTTGGATTTTGTTTTTATGTTTTAGATTCAGTTGTTGATAGTTGTGGGTTTGTTGTCATTTTAGTGTTCATAGTTTTGATCTTCTTTTTCTTAAATAAGTTCCTTAACATTTCCTATAATAAGGGCTTGGTGATGATGAACTCTTTTAGCTTTCCCTTGTCTGGGAAGCACTTTCTCTGCCCTTCCATTTTAAATGATAGCTGTGCTGGGTAGAGTAATCTTGGTTGTAGGTCCTAGCTTTTCATCACACTGAATACTTCTTGCCAGTCCCTTCTTGCCTGCAAAGTTTCTTTTGAGAAATCAGCTGAGAGTCTTACATGTACCCCTTTGTAGATAACTCTCTGCTTTTCTCTTGCTGCTTTTAAGATTCTCTCTTTATCTTGAACCTTTGGCATTTTAATTATGACGTGTCTTGGCGTGGTCCTCTTGGGTCTAGCTTGTTTGTGACTCTCTGTGCTTCCCGGACTTGTATATCTATTTTCTTCACCAAATTTGGGAAGTTTTCCTTCATTATTTTTTCACATAAGCTTTCAATTTCTTGCTCTTCCTATTCTCCTTCTGGAAACCATGATTCAGATTTGGAATGTTTAAAGTTGTCCCAGAGGTTCCTAAGCCTCTCCTCATTTTTTTCAATTCTGGTTTTCTCATTCTGTACTAGCTGACTGTTTTTTCCTTCCTTATGTTGCAAATCATTGATTTGAACCCCAGTTTTCTTCTGTTCACCATTGGTTTTGTGTAGGTCTTCCTTCATTTCACTTAGCATAGCCTTCACTTCTTCTCTTATGTGTTAGCCATACTCAAGCATATCTGTCAAGCCTGTGAGCATCTTTATCACCAGTGTTTTGAATTCTGCATCTGTTAGGTTTTTTATCTTCTCATCTGTTAGGTTGGTTATGTCCTCGTTACTTAGTTCTCCCACTGGAACCTTGATCCATTCCCCCTTTTGGGCCATACTTCTCTGTCTCCTCATCTTGACAGGCTCCTGTGTTTGTTTGCCTCTGTGTCTTAGGTAGTGCTGTTGCTCCCATTACATTCTAAGGAGCAGAGCCTTAGGGATTCAACGGTACAGGGTGACCTGTTTCACCACGTTGTGGCACTGCCTGTGGGGGAGGTGTCTGAAAGGGAACAATGCCACCTGCCCTGCACTCACCCCCTTTCCAGGCACCTCTCCCACTTTTGCATCAGACTGGTGCCCCTCTAGCTGCTGCCCTGTCCATCGTTCCAAGAGTGGTTGGGTCTGCGGATGTTCTAGGGCCATGGGGGGTCCTTTAAACAAGCAGACTCTGCTGAGACCGGCAGTTTCTGCCTCCACCCCAAGCTCTACTGGTTTGCACAGTCAGAAGCAATGAGGCTTAATTTTCCCTGGTGCTGGGACCATGAGCTGCGAGGTCTGGTGAGGAGCTGGGAATGCTCCCCAGGTGTCCCTCCTGACTTTTTAAAATGTGTAACTGTGCTTTGTGCTGGCCTACGGCTGCTGCCGCCACCACACTGCATCCTCTCCATCCCGGCTCCACCCCTTCTACCTATCTGGATGAATATTTCTTCCTTATATCTTTGTTTGTTGGACTTCCATGCAGTTTGATTTTCTGGAACTTCTGGTTGTTTCTAGTTTTGAGGTAGTTATCTTCCTTCTTGGTTGTGAAGGGAGACACAGCGTGTCTGTCTATGCCTCCATCTTGGCCAGAGGTCCTGGATTTATATTTTAAAAATTCAGTTTTCCTGTTGGATTGAGAATAGATTGTGTGGGGACAAAGGCAGAAGTATGGAGTTAAGTTAGGAGAGTATTGCAACCATCCACCAGCTAGACCATGGTGGTTTGGACCATATTAATGGCAGTGGAGTGGGTGAGAACTGGTTACATTCTAGATATACATTGAAGATCAAGCTAAGAAGATTTGCTAACACATTCTATGTGTGTTGTGAGAGAACAAGGGGGAGTCAAGGATGATTCTTAAGATTTTTGACTTGAGAAATGAAAGGAGGGTGTTGCCATTTGATGAAATTGATGGAAGAGAAAGTTTGGGGGAGGATTAGAGCTTTGTTTTTTGACTTGCTGTGTTTTAACATCCAATGAGAGATGTCAAGTAGGCTCTTGGAAATATAAGTCTGGCATTTGAATTAGAGATAAACTTAAGAGTTACTAATTTAAAAGTGTATGAGTCTAGATAAGATCACATTGGAATATTCTAGATAGTGAAGAGAAGCAGTCCAAAGAATAAGCCTGGACACATTAAAAAACTAGAGGTCTAGACACAAAGAAGGACTATTCCAGGAGACTGAGAAGGAGTACCCAGTGAGGTCAGAGAAACAGGAGAGTTTGATGTCCTGCAGCCAAGTGAAATTACTTCAGATAATTTTTTTTCTTTTCTTGCTGTTCTCACAAATTCCTTAAGGTAATGGGCCCAGGAATTGTGTCCTATTCTTTAGAGATGAGGACTGCTCTTTTAAATGCATAGGGTCATCCTTCACTAAGCTGAAAAAGATTTCTGGTCTTCTGAATACTGTCTTCAAACCATATTGCTTATTTATGTATGTATATACTTTAAGCCCCACTGAGGGCATTTAGTAAATTCAATCAACAGTGGAGCGCCCACTCTATGCAAGCTATTCTTCTAGTCATTGGTAACTCAGCAGTGAACAAGATACATGATCACTGATCTCACAGAACTTAGTTTAATAGAGAAAGACATTAAACAAATCATCTGTTTAAATTATTGAACAAATAATCTCTTTAAAAGACATAAATTATTACATATGTGATGACTGCTATGAAGAAATCAAAATGCTTTAAGAACACATAGGAAGGTTACTAATGTAAACTTGGAGTGGCATGGCCTGAGAGATCTGAAGGGATTAACATGTAAGGAGAGACCTGAAGGAGTAGATTTAGCCAGATGAAAAAAAAAAATGGCACTGAGAAAAGAACATCCCAGGCAAAGAAAAGAGGGAAGAGGGAGAGTGTTGTCATACTAAAGGAACCAAAAGAGCTTCATCATTATGGAATTTAAAGTATAAGGTGAGGTGGAGGGTGAAAGATGAATCCAAAGAGGTGAGCAGGGGTCAAGTCATAAAGATTTTCTTGACATGCTAAGGAGTTTGAACTCAATTCCAATAGGAATGGGGAACCATTGAACAGTTTTAAATGTGTACTCAGATATTTATCTTAGAAAGATCATTTAGCTGCCATTGTGAATGGGTTGGAAGGAGGTCCGATACCTGGCAGGAGAGCCCACTTCCTTTATATCTTGGCTCTTGGGTTTTATTCTAGTGTACCATTTGAAGTGCCCAAGCCGAAAAGTGGAAAGAGTATACTGGAAGCTGAGAGCGAGAGTCTGGATAGCTACACGGCTGACACAGATAGCACATCCAGGTGAGATCTTCCTAAGTCCCTGTACATCTGCTCAACCCAAGTTCCTATTTTGTTCTCTAGCATCAGGATGTAGGTCTCCTATACCTTCAGTGTCCTGATTTCTCCTCAGCAAATCAAATGAAGTCTTCTCTTTGACCTTGCCAAAAGTCTTTCCGTAGTATTTCAACTGTTTTCTCTGATCACAGCCTTCAGGAGCACACTAACTTCCACAGGCTGCTGTGCCTTGGAGGAGTCTTCTTGGACCAGCAGAAACAGATACTGCTGTCCTTTAGGAATGGAGGTGTGTTTGTGTTTGTGCAAAGTCGCTTATCTGATCGTCTGCATTCCTTCAAGCAAAATCTGATGTGAAATTTACATTTTGGATTTGGTTACTGCAATGACACCAAGCCAGTGACTCTCCACCCACAGATCTTGGGTGCCTAGATAGAACAGGAAGGGGAGGAGGTAATTTTCATTTAACTTCTATGTCTACCTTCAGGAGAGATTCTCTGGATAAATCTGGCCTCTTTCCAGAATGGAAGAAAATGTCTGCTCCCAAATCTCAACTAGAAAAGGTAATCTCTTTCTCCCCTCCTCTCCCCTTCTCTCCCCTTCTCCCCTCCCCTTCTTTCCCTTTCTCTCTCCCCCACCCCATCTCTTCACTTCCTCTCTCCTGCTCTTTCCTTTCTCAGGAGGAATTTAAATGAAAAATTCAACTAAACAAATTTTAGTTCAGATTCACTTGGGAGCATTTTCTAAGGTTATACTTGAGATGTGAGAAAATAGGTTTTATACTACTTCCTAGGTTTAAACTAAATTCCTATGATTAAGCTTTCCTTTGAGTTTGTAATAGTTTAGTAAAACTCTGAACCACGTTAGTTTTTATTAATTTTTTAAAAATTTATATTTTGTATTATAGTTTACATTCAATAGTATTTTGTTTTAGTTTCAGGTGTACAACATAGCAGTTACACCATCATGTACTTTACAAAGTGAACCCCTCCATATTTCATGTACCCACGTGGCACCACAAATAGTTATTACAATATTATTGACTATATTCCCTATGCTATAAATTACATCTCCGTGACTATTCTATAATTACTCTATAATTACCAAATTGTACTTCTAATCATCTTACCTTTTTCACTCAGTCACCAAACCCCTCCCCTCTAGCAACCATCTTTCTGTTCTCTATGAGTCTGTTTCTCTTTTTTTTTTCTTTTTTTTTTTTTTTTTTTAGATTCAACATATAATCAAAATCATATGGTATTTTTCTTTCTGTGTCTGAGTTATTTCACTTAGCATAATACCCTCTAGGTCCATCTATGCTATCACAAATAAGATTTTATTCCTTTTCATGGCATATATATCTCACTACTTTTTTATCCACTAGTCTATACGTGAATACCTAGATTGCTTCCATATCTTGCCTGTTGTAAATAATGCTGCAATGAACATAAGGGTGCATATATTCTTTTGAATTAGTGCTTTTGATTTCTTTGGATGAATCCCCAGATGTGAAATTACTGGGTCATAAGGCAGTTCTATTTTTAACTTTTGAGGAACCTCCACTGTTTTCCAAAGTGGATGCACTGAGTTACAATCTCACCAACAGTGCATGAGGCTTCCCTTTTCTCCACATCCTTGCCTACACTTGTTTGTTGATGATTTATTGATAATAGCCAATTTGACATGTGTGAGGTGATGATATCTCATGGTGGTTTTAAGTTTCATTTCTCTGATTATTACTGACTTTGAGCATCTTTTCATGTCTCTTGGCCATCTGTATGTCCTCTTTGGAGAAATATCTATTCGGGTCTTCTGCTCACTTATGAATTGGATTATTTGTTTTTTTGGCGTTGAGTTCTTTATAAATTTTGGATATTACCCTCTTATCAGGTGTATCATTAGCTAATATGTTCTTCCATTAAATAGGTATTCTTTTCATTTTGTTGATGATTTGCAAAAGCTTTTTATTTTAATGTCCCATTTGTTTATCTTTTCTTTTGTTTCCCTTGCTTGAGGAGACATATCAGAAAAAAAATATTACTAAAGGAAATGTCAGACAGTATACTGCCCAAGTTTACTCCTAGGAGTTTTATGGTTTTGGGCCATAAACTTAAGTCTTTAATGTATTATTCTGGTATGTGGTGTAAGCAGGTGATCCAGTTTTTTATTTTGTTTTGCTTTGTTTTTGCGTGTATCCAATTTTCCCAACACCATGATTTATATATTTATTTTAATTTTCACCTGAGGATATGCTTATTGTTTATTGATTTTTACATAGAAAGGGAAGATGGGGGAGAGAGAAAGAGTGAGAGTGAGAGAGAGAGAGAGAGAGAGAGAGAGAGAGAGAGAGAGAGAGAGAGAGATGTGAGAGAGAAACATTGATTGGTTGCACCCTGTACACTGCCTCACTAAGGATGGAACCCAGAACCTAGGTATGCAACCTCACTGTAAATTGAACTCACAGCCTTTTGGTTTATGGGACAATGTTTCAATCAAATGAGCCACCCAGCGAGGGCCCAACAACATTTATTGAACAGACTGTCATTACTCCATTCTTTCTTCCTTTGTTATATACTAACACAGCATATCAGTGTGATTTTATTTCTTGGGTATCTATTCTGTTCCATTGGTTTATGTGTATTTTTATCCTAGTACCATACTGTCTTGATTACTATAGCCTTGTTGTATAGTTTGATATAAGTTGTATAATACCTCCAACTTTTTTCTGAGGATTGCTGTGGCTATTAGGGGTCCTTTTGTAGTTCCACAGATTTCTGAATTGTTTGTCCTAGTTCTGTGAAATATGTCATTGATATTTTTATAAGAATTTCATTGAATCTGTAGTTTTATTTGGGTATTTTGGACATTTTAATGATGTTAATGCTTCCTGAGCAAATATATGCTTCCATTTATTTGTATGTTCTTCAGTTTCTTTATTCAGTGACATAATTTTCCAAGTACAAGTCTTTTACATCCTTGGTTAAACTTATTCCTGAGTATTTTTTAATATAATTATAAATGGTATGGTTTTCTTATTTTCCTTTTTTTAAAAAAAGTTTTATTGTTATTATATTACAGTCGTCCCAATTGTTTCCCTTTGCCCTCACCTGCACACCATTGTCCATGTCCATGGGTCATTCATACATGTTTCTTGACTAGTCCCTTCCCTTTATGTCCACCATTATCCCCTTCCTTCCCCACTGGTTGCTGTCAGTCTGTTCATGTCTCCATGCCTCTAGTTCTATTTTGCCTGTTAGATTATTTTGTTCATTAAAGTCTTCTTATAGGTGAGATCATATGGTATTTGTATTTCATCAGCTGGCTTTTTTCATTTAGCATGGTAATCTCCAGTTCCATCCATGCTGTTGCAAAAGGTAGGAGTTCCTTCTTTCTATCTTTTGTGTAGTATTCCATTGTGTAAATGTACCACAGTTTTTTGATCCACTCATTTACTGATGGGCACTTAGGCTGTTTCCAGCACTTAATATTGTAAATAGCACTGCTATGAACATTGGGGTGCGTAGGTTCTTTTGAATTGGTGTTTCAATATTCCTTGGGTATTCCCAGCAGTGGAATCACTGGGTTCAAAGGCAGTTCCATTTTTAATTATTTAGGAAATTCCATACTGTTATCCCCAGTGACTGCACCAGTCTGTACTCCCACCAGCAGTGCACTAGGGTTCCCTTTTCTCCATATTCTTACCAGCACTTGTTGTTTGTTGATTTATTAATGATGGCCATTCTGACAGGTGTGAGGTGATATCTCATTGTGGTTTTAATTTTCATCTCTCTGATGGCTAGTGATGTTGAGCATTTTTTCATATTTCAAAGGGCCAGCTGTTTGTCCTCCTTGAAGAAGTGCCTCTTCAGGTCCATTTTCCAGTTTTAAATAGGATCATTTGTCCTCCTGGTATTAAGTCATATACGTTACTTATATATTTTGGAGATTAAAATCTTGTTTGACGTATCATTGGCAAATATGTTCTTTTATGCAGTCAGTTCCCTTTTCATTTTGATGATAGTTGCTTTGGCAATGGAGAAGCTTTTAAATTAGATATAGTCCCATTTGGTTTCTTTCTTTATTCCCCTTGCCCTAGGAGATATACAGGGTGTCAGAAAAAATGTGCCCACAATTTAAATGATTATAAAGTCTGCATTTATTTGCATAGAGTTCCATTTCAACATTCACAATAATTACATAAATGTACTTATTTACACTTAATGTCTGTTTTCAAACTGATGACCATTCTGGTCTAGACATTGATGGTTGGCAATGCAAAGCAATGGAATCAGAAACATCAAGAATCATTTTGGAGACTTCCGGCCAAGATAGAGCTCTAGACAGACATGCGGCATCTCCCTCCACAACTAAGAAGGAATACAACTATGTTGAAACTATAGACAACCAGAAGTTCCAGAAAATCGAGCTACATGGAAGTCCAACAAAGATACAAAGAAGAAATACTCATCCAGACAAGTAGGAGGGATGGAGCTGGGGCAGAGAAGACATGGTGTGGTGGCAGTGGCAGCAGCAACAGCAGTAGGCCAGTGGAAAGCACAGTCACAAATTTTAAAAAGTATGGAGGGACAGCTGGGGAGCACTCCCATCACTAGACCAGACCATTCAGCTCACGGTCCCAGCGCCAGGGAAAATAAAGCCTCATTGCTTCGGACTGTGCAGACCAGTGGGGGTTGGGGGTGTAGGAAGAACTGCCAGTATTTCAGCAGAGTTTGTTTGTTTAAAAGGGTCCCCATAGTCCTAGAATGTCCGAAAACCCATCCACTCTGGGAAAGATGACCAGGGCAACAGCTAGAAGGATGCCAGTTCCATACAGAAGTAGGAGAAGTACCTGGAAAAGGGGCGAGTGCTGAGCAAGCGGCATTGTTCCCTCTCAGACCCCTCTCTCACATACAGTGCCACAATGTGGTGAAATGGGTCACCTGTACTGACAACTACCTAAGGCTCCACCCCTTACAACATAACAAGTGTGATAGCTCTACCTGAGACACAGAGGCAGATAAACACAGTAGCCTGTCAAGATGAGGAGACAGAGACGTATGGCCCAAAAGAGGGAATGGATCAAGATTCCAGTGGGAAAACTAAGTGATGAGGAGATAGCCAACCTAAAGGATGAGGAGATAGCCAACCTAACAGATGTAGAGTTCAAAACGCTGGTGTTGAAGGTGCTCACAGGCTTGACAGATATGCTTGAGTCTTGAGTATGGAAAATGCATAAGAGAAGAAGTGAAGGCTATGCTAAGTGAAACAAAAGAAAATCCACACAAAATCAGTGTTGAAAGGAAGGAAACCAGGGTTCAAATCAATTATTTGGAACATAAGGAAGAAAAAAAAAAAAACAGCAAGTACAAAATGAGAAAACAAGAATTGAAAAAAAATGAGGAGAGGCTTAGGAACCTCGGGGACTACTTTAAACGTACTAACATCCAAATCACAGGGTTGCCAGAAGGAAAAGAGGATGAGGAAGAAATTGAAAGCTTATATGAAAAAGTAATGAATGAAAACTTCCCAAATTTGGTGAAAGAAATATACATACAAGTCCAGGAAGCACAGAGGGTCCCAAACAAGTTAGACTCAAAGAGAAAAGAGGATGACACCAAGACACATCATAGTTAAAATGCCGAAGGTTAAAGACAAAGAGAGAATCTTAAAATCAGCAGGAGAAAAGCAGAGAGTTACCTACAAAGGGGTACCTATAAGATTCTCAGCTGATTTCTCAAAGGAAACTTTGAAGGCAAGAAGGGACTGGCAAGAAGTATTCAATGTGATGAAAAGCAAGGACCTACAACCAAGATTACTCTATCCAGCAAAGCTATCATTTAGAATGGAAGGGCAGATAAAGTGCTTCCCAGACAAATGAAGCTAAAGGAGTTCATCATCACCAAGCCATTATTATATGAACTGTCAAAGGGACTTACTTAAGAAAAAGAAGATCAAAATTAAGAACATTAAAATGACAACAAATTCACAGCCATAAACAACTGAATCTAAAAAATAAAAATAAAATCCAACTAAGCAAACCAGAATAGGAACAGAATCATAGGTATGGTGATCATTTGGAGGGTTATCAGCTGGGTGGGGAAATGGTGCAGAGGTTAAGCTAATTGGTTGGTACAAAATAGACAGGGGTTAGTTAAGACTAATATAGGAAAGGGCGATACCAAAGAACTGATATGCACGACCCAAGAATATGAATTAAGGAGGGGTGGGATTTCTGGAGGAAAGGGGGGTACTACGTAGAGAGGAACAAAGGGTAAAGAAATTGGGACTACTGTATCAACATAATAAAATATACTTAAAAAAAAGAATCATTTCATTTGGTATTTGGGCACATTCTTTTACAATGGCTACTCATAATTCATCAATGATTTTAGGTTTTTTACCATAAATGTTATTCTTGAGAAATACCCAAAGGAAAAAGTGTAGTGGTGTGAGGTCTGGTGAGCACGCAGGGTAATCTATAGGACCTCTTCACCTGACCCATCTATTTGGCTGGTTCTCATTAAGATAGATCCTTATATCATGATGGTGCTGTGGAGGCAGTCCATCTTGTTAGAAGCAAAAGTCCTCATCATAAAAATCTTCATGAAATGTGGAATGGCTGCTTCCTACAGTAAATTCAAGTAAGTGGCACCGGTTGTAGTACCTGCAAAAAAAGATGTGCCAATTAATCCATGCACGGATAAGCCGCACCACATCATCAGTCCTGTATTTGCACTTGTACTGAGTTTCGTACTTCCAGGAGAACTTCAAAATAAACTTTCTTTTTTCAAAACTTAATCTGGTTTCAGACATTATTTCTAAGAAAAAAATTAGCAAGTTACCAGCTATTAAAGTGTGGATACATATTTTTTGTGACGGCCTGTATTGGAAAAAATATTGTTATATGGGGTATCTGAAATTTTACTGCATGTGTTTTCATCTAGGATTTTTATTTTT
Source organism: Furipterus horrens (assembly GCF_987537825.1). Lineage (NCBI taxonomy): Eukaryota > Metazoa > Chordata > Mammalia > Chiroptera > Furipteridae > Furipterus > Furipterus horrens. The sequence goes on from NW_028327187.1 coordinate 59,578,287, forward strand.
TATTTTTTTAAGTATATTTTATTGATTATATTGTTACAATAGTTCCAATTTTTTCCCCTTTGCTCCCCTCTGCCCAGCACCCCCCTTCCCCAACAATCCCCTCCCCAAGTCCATGCCCATGGGTCGTACATACAAGCTCTCCTGCCTCACCCTTTCATATATTCTTCTTCTTTTTTAAAAATAATTAATTAATTAGTTAAATATTTTAACAATAAAAAATAACAATCCCTCCCTCTCCGACTTAAGACCCTTTACGATCTTATAAAGGACAATGGACGAAGGTCTCGAGCTCCTCTAGCTGCTTCAAGCTGGACATGGTCGTCGCCCTACCTACCCTCGGGTCAAGAAATCCCTAATAAGAGTGGGGGTGTGGAGGGGAGGGTGGCCTTCCCACAAGGGGATTTTTAGGATTTTTATGGTGTCACAACTTACATTGAAGTAATTTATCCATCTTGAGTTTTTTCTGGTGCATTGTGTAAGTTGGTGGTTTAGGTTCTTTTTTATTTTTTTGTATTTACCTGTCCAGTTTTCCCAACCCCATTTATTAAAGAGGCTATTTTTACTCCATTGTTTGCTCCTGCTCCCACTGTCAAATATTCATTGACCATAGAGACATGGGTTTATTTCTGGGCTCTATCCTGTTCCATTGTTGTATGTATATGTTCTTATGCCAGTACCAGACTGTTTTGATTATAGTGGCCTTGTAATATAATTTGATATCAGTTATTGTGATTCCTCCAACTTTGTACTTCTTTGGGGTCTTTTATGGTTCCATGCACATTTTTGGAATTTTTGTCCTATATCTGTGAAATATGCCGTCAGTATTTTAATAGGAATTGCAATGAATTTATAAATTACTTTGGATAATATGGACATTTTAATGATGTTAATTATTCCAGTTCATGAACACAGTACATGCTTCTATTTATTTGTACCTTCCTCAATTTATTTCTTTAGTGTCTCATTGTTTTCTGAGTACAGGTCTTTTACTTTCTGGGTTAAATTTATTCTTAGGTATTTTATTTTTATTGTTGCTATAGTAAATGAGATTTTCCCCCTAGTTTCTCTTTCTGATAGTTCATTGTTGGTGTACAAAAATGCTATTGATGTCTGAATATTGACTTTGGATCCCACTATTTTGGCAAATTCATTTATTAAGTCAGGTAGTTTGTTGGTGGAGCCTGTAGGATTTTCTGTGTACCTTATAATGTTATCTGCAAATAACAGTTTTAAGTCCTCCTGTCCTATTTGAATGTCTGTTATGTCTTTTACATGTCTGATTGTTGTAACTAGAACTTCAAATACTATGTTGAATAAGAGTGGTGAAAGCAGGCACCCTTATCTTGTCCATGATCTTAAGGGGAAAGCTTTACTTTTTACCCATTGAATATCATCTTGGCAGTAGGTTTCTCATATATGGCCTTTACTATTTTGAGGTATCTACTCTCTATTCCCACTTTCCTAAAAGTTCTTATCATAAATGGGTACTGTGTTTTGTCAAATACTTTTTCTGTATCTATTGATATGATTATGTGATTCGATCCTTCATTTTGTTTGTGATGTGTCACATTGATATGTGAACTTTGAACCAATCTTGCACCCAATGAATGATGCATGATTTTTTAAATGTATTGCTGAATTTGGTCTGCTAATATTTTGTTGAGGATTTTTTTCATCCATCAGGCATATTTGCCTATAATTTTCTTTCTTTATAGTGTCTTTACCTGGTTTTAGAATAAAGATAATTCTTCCCTCATAAATGACCTTGAGAGTTTCCCCTTCTTTTGAATTTTTTGGGATAGCTTGAGAAGGATCGGTATTAATTTTTCTTTGAATGTTTGTAAAATTCAGCTGTAAATCTTACTAGTCTAGGACTTTTGTTTGTTGAGATTTTTGATTACTCCTTCCATTTTGTTAGTTATAATTAGTCTGCTCAGATATTGTTTCTTCTTTTTCAAAAAAACTTCAGACACTTATTTGTATTTTTTCCATTACCATTTAATCCTATTATACCCCCTTCCCCCAGTAATCACCACACTAGTCTCAGAAAATTTTAGGTTTCTAGGAATTTATCCATTTCTATTAGACTGTCCAATTTGTGGGCATATCATTGTCCATAGTATGGTCATATGATTTTTTTTGTATTTTTATTATGTCAGTTCTTACCCACTTTTATTTCTAATTTTATTTGTTTGGATCCTCTTTTATTTTTCTGATGAGTTGGTTAAAGTTTTATCAATATTGTTTATTATTTCTAAGAACCAGCTCTTGGTTTCATTGATCTTTTGTATTTTTTTAGAGACTCATTTATTCATCATGACCAGACTATGACATTTACCAATCAAAAGCATGGCTGCAAAAGAAAAATCTACATTAAAACCCTTTGTTGGAATGCATTATACTGTCTACAGAACAGAAACAAAAATACACAGTCACAAATATATTTCTTGAGTTTTTTTCCCCATACATGAGTATTGTCTATTTTTTTTTTTTTTTTTTTTTTTTTTTTTTTGTAGCAGCTAGGTCCTGCCACCTCTGTGCTTGGCTCAATTCATGAATCTGTTGTAATCTGTAGTTTTTTTTTTTTTGTCACTTCTGAGACTCTCCTCTCCTGCTAAGCTTTGTTTCCTGGCAGTAATTAAGAGTTTCTGCCACTACCATAACTGCTGCTGCTCCTGGAACTGCCATAGCCACCTTGGTTCCATCATTTGACAAAGTATTTGTCTTCACCACTATGGGGGCCAGAGCTTGTGCCTCCAAGTTTCCTCCTTTTGTGAATCCAAAATTTGAAGATTGACTGTTGTAATTTCCAAAATCATTGTAGCTTCTTTCACCTCCAGCATTGCTTTCTTCATTACCAAATCCATTATAACCATCCCCATTGCCTCCATATTGATCACCACCATAGCTACCACCAAAGCCACCTCTACCACTGAAGTTTCCTTCATTACCAGGGCTGTCATTCCCATCAAAACCACCTCCATTATTACCTCCAAAGTTTCCAGAACCACTTTGATCTCTTTGACTGTATGAAGCACTAGCCACTTCTTGCTTAGATAGGGCTTCCCTCACTTCACAGTTATGGTCATTCATTATGGTATTTCTGAATGACAATCTTTTCTACAGAGTCATGGTCATCAAAGTTTACAAAAGCAAAGCCTTTCTTTTGCCACTGTCTCAGTCAGTCATGATTTCAATTGCTTCAATTTTCCCATACTGTTCAAAATAATCTCTTAGGTGATGTTCTTTAGCATCTTCTTTAATACCACTGACAGACTGAAATATGGCGGCAGAGTAATTAGCAGCCCTGTCCATTTGCTCCCATCCCAACCCAACCTGGAGTGAAAACAGAACAGAAAGTGAAGGAGAGCGGTGGTCAGTGAGCACAAATACGGAGACTGAGAAGAAGCAGCCGAGAACCAACACATGAAGGACTCCCGGGAGCCAGCAGCCTGTGCTTCCTAAGCAGGGCCTGCTATGGCTGCCCAGTGCAGCACTTCTGGCTGCACAGTGTAGAGATAGCTGTGAATCAGCTCAGGAGCGGTGAGCTACCGGGGCGGAGAGAGAAGGCGTAGGAGGTGCGGGCCCTAGAAACGGCACACTCTAAGTGGAAAATCGCTGGAGGGAGTAGGTCCAGGACTATACCATCTCCCTGTGTTACTAAATCACCACAGGGCTCTCCCTGGCGCTGTGCCACCCAGGAAAGATCCAGTTAGAAACTTTATATTAAACAGTCAGAGGCTTGGGAAAGTGGAGGCCAGCCCTGACCATGAGAGACTGTGTGATTTTTAGGGAGGCAGTGCATGGAAAACAGGGACTCCAGGGACTGGTACTGCAATGAGAGGACCACACAGAAACTCTTTTAAAAGGGCAGCTGAGTCAAGACCTGAGGCTGGGCAGGGACCCAGGACTCACACGCCTGTGTGTGGGCACAATGGCTCTGCTAAACAAAAGCTCAGGGAGACACACTGCAAGGCAGGACCAGGGGGTGGGACCTAACCCAGTCTGGCTCAGAGCGGAGGGATGGTCAAAGGAGAATTTGACAGAGGCACCAGTGAGAGAACAGCAAGCTCAGGACCAGGAGGCAGGAGGTGAATGCAGGAGTATCCTTCTGGGAACATTTCCTCAGGAGAAAAAAGAAAAAGCTCTGAAAAGGCCCTTTGCTAGACACCAGGAGCTACACAGTTCCTCAAGCCCTAATCTACTAAACCCATCAGAGAAGAGAAAATAGAGACAGGCACAACAAGCCACAAACTTCTCCCCTGAATAGCTTTTTAGCATTCATATATTGCCCTTCAAGTTTGGGCCTAATACGTCACCAGGTTTTATATTATAGTTTATTTCAAACCTCAGATATTGCCTCTTCCTTTCTCTTACCCCATTTTACCTTCTTCCTTTCTCTTCTTGTCTTGGATTTAAATTCTGTTTATCTCTAGTTATGACTTGTTTCCATTCCACACTCTTAACTATGTCCCCAACCCGATCCAGCCTCTCAAAACCATTTGCGATTGTCATTAGCTATCTTAAATTCTTTTTCTTGTTCTTAAAATACCCATACTTGTGCCCCACCTTTATTAACCTTACTCAGTAGTTGTGGATAACATGGTTATTAATACATTTCTTCAAGCTCATATCTAGATACCCACCATTTTTGTATTTAAAATTTCAAATCTTATCACTCTCCTCTCCTACTGCACCTTGCCTCCTTCCTGCCCTTTCTGTTTTTCACTTTAAATGTAAATGTTTCCCTCTCTTAGCTTGGTTTTCATTCCTCACTTTCAGTACTCCTTCTCCCTCTACCCTCTTCTTCCTCTAATTTGTTGTTGATAGTGTTGGGAGGGACATTTTTCTCCAATTAGATCTCTATTGTTTGTTATATATATAATTTTAATATTTTTTCTTCTATATAGCTGGTTTGGCTCAGTGGATTGAGCGTTGGCCTGCGAGCTAAGTGTCGCTGGTTCGATCTTCCAGTCAGGGCACATCAGAGAAGGAAAACTCTGACTCCAAAAAACCTCCGCTGCCTTGCGGCATACCTCTTCAGGGGAAAGGCTAAGGGAGTAAACCCCGACAGAAAATCCGGAGCCGGAGTCCCTAAGGCGGTTTGATGTTGTAGTCAACACCGGCAACTCCTGCGGCGCACCTGAAGCCAAGCTGTATTGACTCCGCCTTTCCCTTGGACCCTTCAGCTGCGAAGAGAGGGGGGGGTCTGCTGCATGGGCAACAGCAGACCCTCCATATCACCCTGCCCAGGCTCTGTAGCTTCAGCTTCACTGGAGAGGACACTCCAGCATCATCACAAGATGTCGATTCAACACGGGAGGAGACAGATACTGTGTCACTCCCGAGTTGGACTGCACAGCCATTCTCGGCGGTGCAGATAGACTCTTAAGAAGCTACACCATCGTCTCTCGAGACGGACGGCTGCCGATACACACACACACACACACACACACACACACACACACACATACACACATATTTTAAATTTAGGCTTAAACCTAATACTGTATGTTTACCTTCTCTTACTCCACTCTGTATTCCCTCCTCCCTTTTTTATCTCTAAGGTAAATTTTACCTTTCTTTCTATGACTCATCTCTATTTCCCACTCGTATTATTCCTCCTCCTTCTGCCCTTGCAAAATCACTTTTCTCTCAATTAGTCATCTCATATTTGTTTTTCTCTACTTATAATCTTAAAGAGTTTTAATCTCTTTACACCTGTATTGATATTGGCTTATTTGCTGCTGCTAGTGTGGTTGTGGGTAGGGGTTATTTTTGCAGGTGTGGGTCTGTTTCCTGGGCTATTTGTCTTTGTTCTGACAGCACTGGTACAAGAGAATAGATGACATGGTGGGCAGAGTGACCTTCAATCAGCTAGTCAGAGAGAAGGACCCACCAAAGAATGACCAAACAACAATCAAAACCTAATCACAACCAGAAGTCCTGCATAAACAGCATAAAGGGCAGCCCAAGAGCATCAAGCTCAAGACCTCAAAGGAACTATACCACCGAGTCCAACAGTTCTCCTAACACAGAAAGTCACACCACAAAGACAGGGAGGCAAAGAAGACCAAGCTAATACACAGAATCAAGCAAGAAGAATCACTTAAAATGGGGAGCCAAATAAACAACTACCAATCAAAAGGAAAGGAGGAATCCCCAGAAATACTGATAAATGAGATTTATGCAAGCAAACTATCAGACCTTGAGTTCAAAATAATGGTTATAAAGAAGTTCAACAAGCTCAGTGGAAACTACAAAGAACTCCAGGGAAGCTATAAGAAACTTACTACAAATTACACCAGCATGAAAAGGACATAGAAACTATCAATAAAAGCCAAGAGGAGATGAAGAATACAACTTCTAAAATGAAGTACACAATAGAAGGAATAAAAAGCTGGCTAGGTGAAGCAGAGAATTAAATCAGTGAGGTTGGAGGACAAATCAGAAAAAAAAAAAAATCCCAGACAGAACAGCAAAATGAAAAAGGGTCAAAAAATGAAGAGGGATTAAGAGAGATACAGAATAACATTAAATGTAATAATATCCATATAAAAGAGATACCAAGGAGAAGAGGAGGAGCAAGGGATAGAAAATATGTTTGAAAAAATGACAGAACACTTCCCTAACTTGATGAGAGAAAATGTCACATAAATCCAGAAAGCAGAGCAGGTCCCAGAAAAGATGATCCCAAAGAGGCCCACCCCAAGACATCATAATTAAAATGGCAAAATTCAAAGACAAAGAGAGAATCTTAAAGGTAGCAAGAGAGAAACAGCTAATAACATACAAGGGAGATCCAATAAGGCTATCAACTGGTTTCTCAACAGAAACACTACAGGCCAGAAGGGAATGGCAAAAAATATTCTAAGCAATGAAAATCCAAGCCATGCAACCAAGACTACTCTACCAAGCAAGGCTCTCATTCAAAATGGAAGGCAAAATAGTAAGTTTCCCAGACAATAGAAGGCTAAAAGAGTACATTTCCCCAAAACCAGCATTACAAGACATGCTAAAGGGGCTGCTTTGAGAAGATAAAGAAAAATTTCTGGCTGGTGTGGCTCAGTGCGTTGAGCACCAGCCTGCAAACCAAAGTATTGCCGATTCAATTCCAAGTCAGAGTACATGCCTTGGTTGTGGGCCGGGTCCCCAGTTGGGGACATGCAAGAGACAACTCATGTTAATGTTTCTCTCCCTCTTTTTGTCCCTACAAAGAGTAAAATGGCAATGAACAAGTACTTATCAATATTAACCTTAAATGTAAATGGATTAAATGCTCCAATCACAAGACATAGGGTAGCTGAATGGATAAGAAAACATGACCTGCATATATGCTGTCTACAAGAGAACCACCTCCGAAAAAAAGACCTACGCAGACTGAATGTGAAAGGATGGAGAAAAATATTCCAAGCAAATGGACTTTAAAAAAAAAGAAGGTGGGATGGCAATACTTAAATCAGACAAAATAGACTGCAAAACAAATGTCATAAAAAGAGACAGAGAAGAACACTTCATAACAATTAAGGAAAGAATCTATCCAGAAGATATAACATTGAAAATATATATGCACCCAACACAGGAACACCCAAGTATATAAGAAAAATCTTGGAAGACTTCAAGAAAGATAAAGACAGCAGCACACTAATAGTTAGGGGATTTTAATACCCCATTGTCGACAATGGATAGATGTTCCAAACAAAGAATCAACAAGGTTGTTGTGGCACTGAACAACACTCTAGATCACATAAACTTAATTGATATATATAGAACCTTTCACCCCAAAGAAGCAAAATATGCATCCTTTTCAAATGCATATGAAACATTCTCAAAAATAGACCATATGGTAGGACACAAAACAAGCCTCAGCAAATTCAGAAAAATTAAAATTATATCAAGCATTCTCTTGGACCATAATGGCTTGAAACTAGAAACCAATCTCAAGGAAAAAGCTCAAATATATTCAAATTCATGGAGACTGAATAACATGCTATTAAACTATGAATGGGTTAACAATGAGATCAAGAAAGAAATCAGAAAGTTTCTGAAAACAAATGAAAATGAACACACAACAGCCCAAAACCTATGGGACACAGCAAAGACAGTCCTGAGAGGGAAATTCATAGCAATATATGCCTACCTAAAAATGATAGAAGAATCTCAAGAAACAACCTAACCCTACATCTTGAAAAACTAGAACAACAACAAAGCCCAGAGAGAGTAGAAGGAATGAAATAATCAAGATCAGAGCAGAAAAATGACATAGAGCATAAAAGAACAATTTAAAGGATCAACAAATCCAGGAGCTGATTCTTTGAAAAGATAAGCAAAATTGACAAGCCTTTAACCAGACTCATCAGGAAAAAAAGAGAAAGGAACCAAATAAATAAAATCAAAAATGAAAGAGGGGGAATTACAACTGATACCATAGAAATACAAATGATTATAAAGAATTAATATGAACAGCTATATGCCAAGAAATTGGCCAGCCTGGGTGAAATGGACACATTTCTAGAAACATATAAGCTCCCAAAACTGAATCAATAAGAAACAGAATGCCTGAATCGTCTGATAACAGCTATTGAAATTGAAGCAGTAATAAAAAAAACTCGCAGCATACAGAAGCCCTGGACCAGATGGCTTCACAGGTGCATTTTACCAACACTTAGAGAAGAGCTACATCCTATCCTTCTCAAACTATTCCAAAAAATCCAAGAAGAGGGAAGACTCCCAAGCTCTTATTATGAGGCTAGTATTACCCTAATTCCAAAACCAGGTCAAGATACAACAAAGATAGAAAACCACAGGCCAAAATTGCTGATGAAATTAGATGCTAAAATCCTCAACGAAATATTTCCAAACCAGATCCAGCAATACATGAAAATGATCACACACCATGATCAAGTGGAATTCATCCCAGGGATGCAAGGATGGCACAATGTCTGCAAATCAATTAATGTAATACATCACATAAAAAATTGAATGATAAAAGTCACATGATCATATCAATAGATGCTGAGAAAGCATTTGATAAACTACAGCATCCATTTACTTTAAAAACACTCAGCAAAGTGGAAGTAGAGGGAGCATACCTCAACATAATAAAGACCACATACGAGAAACCCACAGCCAACATCATACTCAACAGGCAAAAACTAAAAGCTTTTCCTCTAAGATCAGGAACAAGAAAGGGTGTCTACTTTCACCACTTCTATTCAACATAGTATTGGAAGTTCTAGCCACAACAATTAGACAAGAAAAAAAAAAAAGGCATCCAAATTGGAAAGGAGGAAGTAAAACTATCAATGTTCACAGATGACATGATAGTGTACATAGAAAACCCTATAGGCGCCCCCCGAAACCTACTACAACTAATAAATGAATTTGGCAGATCAGTGGGATACAAGGTAAATATTCAGAAATTGAAGTCATTTTTGTATACCAACAATGAAATATCAGAAACAGATACTAGGAAAAAAAGTCTCATTTACTATAGCAACAAGAAAAATTAAGTACCTAGAAATAAACTTAACCAAGGAGGTAAAAGACCTGTACTTGAAAAACTACAGAACATTGAAGAAAGAAATTAAGGAAGACACAAACAAATGGAAGCATATACCACATTCATGGATAAGAAGAATTCACATCATTAAAATGTCCATACTACCCAAAGCGATCTATAGATTCAACACAATCCCAATTAAAATACCAATGACATATTTCACATATATAGAACAAATATTTCAAAAATTTATATGGAACCTAATGACCTTGAATAGCCTCAGCAATACTGAGAAAGAAGGACAAAGTGGGAGGAATCATAATACCTGATATCAAACTATATTACAAAGCTGCTGTAATCAAAACAGTCTGGTACTGGCATAAAAACAGACACATAGACCAGTTGAACAGAATAGAAAGCCTAGAAATAAACCCATGTCTCTATGGTCAATTAATATTTGACAAAGGGGCAGGGGTATAAAATGGAGTAAAAATAGTCTCTTCAATAAATGGTGTTGGGAGATCTGGACAGGTACATGAAAAAAAAAAAAAGAAAAAAGAAAAAGAAACTAGACCCCCATCTCACACCATACACCAGAATAATCTCAATGTGGGTAAAAGGCAAATATAAGTCATGACACCATAAAAGTCCTAGAGGAGAACATAGGCAGTAAAAGTTCAGATATCCCACACAGCAATATTTTTGCCAATATATCTTCTAGGGCAAGGAATATAAAGGAAAGAATAAACAAATGGGACTACATCAAACTAAAAATCTTCCGCACAGCTTAAGAAAACATCAGCAAAATGAAAAGGGAAACAACAGGTGGGAAAACATGTTTTCCCAAGCTTCCGCGGCTGCAGCTGTGGTGATGGCTTCAGAGGCTCCGGGGTCTTTGCAGGTTGAGGAAGAAGACCCGATCCCCTCCTTCCTCAGGTCTTAAGAAACTGGCCATTAAACAATGGAGGAGTGGAAGGTAAAGAGGAGGAGTTCGAAGTCTTTTAGTGCCCACTCTACTCAGGTTGTTAATGCAAAAAAAAAAAAAAAAAATGCCATTCCAGTTAGTAAAAGCACAGGGTTTTCAAATCCTGCATCACAGTCAACTTCACAGTGACCCAAGCTGAAAAGGGTGATGAAAGAGAAGACGAAACCTCAGGGTAGAGAAGGAAAAGGTGCTCAGTCAACTCCGATTCAGCATTCCTTTCTTACTGATGTCTCAGACATCCAGGAGATGGAGAAGGGGCTTCTCAGCCTTTTGAATAATTTCCACTCTGGAAAACTTCAAGCATTTGGAAATGAATGTTCCATTGAACAGATGGAGCACATTTGGGGAATGCAGGAGAAATTAGTTCACTTGAATTTGGAGCTCTATGGGGAGTTAGAGGAACATCCTGAGGATAAGAGGAAAACAGCCAGTGACTAATTTGGATAGGCTTCTGTCTGATTTAGAAGAATTGAATTCTTCCATACAAAAACTCCATTTGGCAGATGCACAAGGTGTTCAAAATACTCTACCAGCTAAAATGAAATGCAGTTGCTTTCTTGTATGAGAAATGCATCATTCTTTACTTTTCTAGCTGAATCTGGTAGCAAAATCATCTTTCACAATAAGGAATTAAAGTAATTAAAGTGCAAGTGCAATGATTTTTTTCACATACTGCTTTTAGTAAATATGACTTGCTGTAATTCACCGTAACTGGAGGCCTTGGCCTTGTTGAAGGTTTAATCAGGAAATGTGATACAGAGGTTGTGCTGCTATGCTTACTGTTGTTGCCTTCTAGGTTTATACTTGAAATGAATTGTGCTAAATGTTGTCCATAGGGCTGAAGGAGTCACCCTTCCTGAGCTCACCAAACTCATTCCACTGTTGATCCTAAGTTGATGATGCGCAGGCTTTATGTGGCAGCCCAACTTCGGTTTACATTAGACAATCAGTACACACGCTGGTGTGTTTTCCAGTGGCCAGAGATAACAAAGTGTTAAATGAGTATTTGTAAAATTTGCTATTTTTAATAAAGTGATTGTTTTAAAAAAAGTATGTTTTCCAATGATAGCTCAGACCATGGTTTGATATCAAAAAAATATAAAGAACTCATATGACTCTTCACCAGGAAGACAAACATCCAATTAAATAATATGCAAAGGACCTGAGCAGATACTTCACCAAGATGGACATACAGAGGCCCCATACACATATGAAAGAATGATCAACATCACTAGCCATTAGAGAGATACAAATGAAAACCACAATGAGATACCACCTCACACTGGTCAGAATGGCCATCATTAAAAAATCAACAAACAGCAAATGCTGGCGAGGATGTGGAAAAAAGGGAACCCTAGTGTACTTTGGTGGGAATGCAGACTGGTGCAGCCATTGTGGAAAACAATGTAGAATTTTCTCAGAAAACTGAAAATGATACTGCCTTTTGACCCAGCAATCCCACTGCTGTTATATCCTAAACATCCTGAAACACCAATTCAAAAGAATGCATGGTACCCCAATGATCATAGCAGCATTATTTACAATAACCCAGTGCTGGAAACAGCTTAAGTGCCCATCATAAATAAGTGGATCAAAAACCTTTGGTGAATTTACACAATGGAATATTATGCAGCAGAAAGAAAGAAGGAATTCCTACGTTTTACGACAGCATAGATGGAACTGGGGAGTATTATGCCAAGTGAAATAAGCTAGGTGGTGAAAGACAAATATCATATGATCTCACCTTATAAGTGAAAACTAATGAACAAAAAAACAAATGAGAAGAGTAGAACCAGAGATATGGAAATTAGGAACAAAATGACAGCGACCTGAATGGAGGGGAGAGGGGGATAACAGGGAAAAGAAGGGGAAGCGTTTTGTCAAGAAACAAGTGTAAAGGGCCCATGGAAGTAGACAACAAAGTGGGGATTGACTGTGGGAGCAGGGGTAGGAGTGCATGGCAGAGGAGAGCAATGGAGGAAAAAGTGGGACAACTGTAGTAGAAAAATAATAAATAAATAAATAAATACTGTACTAAACATTAAAAAAGTAACAAACAAACAAAAATTACCACAGACCAAAATCTTTTTCATTATTACGTGGGCACCAGGTCTTTGAGAATCTTCTCTTGAGACAGCCCTCTTTGGTTACACAACTATTCCATTTGACTCACATGGCCTTGTGTTCCTGGCTGCATTCACCTCCTCCACAGTGCCATATGTGACAAACCCAAAACCTTGGGAGCACTTGGTGTTAGATCGCGTCACCATACATCTGTCAGCATTCCTCATTGCTTCTATTCACTCCTCACACTCATTGCTTGTGTCAAAACCCAAATCTCTGTTAAAGAGCTTCTTCAGGTGTTCAGGCACTTTGGGAGACTGACTTGACATGATGACTGCAGGAAAGGGAGCCTTTAATGATGCTTACTCAGCAGCATACACTGGTGCAGAGCTGTATTTTTCTAGACTCTATTTCATCTATTTCCACCATGATAGTTACTTCCTCCCTTCAACTCACTATGGGCTTTGTTGTTCTTCTAGTTCCTTTCAGTGTAAAGTTACATCGTATAATTGAGATTTTTGTTGAGATAAGCCTCTAATGCTGTGAATTTCCATTTTAGTACTGCTTTCAGTGTGGCCCATAAATTTGGAAGTATTGCATTTTTTTAATTTTTACTTTTATTTTTTAATTGCTTTTCTTTTCTTTTTTTTTTTTAATTTTATTTTTTGGTTATTCAATCACAGTTGTCCCATTTTTCCCCCATTGCTCCCCCCTCCCAGCCCATCCCTTCTCCCACAATTGTATCCCTCCCCGTTGACCATGTCCATGAGTCATTCATATATGTTCCTGGACTAGACCCTTTCCTTACTTATCCCCCTTCTCTCTCTCCCCCTCCCCCCTACTGACTACTATTCTAGTCTTTGCCTATTTAGTTCGTTTGTTTGTGTTGCTCTTTAGTTTCCTATATTGGGTGATATCATATGGTATTTTGCTTTCTTTGCCTGGCTTATTTCACTAAGCATAATTCTCTCTAATTCCATCCATGTTGTCACAAATGGCAGGAGTTCCTTCTTTCTTTCTGCTACATAGTATTCCATTGTGTAGATGTACCACAGTTTTTTTATCCACTCATCCACAGACGGGCACCTAGGCTGTTTCCAGCACTTAGCTATTGTAAACAGGGCTGCTATGAACATAGGGGTGCATAAGTTCTCTTGAATTAGGGTTTCAGGATTTTTCGGGTATAATCCTAGCAATGGAATCACTGGTTCAAATGGCAGTTCCATTTTTAGTTCTTTGAGGTAATTCCATACTGTTTTCCATAGTGGCTGCACCAGTCTGCATTCCCACCAACAGTGCAGTAGGGTTCCTGTTTCTCCACATCCTCGCCAGCATTTATTGTTTATTGATTTGTTGATGATGGCCATTCTGACAGGTGTAATGTGGTATCTCATTGTGGTTTTTACTTGCATCTCTCTGATGGCCAATGATGTTGAGCATTTTTTCATGTGCTTATGGACCTTCTGTATGTCCTCTTCAGAGAAGTGTTTGTTCAGGTCCTTTGCCCATTTTTTAATTGGGTTGTTTGTTTTCTTGATGTTGAGTTGTATAAGCTCTTTATATATTTTGGAGATCAGTCCCCTGTCTGTGATATCATTGGCAAATATGTTTTCCCATATGCTTGGTTTCCTTTTCATCTTGCCGATGTTTTCTTCTGCTGAGCAGAAACTCTTTCGTTTGATGTAGTCCCATTTGTTTATTTTTTCCTTTATTTCTCTTGCCTTGGGAGATATATCCGTGAAGATATTGTTACGTGTGATATCTGAAATTTTCCTGCCTATGTTTTCCTCTAGGACTTTTATGGTATCACGGCTTACATTTAAGTCTTTCATCCATCTTGAGTTTATTCTCGTGTGTGGTGTAAGTTGGTGGTCTAGTTTCATTTTTTTGCACGTCCCTGTCCAGTTCTCCCAGCACCATTTGTTAAAGAGGCTCTTCTCACTCCATTTTATGTTCCTTCCTCCTTTATCAAAGATTAGTTGACCATAGAGTCCTGGGTTTATTTCTGGGCTTTCAATTCTGTTCCACTGATCTATATGTCTGTTCTTATGCCAGCACCAGACTGTTTTGATTAAAGTGGCTTTGTAGTATTGTTTGATGTCTGATATCGTGATTCCTCCTACTGTGTTCTTCTCTTTCAAGATGGCTTTTGCTATTCGGGGTATTTTTTGTTCCATATGAATTTTTGGAGGATTTGTTCTAGGTCAGTGAAATATGTCATTGGTATTTTAATAGGGATTGCATTGAATCTGTAAATTGCTTTGGGTAGTATGGCCATTTTGATGATGTTGATTCTTCCCATCCAAGAACATGGTATTTGCCTCCATTCATTTGTATCTTCCCTAATTTCTTTCTTCAATGTTGCATAATTTTCAGTGTATAGGTCTTTTATCTCTTTGGTTAAGTTTATTCCTAGGTACTTTATTTTTCTTGTTGCTATAGTAAATGGTTTGTTGTTGATAGTGTTGGGAGGGACATTTTTCTCCAATTAGATCTCTATTGTTTGTTATATATATAATTTTTAATATTTTTTCTTCTATATAGCTGGTTTGGCTCAGTGGATTGAGCGTTGGCCTGCGAGCTAAGTGTCGCTGGTTCGATCTTCCAGTCAGAGCACATCAGAGAAGGAAAACTCTGACTCCAAAAAACCTCCGCTGCCTTGCGGCATACCTCTTCAGGGGAAAGGCTAAGGGAGTAAACCCCGACAGAAAATCCGGAGCCGGAGTCCCTAAGGTGGTTTGACGTTGTAGTCAACACCGGCAACTCCTGCGGCGCACCTGAAGCCAAGCTGTATTGACTCCGTCTTTCCCTTGGACCCTTCAGCTGCGAAGAGAGGGGGTGTCTGCTGCATGGGCAACAGCAGACCCTCCATATCACCCTGCCCAGGCTCTGTAGCTTCAGCTTCACTGGAGAGGACACTCCAGCATCATCACAAGATGTCGATTCAACACGGGAGGAGACAGATACTGTGTCACTCCCGAGTTGGACTGCACAGCCATTCTCGGCGGTGCAGATAGACTCTTAAGAAGCTACACCATCGTCTCTCGAGACGGACGGCTGCCGATATAGTAAATGGTATTTTCTTTTTTGCTTCTGTCTCTGATATTTTATTGTTGGTGTACAGAAATGCCTTAGATTTCTTTTTTTTTTTAATTTTATTTTTTGGTTATTCAATTACAGTTGTCCCATTTTTCCCCCATTGCTCCCCCTTCCCAGCCCATCCCTTCTCCCACAATTATATCCCTCCCCGTTGTCCATGTCCGTGAGTCATTCATATACGTTCCTTGACTAGACCCTTTCCTTACTTATCCCCCTTCTCTCCCTCCCCCCTCCCCCCTACTGACTACTATTCTAGTCTTTGCCTATTTAGTTCGTTTGTTTGTGTTGCTCTTTAGTTTCCTATATTGGGTGATATCATATGGTATTTTGCTTTCTTTTCCTGGCTTATTTCACTAAGCATAATTCTCTCTAATTCCATCCATGTTGTCACAAATGGCAGGAGTTCCTTCTTTCTTTCTGCTACATAGTATTCCATTGTGTAGATGTACCACAGTTTTTTTATCCACTCATCCACAGACGGGCACCTAGGCTGTTTCCAGCACTTAGCTATTGTAAACAGGGCTGCTATGAACATAGGGGTGCATAAGTTCTCTTGAATTAGGGTTTCAGGATTTTTCGGGTATAATCCTAGCAGTGGAATCACTGGTTCAAATGGCAGTTCCATTTTTAGTTTTTTGAGGAAATTCCATACTGTTTTCCATAGTGGCTGCACCAGTCTGCATTCCCACCAACAGTGCAGTAGGGTTGATTCTTCCCATCCAAAAACATGGTATTTGCCTCCATTTATTTGTATCTTCCTTAATTTCTTTCTTCAATGTTGCATAATTTTCAGTGTACAGCTCTTTTATCTCTTTGGTTAAGTTTATTCCTAGGTACTTTATTTTTCTTGTGGCTATAGTAAATGGTATTTTCTTTTTTGCTTCTGTCTCTGATATTTTATTGTTGGTGTACAGAAATGCCTTAGATTTCTGTATATTTATTTTGTACCCTGCTATTTTGCCAAATCCACTTATTATATCTAGTAGTCTTTTAGTGGATTTTATAGGGTTTTCTAGGTATACTATCATGTCGTCTGCAAATAGTGATAGTTTTAATTCTTCTTTCCCAATTTGGATGCCTTTTATTTCTTTGTCTTGTCTGATTGCTGTGGCTAGGACTTCCAACACTATGTTGAATAGAAGTGGGGAGAGTGGACAGCCTTGTCTAGTTCCTGATTTCAGGGGGAATGCTTTCAGTTTTTGTCCATTGAGTATGATGTTGGCTTCAGGCTTCTCATATATAGCCTTAATGATGTTAAGGTATGCTCCCTCTATTCCCATTTTGCTGAGTGTTTTCAACATAAATGGGTGTTGTACTTTATCAAATGCTTTTTCTGCATCTATAGATATGATCATGTGATTTTTGTCTTTCATTTTGTTTAGGTGATGTATTATATTTATTGATTTGCGAATAATAAACCATCTTTGCATCCCTGGGATGAATCCCACTTGATCATGGTGTATGATCTTTTTGATGTATTGTTGGATCCTGTTTGCCAATATTTTATTGAGGATTTTAGCATCTATGTTCATCAGTGATATTGGCCTGTAGTTTTCTTTCTTTGCTGTGTCTTGACCTGGTTTTGGGATGAGGGTAATAGTGGCTTCATAGAAAGAGTTTGGGATTTTTCTCTCTTCTTGGATTTTCTGGAATAGTTTGAGGAGGGTAGGAGTTAGTTCTTCCTGAAATGTTTTGTAAAATTCGCCTGTGAATCCATCCGATCCAGGGCTTTTGTGTGCAGGGAGATTTTGGATTACTGTTTCAATTTCCTTCTTTGTTATTGGTCTGTTGAGACTTTCTACTTCTTTTTGATTCAGTTTTGTAAGGTTATCGGTCGGCAGCCGTCCGTCTTGAAAGACGATGGTGTAGCTTCTTAAGAGTCTATCTGCACCGCCGAGAATGGTTGTGCAGTCCGACTCGGGAGTGACACGGTATCTGTCTCCTCCCGTGTTGAATCGACATCTTGCGATGACGCTGGGGTGTCCTCTCCAGTGAAGCTGAAGCTACAGAGCCTGGGCAGGGTGATATGGAGGGTCTGCTGTTGCCCATGCAGCAGACCCCCCCGCTCTTCGCAGCTGAAAGGTCCAAGGGAAAGACGTTGTCAATACAGCTTGGTTTCAGGTGCGCCGCAGGAGTTGCCGGTGTTGACTACAACGTCAAACCGCCTTAGGGACTCCAGCTCCAGATTTTCTGTCGGGGTTTACTCCCTTAGCCTTTCCCCTGAAGAGGTATGCCGCAAGGCAGCGGAGGTTTTTTGGAGTCAGAGTTTTCCTTCTCTGATGTGCCCTGACTGGGAGATCGAACCAGCGACACTTAGCTCGCAGGCCGACGCTCAATCCACTGAGCCAAACCAGCCAGGGTCTGTAAGGTTATATGATCTAGAAATCTGTCCATTTCTACTAGGTTGTCAAATTTCTTGCCATATACTTGTTTGTAGTAATTTCTTATAATTGTTTGTATTTCTGAGGTATCAGTCGTGATTTCTTCTCTTTCATTTCTGATTTTGTTTATTTGGGTCTTCTCTCTTTTTTTCTTAATGAGCCTGGCTAGAGGCTTGTCAATTTTGTTTATTTTTTCAAAGAACCAGCTCCTAGTTTTGTGGATTTCTTGTATTGTTCATTTCATTTCTATGTCGTTTAATTCTGCTTTGATCTTGATGATTTTCTTTCTTCTTTTTGCCCTAGGCTTTGTTTGTTGTTGCTGTTCTAGTTCTTGTTGCTTTATGGTTAGGTTTTTTATTTGATATTCTGCTAGCCTTTTCAGATATGCCTGTATTGCTATGAACTTCCCTCATAGGACTGCTTGTGCTGTGTCCCATAGGTTTTGGGCTGTTGTGTGTTCATTGTCATTAGTTTCTAGAAATTTCTTGATTTCCTCTTTGATGTCATTGTTAACCCATTCGTTATTTAAGAGCGTGTTATTCATTCTCCATGAGTTTGGGTGTCTTTTATTTTTTTCCCTGAGGTTGATTTTTAGTTTCAAGGCATTGTGGTCTGAAAAGATGCTTGATATAATTTCAATTTTCATGAATTTCTTGAGGCTTGTTTTGTGTCCTATTATGTGGTCTATCTTTGAAAATGTCCCATGTGCCTTTGAAAAGAATGTATATTTTGCTTCTTTGGGGTGAAAAGTTCTATATATATCAGTTAAGTCCATGTGGTTTAGTGTGTTGTTCAATGCCTGTATATCCTTGGTGTTTCTTTGCTTGGATGATCTGTCTATTGTTGATAATGGAGTGTTGAAGTCCCCTACTATGAGTGTGTTGTTTTTGATATCCTTCTTGTGGTCTTCTAGTATTTGCTTTATGTATTTGGGTGCTCCTATGTTGGGTGCATATATGTTTATCAGTGTTATATCTTCTTGATGAATCGTTCCTTTAAGTATTATGAAATATCCTTCTTTGTCTCTTTTGTTGCCCTTGCTTTGAAATCCGTTTTGTCTGATATGAGGACTGCTACCCCAGCTTTTTTTTCAGGTCCATTTGCTTGGAATATTTTTTTATATCCCTTTACTTTCAGTCTATGTGAATCTTTTGTTTTGAGGTGTGTTTCTTGTAGACAGCAAATATGTGGGTCCTGTTTTCTTATCCATTCTGTTACCCTATGTCTTTTAATGGGAACATTTAATCCATTTACATTTAAGGTTATTATTGACATGTATTTATTCATTTCCCTTTTGTATCTCTGTTCCTCTACTCTTTTTTTGTTTTTTCTCTTCCTTTTTCTTAGAATATTCCCTTTAGCATCTCTTGCAATGCTGGTTTTGTGGAGATGTATTCTTTTAGTCTTCCTTTGTCTGAGAAACTCCTTATTTCACCTTCTATTTTGAATGCGAGCCTTGCTGGGGAGAGTATTCTTGGTTGTAGGCCTTTGTTTTTCATTGCTTGAAATATTTTTGACCATTCCCTTCTGGCTTGTAATGTTTCTGTTGAGAAATCGGTCGATAGCCTTATTAGAGCTCCCTTGTAAGTTATTTGCTGTTTTTCTCTTGCTGCTTTGAGGATTCTCTCTTTGTCTTTGAATGTTGGCCTGCGAGCTAAGTGTCGCTGGTTCGATCTTCCAGTCAGAGCACATCAGAGAAGGAAAACTCTGACTCCAAAAAACCTCCGCTGCCTTGCGGCATACCTCTTCAGGGGAAAGGCTAAGGGAGTAAACCCCGACAGAAAATCCGGAGCCGGAGTCCCTAAGGCGGTTTGACGTTGTAGTCAACACCGGCAACTCCTGCGGCGCACCTGAAGCCAAGCTGTATTGACTCCGTCTTTCCCTTGGACCCTTCAGCTGCGAAGAGAGGGGGTGTCTGCTGCATGGGCAACAGCAGACCCTCCATATCACCCTGCCCAGGCTCTGTAGCTTCAGCTTCACTGGAGAGGACACTCCAGCATCATCACAAGATGTCGATTCAACACGGGAGGAGACAGATACTGTGTCACTCCCGAGTTGGACTGCACAGCCATTCTCGGCGGTGCAGATAGACTCTTAAGAAGCTACACCATCGTCTCTCGAGACGGACGGCTGCCGATATAGTAAATGGTATTTTCTTTTTTGCTTCTGTCTCTGATATTTTATTGTTGGTGTACAGAAATGCCTTAGTTGCCATTTTAACTATGATGTGCCTTGGAGTGCGTTTTTGGGGGTTCCTCTTTATTGGAACTCTTAGTGCTTCTTGGACTTGCATAACTTTTTCTCTCATCAGGTTCGGAAAATTTTCTGTCACTATTTCTCCTATCAGTTTTTCAATTCCATGGTCCTTGTCTTCTCCCTCTCTTATTCCTATGATCCTTAAATTATTTTTTTCTAATGCTACCCTGTAATTCCCTTACATCTTGTTCATATTTTTTCAATCTTTTTTCATTTTGCTGTATCATTTGAGAATTATTACCTACATTATCCTCTAACTCACTAATCTGATCCTATGTTTCGTTTAGTCTGCTTTTGACTGATTCTACTGTGTTTTTCAGTTCAGAGATTGCATTCTTCATTTCCTCCTGGGTCTTGTTGATCATTTCTATGTCTTTTTTTATGCTAGTGTAGTTCTCTGCAAGTTCCCTGTAATTTTCTTGGAGCTGTTGGTAACTTCCTTAGAGGTTGTCATAGTTGTTTTTGGGGTTTTCGAGCATATTGAGCTTCTTCACCACCATAGTTTTGAATTCCATGTCTGACATTTGTGCTATGTCTATTCCATCTACCTTTCTTTCTGGGGATTCCTCTTTTCTTTTCATCGAGAGGTTGTTTCTGCGTCTTACCATGTTGGATTCTTCTTGTTTGTTTTTATTATTTGGATTTGTCTGCTTTGCCTTCCCACCTTTGTGGTATGAGACTTTTTATGGTAGATATGGGGGTTTCAGTGGTGCAGTCTCTTTGATATCCTGAGCCTGATGTTCTTGAGGTACCTTTTATATCGTTTTTTTATGCTGTCTGGTTATATTTCAGATTTTTTTTTTGTTAGGATATTCCTTCTGGCTTGTTGATTGACAGTCACTCTATCCACTTTATCTCGAATTCTTTTGTGGAGATGCTGTTAAAAACATAAACACACAGCCCCAGCAGGAGACCCGCACCCTCAAAAATATCCCCCACCCTCTATCCTGCTATCATCAGCCAACGAGCCAGTATTAATATAGATGTATAGAGATTAGAACTTTTACACTATAGGAAGAACAGATAAGGGTTGTTTTAGTGAAGGAAAAATATGATTTTTGAGAGAGGCGATAATAGGTTAATAATAGATGAGACTGTGCAAGACAGTAGGTAATATTTACGTTGTATGTTAATAACTATAGGAAAAAAAGGGGGGAAGAGTGCAGAATATAGTAGGAAAGTGGAATTATATAGTATTGGATTTAAATAGTAGTTATAGTCTCTTTATTTAGAGTGAAAGGGAGGCTGAACTAGGCCCACAAACCAATAAACAACAATTGAAGAAGAGGGATAAGAAGGAAAGATTATATAAAACAGATTAGAGATATAGTTTGTTTTTTCCTCCTTCCTTCCCCTCCTCCCTCCTCCCCTCCTCTTTCAGGAAGAAAAGAAAAAGGAAAAAGGGAAAAAGAAAAAAAAAAAAAAGAATGTTTTTACTCAGTTCAGCCTTCTTGTGTCGTCTTCTTTTTCTGCGTCCACAGCTGGTCTAATGTGATAGGTCAGAGATTCCTATTCCTTGCAGCAGTGGTGTGCGCGAGGTGGCCGGCAGGGCACAATGCAAGGCAGCCAAGAGCCCACCTCAGGTCTGCCACACCGCGCTCCAGGAAAGCAGGCCACGCCGCGCTCTGGGGAAGCTGGCAAGGTGTTTTTTTTCACTCAAGCATCAGTGCTCGCCCAAGGCGGCTGGGGAACTAAGCTCATGCCTGCCGCGCCAGGCTCCTAGAAAGCTGGCCATGCCGCGCTCTGAGAAACCTGACTGTGCTGCGCTCCGGGAAAGCCCTCGAGGTGTTTTTTTGGCTCGAGCACCGGTGGGTGACCAAGGTGTACGGGGAACTAAGCTCCGGCCTGCTGCGCCACGCTCCTAGAAAGCTGGCGTTGCCGCACTCCGAGGAAGCCCTCGAGGTGTTTTTTGGCTCGAGTGCCGGTGTGCACCCAAGCGGCTGGGGAGCTAGCCCCAGGCCTGCAGCGCCATGTTCCAGGAGTTGGTCTTTTGCCTCTTAGGGCAGGGCCGCAGACACTTGTGCTCAGTAGACGTGAGTGTCTGTGAGTCGCTGCTGCCCACCGTTCCCGCACCTCCTGAGCCTGCATGCGCAGAGCCTGGGCAAGTGCTCTGCACTCCGGATTCCAGCCTGGTACTTCGGCCTGCGAGCCAAGTGTCGCTGGTTCGATTCCCAGTCAGGGCACATGACTAGGTTGCACGTCGGGTCCCCAGTTGGAGGCGCGAGTGAGAGGCAACCACACAGTGATGTTTCTCTCCCTCTCTTTCTCCTTTCCCTTCTCTCTAAAAATAAATAAATAAATAAATAAATTTTAAAAAATTATTTAAAAATAAATAAAAGCACCTCCGTGCCTGGGCCGGGTGGCTCAGCTGGGTGGAGCTTTGTCCTGTGCAACTAAAGGTTGCGGGCCTGCTCTCCAGTTGGGGCACGTACGGGAGGCCGCCCATTGATCTGTGTGTCTGTGTGTCTGTGTGTGTCTCCCTTCCCCTTTCTATAAAGTCAATGAACTATCCTCGGGTAAGGATTTTTTTATTTTGAAATGCACCTTCCCGTACTCCTTCCTGTTGTTCCCAGGGGGGGAAAAATAGATTTTGTGCACTGTTTTTGTCAGAGAATACCTGGGTTTCCAGCAGTCTTCCATCTTACCCAGGTGTATTTGGAATCCCCACTGTTTTTCAAAACCAGATGTTATGTGGGCACTTTTGTGTACTGGTGCCCTGGGCTGGGAAGCCCAGCATGGGGTTGAGACCTTTTATTCTTCAATGGAGAACTCTACGGCTGAGATATTCCTCCAGATTCTCAACCTCCACACGTGGGCACAGGGCCGGTCCTTTTTGCATTTCTGCCCTTCCTACCAATCTTGAAGTAGCTTCTTATGTATATCACTAGTTATAAGACGTCTGTTCAACTAGTCTTCAGATAGTTATCCATGTTGATTGTTTTATAATTTAGTTGTAATTTTGATGTTGTCCTGAGAGGAGCTGAGTGTAACTTCTACCAGTTCAACATCTTGGATAAATTCCCTAAGCATTATTCTTTCTGAGGCTATCCTTTCCTACTATGTACTTTCAATATCCAACTGTCCTTTTCCATTTCCTGTCCTGTTCCTTCTTAGGAAACTCAGCCTGGGGGTCAAAACGTGATATCTGTTGATGAGGGTGAAATGATATTCAAGAAGAACACCAGAAAAATCCTCAGGCCTTCAGGTAGCTGTTTGCCCTTCATGACTTTTTGAGATTGAAGTTCTGAGTACCCTTGATGGGTTTTTGGTATGGAAAAATAGTATGTCTCTTTTGATTTGAGATATTGGTCTTTTACTTAGATTATACTAAATCTGTGATTGATCTTCGCCCAGAAGATGTGGGGCATGAAAGTGGCTCCTTGGGAGACAGAAGCAAATCTGTCCCTGGCCTCAGTATGGATATGGTGAGTACCTTTGTATTTCACTTGGTCACTATGTGCAATTTTACATATCTAGAGTTGGCTTTAGTACCTGATAATCTTAATCACTCTGTTACATTCTTTAGGGAAACAGAACATGAATCTTTATTTTCCCAAATTACTTAAGTAAATCTGGTTGCAGAATTACTTAAAGAAAAAAACTGTCTTCACTGTCTCTTTTATATTCTAATACATTGCTTGATATGTTCCAGTGCTCAAGTAAATACTTGTGTTGATTAAAATGTAAACAGATGTGTGGGTTGGGGAAGTCAAATGTGAAAGAGATATTCTTAATCTTGTTCTTTGATATTTGAGAAAGGTGGGTGGAATATAGTTTGTAAGCCTGAAATGGGCAGACATAAAAATAAGGATATGTGCATACATGTTCACATGACACCTCAGAACTTAGCAACAGTTATGGCTCCCAATAAAGAAAGGATATTAGTCTTTGTGCTATTTCTTATTTTTATTAACTCTGAATCTATATTTATTGCTTTAGGAAGAGGAAGAAGAAGAAGAAGAAGAAGAAGACATTGACCATCTGGTGAAGTTGCATCGCCAAAAACTAGCCAGAAGCAGCCTGCAAAGTGGCTCTTCCGTGGTAAGTTGTATTAGTTTTTTGGCTATATGCATGTTGGAACATCAGGAAGGAAGAAAGTAGCTCCTTGGATGAGAGTTATGACCTGGATAATTCTAGTAACTCTTTCCAGGTAACCTAGATGCATTTGTTCCTGTCCTCAATTTATACATTAGTTGCTTACTTCAAATGGGGTGACTTCCTCAGTCTGTGCCCTAGAGATTCTTATGTTGCGTAAGAATTAGGGCTAGAAATGTACTTCATCACAGCTTTGTGAACAGTAAGCTGTAAATTCTCCCCTAAAGAGTTACTCAGGTCATAAAATGAGCAAGATCAGATTTCTTTATCAGAGCCCAACTCAAATCTCACATTCAAGGGTAGTGACTATCATGAGAAGGACCCTGGCAGGATTAATTGGCATCATGGTATGAATAAGGAGCAATAGTACCAATCAGAATCATGAATTTAAAAGAACATTTAAGAATCAGGGCATAGTTACATCATATATATAAAGATTGATGTTTAGGAGGAACAAGAATGAGGAACCAGGGTGATCAGAGTTCGTTCCTGCTCACACAGGAAGAGAATAGTAGGCTTGCAGAGCTCATCACTGCCTGAGAAGAAGCTGTCTTTTTACTGCTGGAGGGGTTTTCTCCCAAATTCTGACTCATTCACTTCTTTCTATAGGCCTTGATAGGGCTAAGGTAGATAAAAGAAACTCACAGATAATTAAGGCACTTTGTTTAATTAGTAACTGTTCCCTTCTAGCCAATATTTTAGCATATATAACATATACCAAAGATAGACTTATGTCCACCTTACCTCTATACCTTGCCCACCTACTGGGAAGGTGAAAATTAACAATTAAATGTCTAGAAATAAGGGAAGAAGAGAAGCCAAGAGCTTATGTGAGCCATGAACTGATGCATTATCCTGAACAATTGTGACAGTGCTTCTAGATGTCTTTTATACTCAGAGTACAGGACTGTTGGCAGTACTAGCTTATTGTAGGGATTTTTGAAACTTTTGTTTTATTCAGTGGTGGTTTTATCATGAGGAAAGATGAGAGCCATGTGGTCAGGTGAGTATGCCTTTGCCAGATGTTTGTGGGTGCTTTATCTTCAGAGTACAATAGGCAGCACGATGAGCATCTATAGCCAAGCTGGCGATTTTGGGAACATCTCTGTGACTGGCAAGATTGCCTTTTCCCTGAAGTATGAGCAACAAACACAGACTCTGATCATCCATGTGAAGGTGTGCCACCAGCTGGCTTATGCTGATGAAGCCAAGAAGCGCTCTAATCCGTGAGTGTTTCTAGAACCTGACTGATGCTCTGAGATGACAGCTCAGACCCTGTCATCTATTTGGGACCTCTTGAACTGAGGTTATTACTTCCTGGGAGGACAAGTATTTATGGTTGAGAGTGGTTAGGAGAGAGGTGGGAAAGGGACCAGGATTGGAAAAATGCAAGAATGGCATGTCTAAGAGAGCTTGATGTGAAATTTTAATTTCCTCGTGGCATATATATATGGAGAACAGGGAAGTGAAGAATGGGTTGAGAAAAGATGATGAATTACTCAGTACTCTACTTGATCTTTAGCTATGTGAAGACTTATCTGCTGCCTGACAAGTCCCGGCAAGGAAAAAGAAAAACAAGCATCAAGCGGGACACTGTCAATCCACTATATGATGAGATCTTCAGAGTAAGTATCTAGATCCTGAGGGAAGGAAAACATGTTCTGTTTTGTGCACTAAATAAGCTGTAATTATTCTCTGGCTACATGGCTGGTTGACATGGTTTTGGGTGGCCATGTCTGTGTCTGAGGATACACTCTGGGTATCTGTTCACATCTGAACCTTCCAGAGAAGAGAACAAAGGTGCTCTGGCTTTCCTGAATTATTGTGAAGTTGGAAATTCACATGGCCACAAATCTCAGTTTAAAAAGTCATTTGAGGGATTCAAGAAGGTGGCAGAGTAGATAGAAGTTACAGTTACCTTCTCCCAGGACCATATCAAAATTACAGCTAAACTACAGAACAATTAACCTGAATATCCATCTGAAGACTAGCTGAACAGAAGTCATAACTAAGTATATACAGAATAAGCCATGTCAACACTGGTAGGAAGGACAGAGTCACAAAAAGTATTGGCCCCATATTTATGTGGGACAGTATAGATCCAAAGGGGTATTTCAGCTGAAGAGCTCCCCAGAGGAGTAAGGGACCTCAAACCCATGCTGAGCTCACTAGCCCAGAGCACCAGAGTTGGGAAGAAGAGACCACATAATATCCAGCTGTGAAAATAAGTGGGATTCCATCCACCCAGGTGAGATGGGAAACTTCAGGAAACCCAGACACCCTCTTAAAGGACAAGTGCACAAAATCTCACTTTCAGGCACTCACCCTGGGTTCTATAGAAAGGACGGTAGCTCCGAGAGGACCAGAGTTAATACAGGGAGAGATGAGATTGAGTGGCTTTGGGGAAAGGGCTGGAGGGATACTATCAATGTCCCTGTGCTGAGTCTCTCTTTTATACTGCCCACAGATGCCATCTTTCCTGAGTGGAGCACACCCCTCCATATGGCATTAGCCAGGAGAGATGCATTAGGTCCCCTCCCTGTGACCCCCTGTCAACTACCTGAGGCCCTGCCCTGCCAAGTTCACTCCTGGTGGAAAGATTTGTCCAGCCTGAATCCATATCAAAGTCTTTCTTGAAAAACGCTCAAGGAAGTTCAGGCAAACCTCAAGGAGTGCCAGAGATACACAGGGAGAGACTGAATTGTGTGGCTTTCAGATAAAGGCCATCCCCCCCTACACCCACATACACAAGAATAAACCACTGTTTCTGTGTTTGTATGTTCTCCACAATCCCACAGCATCAGCCTAGGAAGAGGTACAAGCCCCTCTCTGCCAACTCCCTAGGGCCTGCCACACTGCAAAGGTCTGTAGGCCTCAAGAAGGTAGCAGCTGGCCTTGGAATACTCAGACTTTTGCTGAATGGTCTTAGACCCAGCACTGGTGCCTACTTTGGATCTGTATGGAACACTCACCCTTGCCTGGTAATTCACTGAGTCTTCCTCATGCAACTCATGTACTGCCAGAGGCTCTTTCAGAAGCTAAGTTTAATGGGAAGCCAGCAGGCAGTGATGAGTTTTGGGGTGTCTTGGGACTTTTGCTAACCTGCCCCAGGCTCATTACTAGTGGCAGTCAGCTTCAGTGCATAGTCTGGTGCCTCCAATGAGAATCCAGGCCCTGCAAGGGCAGCTACCAACTGTAGAATGCTTTGTGGCTCCTAACAGGTAGCCTGATACCAGCTATAGACAGTGTCTAAAATTGACATGCACTGGAGTCCCTCCTAAGAGGCCTCAGAATGAACACATTGATGACTTGCTTCAGACTACATCAGAACATGACCTCATTATCGCCACAGGCACACTCAAAAGGAGGTCTTACCATGCACCAGAACCTATGGGTGTGAGTTCTGCCTCATGGGGTCAGCAGCTCATACAATGTAGTTGGAGTCAGTCCTCAAAGACAGCCAGCCTATGGGTCAACCCAACCCAGTCAGACCAACAGCAGTCAACACTGAAATACAACATGTGGGAGGGATAATATAACCCACACAAGAGACACTCCTAAAGCACCCAGCTCAGGTAATTAGGGAAATGGCACAGAACACCTACTATATAAGACCACCCTACAAGAACTGGGAGAAATAGTATACAGTAGTCCCTGTCTATATTGTGGTTCACTTATTGTGGCCTCACTGTATCGCTGGATTTTTAAAAATATTTAATTATTGATCGCGGATTTTTCGCTATATCGTGGGATTTTGCACTACTGTATATGTATGTTGTTAAAGTTATGTAGGCCTAAGACTGTAGAATATGTTTTAGAACATAAATAGTGTTTATAAAAGTGTGGAAAAGGTTAATAAGGGTGTGGGAAAGGTTAATGAGGGACTGGGTACGATTTATAAGTGTGTGGGAAGGGTTTATAAAGCCTAATATATATATACTAAAATAAATGTAAGGTTCCTACTTTGTGGATTTTCACCTATCACAAAGGGGTCTAGAATGTAATACCCTCGATAAGTGAAGGAATACTGTATCTACTGAATACATAGGAACAAACAGAGAGGCAGCTAAAGTGGGGAGAAACCATATTTGATCAGACCAATTACAACCAAAAATATTAAAACAATAATAAAATAAATATTCAAGCAAACAAATGTTCTTGACCGGTAGTCTTCACCGGTGAATTTTTACTGAACATTGAAAGAAGAATTTACACTTATCCTCCTTAAACTATGAAGATAAATGCATATTAAAACCACAATGAGATATCACCCCACACCTGTCAGAATGGCTATCATCAATAATTCAACAAACATCAAGCGTTGGCAAGGATATGGAGAAAAGGGAACCCTCATGCACTGTTGATGGGAATGCAGACTGGTGTAACCACTGTGGAAAACAGTATGGAGATATCTCAAAAAATAAAAAATGGAATTGCCTTATAACTCAGCAATTGCACTTCTGTGTATATATCTGAAGAAACCCAAAACACTAATTCAAAAGTACATATGAGGTCTGTCCAGAAAAAGTCCAACCATTGTTAATATAATGAGAATGGATTGTGCGATGTCAATGTAACCCAGCAGCCTAGGAGAGTGGACTGGAATGCACATGTATGAACAATGATGACTTCACTGTACTAATCAGTGGTGGCAGTAGGCGTTGTTGAGTGAGCATGTGTACTGTGTGGCTGTTGCATTAAAAATGAGTGGGTAGAGCAACGAATCTGCATCAAAATTTGCATTAAGCTCGAACATTCCTCTGTGGAAACTATTCAGATGATTCAGAAAGCTGCAGCAGGTATGGGAAACTGGTGATTAGAAGCTTCATCACGACAATGTGCCTGCTCAAGCATCATGTCTCGTGCTGAGATTTTTGGTGAAACATCAAATCACCTAGGTGGCTCAGCCCCACCTACAGCCTAGATTTGGCACCCTGTGACTTCTGGCTTGTCCCAAAACTAAAATCATCTTTGAAAGGAAAGAGATTTCAGCCCATCAATGAAATGTAGGAAAATACAGTGGGGTAGCTGATGGCAATTGGGAGAATTGTGTGAGGTCACAAAGTGCCTACTTTGAAGGAGACCGAGGAGTCATTGTCCTATGTATAAATGTTTCTTGTATCTACTTCAATAAATGTCTCTATTTTCCATATTTACATGGCTGAATACTTTCTGGACAGACCTTGTATATGAAGGACCCATGGACATGGACAACAGTGTGGGGATTGACTACAGAATTCGGGGGGGGCAGACTGGATGCAGGGGTGAAGGGGAAAAATTGAGACAACTGTAATAGCATAAACAATAAAACATTGATAAAAAAAGTTCAACAAACTAGAAAAAAAAATACAGTATCCCCTCACTTATGGCAGGTATTATGTTCTAGACCCCCGCGCATTGGTGAAAATCTGTGAAGTAGGAACCTTACATTTATTTTAGTATTTATATATATTTTAAGGCTTTATAAACCTTTCCCACACACTTATAAACCATTCCCAGTCCCTTAACATTTTCCACTCCCTTATTAACCTTTTTCACACTTTTATAATACTACTTACATTGTTAAACATGTCCTACACTCTTAAACCTATGTAACTTTAACAACATATGTATACAGTACCGCAAAATCCCGCAATATAGTGAAAAATCCGCGATAGATAATTAAACATAATATTTTTTAAAATCCCGTGATACAGTGAGGCCACGATAAGTGAACCGCAGTATAGAGAGGTACTACTCTATATGCATCTCCATGTTCATTCCAGCGTTATTTACAATAGGCAAGATATGGAAGCAATGCAAGGGCCCATCAATAGATGACTGGGTAAAAAATAGTGGTACATATATACAATGGAATATTGCTCAGCTGTTAAAAAGGACATCTTACCTTTTTTTTTTTAGATTTTATTTATTTATTTTCAGAGAGAGAGGAAGGGAGAGAGAAAGAGGAGAGAAACATCCATTTGGTTGCATCTTGCATGCCCCTAACTGGGGACCTGGTCTGCAACCCAGGCACATGCCCTGACTGGGAATCAAACTGGCAATCTTTCCATTTGCAGGCTGGCACTCAGTTCACTGAGCCTCACCAGCCAGGGTGAACATCTTACTTTTTGCAACAGCATGGATGGACCTAGGGGGTATTATGCTAAGTGAAGTAAGTCAGACTAACAAAGACAAATACCATGTGATTTTACTTATATGTGGAATGTAAAGATCAAAACAAACAAACAAACAGCATAGAAACAGACTTACAGAAAACACAGTGATGGGCGCCAGAAGGGAGGGGGATTAGGGGACTGGGTGAGAAAGGTAAAGGGCTTAAAAAGTACAAATTAATAGTTACAAAGTAATCATGGGGATGTATAGTATAAGGAATATAGTCAACAATATTGTAATACCTATGTATAGTGCCAGGTGGGTACTTGAAATACTGAGTGGTACACTTTGTAAAGTATATGATTATCTAACCACTACACTGTACACCTGAAAGTGATAGAAAAGAATGTTGCATATAAACTTTAATTGAAAAGTAAAAGTAAAAAAAATCATTTGGGATCGGGAATCTCTGGTCATTTTTTCGGAATGTTCCAGTGTTCTCTTACCCTCTCAAGGAAAAATTAATTTCTGGGTCCTCCCATGGAACATGGTAGTTTTTTTTTTTTTTTTTTTTTTTTTTTTTTTTTTTTTTTGTGAAATGGGGTAACTGGAAGCTTTTAATTGAGGAAATTCATAATGATTAGGGAGTAGAGTAATATGATATTTAGTACTATGGGCTTTGGGACTGGTTGCTCAGATTTTGGAATAATCTTTGCTGAAGAATTATCACTAATCATCTTGGACTTTTTTTTTTTTTTTTCTCCTCACAGTATGAGATTCCAGAATCTCTTCTGGCCCAGAGGACATTGCAGTTCTCAGTTTGGCATCATGGCCATTTTGGTAGAAACACTTTTCTTGGAGAAGCAGATGTCCAGATGGATTCTTGGATGCTTGATAAGAAACTGGATCATTGCCTCCCTTTGCATGGAAAGGTAGTCTGCTTTTACAACTGAGGCAGTTTGGATATGAAGTAGAATTGCCTGCAATGACCTCTGCTGGTACATGTTGGTAATATCTTTGAATGTAATCTGCTATATAGTTCTAGTGCACCCTGCTGGAGTTTCTCAGCTTTATAGTAATTTCAGGTGCACTTGTACGTCCTGGCAAAGGATGAAGCCATAGTTTTTCTTTGAAAAGTCTTTCATATATGTGCCACACTTTGCCTCCTAACCTTTCAGAGTCTGGGTGTATCCTAACATTCTAACTTACACCTCTTCTCCAAGCTAACTTTTTGGGTGTACCCTAATCTGCACTCCTTTTCCAAGCTAAAATTTTCACTAAAGAAGTGGGAAGTAAAACAATTCATGGAATTTCAATTGCTGTGCTCTTGGTCACACAATTCAGGAAAATAAGAGATGGTACCTCAGGTGAGAGTATAGCAGTGTGCATAATAGTGCCTGGGATCTGAATGCAGACCTGGATTGGAATCCTGGTTCTGCTATTTGCCAGGTAGTTAAATCACCTAATATATAAAATAACTTAGGTAAGTCACCTAACATCCGTGAGCCTTAGTTTCTTAATCTATGAAATGAGATGATAATATTCCTTTTATGGAGCATTGTATGCAAAGTACCAATTAGTGCCTGGTACATAATGGACATTCAATAGGTTATTGTCACTCCAGTTAAGATGAAGTTGTTAAGACAGAGGTAGAACTTCTTGATTATAAGAACTATTCAATGACAAGATTCTTCTGTAAAAAATTTTTACCCTAGCATTTTAAATGCGAAAAATAAGACATGGTCCATAGAATACCTTTGAAAAGATATGAAAGAAACTATTAGTAGTGGCTGCCTCTAAGAAAAGAAACTGAGGTGGGTTGGCAATTTAATTTTCTCTGTATGCTCTTTTATATTGTTTGAACTTTTTAGCGTGTGTATGTATGTGTGTATATGTATATAATTATGTATATAAAATATATTGTTAAGAAAATTAAGAATAAAAGGATTTATATGTACATGGTTCAAAATTAAAACAACAGACATGTATAAGAAGAAAAGTAGGTTCTATTCCCTAGAAATAACCACTGTTTATCAACTACTTGGATATCTTTATAGAAATTTTACATTAAGCAACACAGATGTACACATAAGAATTTACAATTTTTCTTTTTACACAATTGGGCTCATACAAACCTCAGTGTGTGTGTGTATATGTGTATATATATATATCTTAATTTTTTAATTAACAATATCATTTATCATGGACATCTTTTTATGCCATTATTTACAAATGTATCTCATTTTAATTTCTGTGTAGTATTCTTTCATTTGCCTGTATTGTAATTTATTTACCATTCTCCCACTGTGGAGCATTTAAATTGTTTGCCTTTTTTTTTTCTTTGCTGTTAAACCTATGCTGTAATATACCTTGGCCTTCTTTAGTGTCCCCAACCCCTGGACCACACAATGGTAGCAGTCTGTGGTCTGTGAGTGAAGCTCCCCTGAGCTCTATCTCCATTCCCTACCTGCACCCCACTTCTGCCCACCGTCTTCCACAAAACCAGTTGATCTTTGGTGCCAAAAAGGTTGCTGGACCGCTGGCCTCCTCCTTCTTCTTTTTTTAAAATATGTTTTATTGATTATACTGTTGCAGTTGTCCCAATTTCTTTTCCCTCTGCTTCCCTCCACCCAGTGACCCCCTCCCTCCAGTTGTCCCCCACTTTTAGTCCATGTCCATTGGTTGTGCATATAGTTCTTCTCAGTCTCTTCCTGTCTACTCCATTCCCTCCTACTATGCTTCTTAATTCCTGAACCATCTCCCTCCCTTTCCCCCTTCCCCTCCCTGCTGAACTCCCCCCAATATGTTCCCCATACCTATAATTATTTTTCCACTCTTGTGGCCTACTTAGCTTGCCTGTATTTCGATACCCTAGCTTCTGTTGTTGGTTGTTGTGATGCAGTTTTCATTTTAATGTTCGTAATTTTGATCCTCCTAAACCAGCCCCTTTAACATCTCATATAATAGTGGTTTGGATCTAATGACCTCCTTCAGTTTTACTTTGTCCTGGAAGCACTTTCTCTGCCCTTCTATTCTGAATGACATTTTCACTGGATAGAGTATTTGTGGCTGTAGGTTTCTGATTTTCATTACTTTGAATATTTCTTGCCAGTCCCTTCTTGCCTGCAGGGTCTCCTTTGAGAAATCAGCTGATAGTCTAATTGGGACGCCTTTGTACATGATTCTTTTCTTCTCTCTTCCTGCTTTTAAGATTCTCTTTATCTTTAATTGTTGACAATTTGATTATAGTGTGTCTTGGGGTGGTTCTCCCTGGGTGCAGTTTTTCTGGAACTCTCTGTGCTTCCTGGACCTGTAAGTCTATTTCCTTCCCCAAGTTCAGGAAGTTCTGCTTCATTATTTTTTCACATAATTTCTCAATTTCTAGTTCTTCTTAGCCCTCTGGCAATCCTATAATTCAAATGTTCATTCACTTATAGCCATCCCAGAGATCTCTGAGCCTCTCTTGTATTCCTCACTTTTTGTTTCTTCTTTCTGCACTCTTTGACTGTTTGTTCCTTCCCTACGTTCCAATTTGTTGATTTGATCTCTGGTTTTCATTTCCTCACCACTTGTCTCGTATGTGTTTTCATTCGTTTCAGTATAACTAGCTTTCATTCCTTCCCCGTCTTGTTCCAAATATTTTGTTAATTCTGTAAGCCACCTTATGACTATAGCTCTGAACTGAGCCTCAGAAAGATTTCCTATTTGCTCATCAGTTAGGTCCCTCATGTGCTGCCTCGTGAGCTGCGTCACCGGGATTTCAATCATGGTCTGCTTCATCCTGACAGTTTTCTGTTTACCTTTGCTTCCAGGGTGGACTGTTAGGGGCAGAGCCCCGTGCACTTGTCACTACCCGGCAACCAGTGACCTTTTTCACCACTCTGTGGCACTTTGTGTTGGAGCGGGGGTCCAAGATGGATTCTTGCTGTTACTCTCTGCTGAGAAACCAGGAGTCTCTTCCTCTGTCCCCATGCCTTCTGGGCCTCACAGTCAGAGACAGCCTTCCCCAGCGTCGGAATTGTGAGCTGACAGGTCTCGACTGCAGCCAGGATTGCTCCCCTGGCATTTCTTGCAGTCCCACCACTATCCCCGCTGCTAGCACAGACAGTCCGCCCGACTTTTCTGTTCCGGTTTCGCCCCTCCTACCCATCCAGATGAGCACCGCTGGTTTATAAGTTCATAAGTTGGGCTTCCATGTAGTTTTATTTTCTGGAATTTCTGGTTATCTTTGGTTTTGAGGTAGTTGTATTCCTACTTAGTTGTGGAGGGAGACAAAGCATGTCAGTCTAAGCCTCCATCTTGGCTGGAAGTGTGGCCTTCTTTTTAAAAATGCAGCTGTAGGAGAAATTTCTGGTGGTAGAATTGCTGAGTCAAAGGAAATGTACATTCAATATTTTGATAGCTACCGCCTTCTAAAAAACAGTAACAAATTAAATTTGTCCCTTTAAATGCTATTAAAAACAGGAAAGAAATTAGCACAAAGCTGTAGCATATTACTAGAAATTTAAAATTTGTTAAGCATTATCACTCAAGTCATTTTCTCAGGAGCCTAGAGTTGATGTACTTATTTTGGAAACGTTACTATAAACCATCATGAACTACTGCCAGTATGAATGAAAAGCCACATTAAAATGGAGGTATTTGCTCTTTGCAATTATTTTGAATCTGAATTAAAATATGCTACTGAAACAAGCATGCCAATTTCCAGCTACAGCTAAACTCCAGTTCTTAAGAGTCCACTAAAGTTCACAATGTAGAAATTAAAATTTTGTAGACATTTTATAAACAACAAACTGACCATTTCAATATTACATATCTATTTTAACTTAAAAACATTGTATATTTATTGTTTCTGTTATTTTTCCTTAGCAATCCATTTGATTCTCAGTCAGTTACCTCTTCTAGGCATCTACCTCCCTTATTCTTTTTTTACATGAAATTCATTGGGATAACATTGATTAATAATATTATATAAATTTCAGCTGTACAGGTTTTTTTCCTTTTTATTGAGTTTATTGGGGTGTACAACTTTTGTAATATGACATCTGTGTACTCTATTTTATGCTCACCACCCAAAGTCTAGTCTCCTTCCATCAGCTTGTATTTGACCACCTTTACCCTCTACATCCTCCCCCCAACCCTCTTCCCCTCTGGTAATGACTATTACTTCCCTATTCCTTTCTGTCTTTCCCATACACTATAACTTTGTGCATTCTGGGTATGTGGTATATTTTTCTAAAGTGATAAGGATTATGCCCTCCGGGCATTGATATGCTCAGTGATGAAGACCTAGATTAAAGGAGCCATGGTGCATACAGGCAGGGGAAAGGGCACCTCTAGGGTTCATGCTCTGGATACCAAAGCATAAAGAACAGAGCCATGCTGAGAGAGCCAATAGAGTGAAGCAGTTCTGCTACCCACAGCCAAAGATGATAGGCCACTTGCTTCTCATACCAGACATTCATTCACTTTTGCATTCATCCAGTATTTGTGGAACACCTAATATGTACCAGACACTTTGTTAAGTGCCATGCATACTAGGATGAACAAAAACAGGCTTGATTTATACCCTTTTAGAATTTATATTCAGGTGGTAGTGACAGTCATTAATAAAAAGTAACATAAATAAATGTGAAATTAAAAATTGTGACATATTGCCCTGTCCAGTATGGTTCACTTGGTTGGAGCATTGTCTCATAACAAAAAGGTTGTGGGTTCAGTGCCCAGTCAGAACACATACCCGGGTTGCAGTGTTAATTCCTGGTCTAGATCCATCGATGTTTCTCTCTCCCCCTTCTTCTCTCCCTTACTCTCTCTAAAAGCAATGAAAAAATATCTTCAGGTGAAGATAAAAACAACAACAACAACAAAAATTGTGGCATATTCAAATCCTTGTAACAGAGTTTCATGTAGTCCTCAAATCTTTGCAAGCTTTCTTTTAAAAAATACCGTTTATTTTGAAGATCATTTAAGTGATACATGCTATTCTCATTTTAAAAGACTATAGATATATACAGAGTAAAATGTGAAAGCCCTCCTTCCTTTTCCCATTCCACTCTCTTCCTTAGAAGAAACAAGTGTTAAGTTTGTCTGTATTCTTTGGGTTTTTTCTATGCAGCGTAGTAAAGTCATTAAAAGCATGGACTCGAGACTTCCGGCCAAGATGGAAGCTTAGACAGACACTCTCAGCCTCCCTCTACAACTAGAAAGGAATACAACTACCTCAAAAGATAACCAGAAATTCCAGAAAATAAAACTATATGGAAGCCCAATGTATGAAGTTATAAACCAGCAGTGCTCGTCTGGATGGATAGGAGGAGCGAAATGGGAACCGGAACGGAAAGGTTGGTGTTTGTGGTAGCAGCGAGGATAGCGGCTGGGGAAACAATCCCGGCTGCAATCGAGTCCCAGCAGCTCGCGACTCCAACACTGGGAAAGGCAGCGCCCCCATTGCCTCAGACGGAGAGGTCCAGAAGGTGGGGGTACGGATCC
This sequence comes from Furipterus horrens, assembly GCF_987537825.1. Classification (NCBI taxonomy): domain Eukaryota; kingdom Metazoa; phylum Chordata; class Mammalia; order Chiroptera; family Furipteridae; genus Furipterus; species Furipterus horrens. The sequence goes on from NW_028327187.1 coordinate 59,615,257, forward strand.
TGGTCACCCAGTGGAGAATAATGGCAGGAATCCATCTTGGACCCCCGCCCCCACACAAAGCGCCACAGCTCAGCAAAAAAGGTTGTGGACCACCGCCAGTTGCCAGGTAGTGACGAGTACACGGGGATCCGCCCCCTACTGCCTGCCCAGGAAGCAAAGCAAAACACAAATCTGTCAAAATGAAGCAGACAATGATTGAAATCCCAGTGACGCAGCTCACCAGGCAGCAGATGAGGAACCTGACAGATGAACAAATAGGAAACCTTTCAGAGGCTCAGGTCAGAGCATAGTTATAAAGTGACTTACAGAATTAAGAAAAGATTTGGAACAAGACAGGGAAGGAATGAAAGACTCTCATACTGAAACAAATGAGAACACATTCGAGACAAGTGGTGAGGAAATAAAATCCAGAGATCAAATCAACAAACTGGAACATAGGAAAGGAACAATCAGTCAAACAGTGCAGGAAGAGGAAACAAAATGTAAGGAAAATGAGAGGATCAGAAAACTCTGGGACAGCTATAAGAGATGGAACATTCAGATTATAGCATTGCCAGAGGGCGAAGAAGAAGAACTAGAAATTGAAAAATTATGTGAAAAAATAATGAAGCAGAACTTCCTGAACTTGGGGAAGGAAATAGACTTACAGGTCCAGGAAGCACAGAGAGTTCCAGAAAAACTGCACCCAGGGAGAACCACCCCAAGACACACTATAATCAAATTGTCAAAAATTAAAGATAAAGAGAGAATCTTAAAAGTAGCAAGAGAGAAGAAAAGAATCATGTACAAAGGGGTCCCAATTAAACTATCAGCTGATTTCTCAAAGGAGACCCTGCAGGCAAGAAGGGACTGGCAAGAAGTATTCAAAGTAATGAAAATCAAAAACCTACAGCCACGAATACTCTATCCAGTGAAAATGTCATTCAGAATAGAAAGGCAGAGAAAGTGCTTCCAGGACAAAGTAAAACTGAAGGAGTTTATTAGATCCAAACCACTATTATATGAGATGTTAAAGGAACTGGTTTAGAAGAAGGAGGATCAAAACTATGAACATTAAAATGAAAACTGCATCATAAGAACCAACAGAAGCTAGGGAATTGAAACAAAGGCAAACCAAGTAGGCAATGACAGTGGAAAAAGAACTATCGGTATAAGGAACATGCTGTGGGGAGGTCAGCAGGGGGGGCAAGGGGGAGAGGGAGGGAGACGGTACAGGAATTAAGAAGCATAGTAGGAGGGAATGGAATAGACAGGAAGAGGTTGAGAAGAATATATGTACAACCAATGGACATGGACTAAAAGGGGGGGAACAACTGGAGGGAGGGGGGCCACTGGGTGGAGGGGAGCAGAGGGAAGGGAAAGTGGGACAACTGTAACAGCAAAATAAATAAAACATTTAAAAATAAAGCATGGACTCTGTAATCAGTTTATCTGAATTTGAATCCTGTCTCTGCCATTTACTGTGTGACTTTGGGCAAATTACTTAACCTCTCTGTTCCTCTGTTCCATAATATGTAAAATGAGAATAATAATACCTATTTTATAGGACTATCTTGAGGATTAAAATTATATACTTGAAGTACTTATAACAGTGCCTGGCACATAGTAAGTACTATTTATTTATTTATTTATTTATTCATTCATTTATTTATTTATTTATAAATTTCATTGATTTTCTTTTATACTTGTCCCATTTTTTGCCCCATTGCTCCACCACCCACCCAGCCCACCCCTTCTTCAACAATCAGTCGCAACCCCATTGTCCATGTTCAAGGGCTATTTATACTAGTTCCTTTATGAAACCCTTCCCCTACTTGCCCCCCTTTTCACCCTCCCCATCCCCCCTGATAACTGTTACTGTGTTCTTTGTTAAATTTTGTTCATTTGCTTGTGTTGTTCATTAGTCTCCTGCATTAGGTCATATATGGTATTTTCTTTCGCTTCCTGGCTTATTTCGCTAAGCATAATTCTCTCTAGTTCCATCCATGTTGTTGCAAAAGGCAGGAGTTCCTTTTTTCTTTCTGCTGCATAGTATTCCATTGTGTAAATGTATCACAGTTTTTTAATCCACTCATCTACAGATGGGCACTTAGGCTGTTTCCAGGACTTAGCTATTGTAAACAGTGCTGCTATGAACATAGGGATGCATGCGTTCTTTTGAATTAGGATTTTAGGAGTTTTCAGGTATAATCCTAGCAGTGGAATTGCTGGTTCAAAAAGCATTTCCATTTTTAGTTTTTTGAGGAAATTCCATACTGTTTTCCATAGTGGCTGCACCAGTCTGCATTCCCACCAACAGTGCAGTGGGGTTCCCGTTTCTCCACATCCTTGCCAGCACTTGTTGTTAGTTGATTTGTTGATGATGGCCATTCTGACAGGTGTAAAGTGGTATCTCATTGTGGTTTTTTTTTCCATCTCCCTGATAGCCAGTGATGTTGAGCATTCTTTCATATGCCTATGGGCCCACTGTATATCATCCTTGGAGAAGTGTTTGTTCAGGTCCTTTGCCCATATTTTAATTGGGCTGTCTGTCTTCTTGGTGTTGAGACATGTAAGTCCTTTATATATTTTGGAGATCAATCCCTTGTCTGAGGTATCAGGGGCAAATATGTTTCCCCATAGGATTGGTTCCTTTTTCATCTTGCTGATGTTTTATTTTGCTGAGCAGAAACTCTTCAGTTTGATGTAGTCCCATTTGATTATTTTTTCCTTTATTTCCCTTGCCTGAGACAATGTATTAGTGAAAATGTTGCTACGTGGGATATCGGAAATTTTCCTACTTACGTTTTCCTGTAGGACTTTTATGGTTTCAGGGCTTATATTTAAGTCTTTGATCTATCTTGAGTTTATTCTTGTCTGTGGTATAAATTGGTGGTCTAGTTTCATATTTTTGCATGTCCCTGTCCAGTTCTCCCAGCACCATTTGTTGAAGAGGCTCTTCTCACTCCAGCTTATGTTCCTTTCCCCTTTGTCGAATATTAGTTGACCATATAAGACCAGGGTTTTTTTCTGGACTCTCTATTCTGTTCCATTGATCTATATGTCTGTTCTTATGCCAGTATCAGGCTGGTTTGATTACAGTGGCTTTGTTGTATAGTTTTATGTCAGGTATAGTGATTCCTCCTACTGTGTTTTTCTGTCTCAATATTACTGTGGCTATTGGGGGACTTTTTGGTTTTATATAAAGTTTTGAAGTATTTGTTCTGGGTCTGTGAAATATGTCACTCGTATTTTAATAGGGATTGTGTTGAATCTATAAATTGCTTTGGGTAGTATGAATATTTTAATGATGTGGTCTTTTCCATCCATAAACATGGTATATGCTTCCATTAATTTGTATCTTCCTTAATTTCTTTCTTCAGTGTTATGTAGTTTTCAAAGTATAGGTCTTTTATCACTTTGGTTAAGTTTATTCCTAGGTACTTTATTTTTTTGTTGCTATTGTAAATGAAATTTTTCTTTTAGTTTCTCTCTCTGAAATTTTATTGTTGGTGTACAGCAATGCCTTCAATTTCTGAATATTGACTTTGTACCCTGCTATTTTGCCGAATTCACTTATTAAGTCAAGTAGTTTTTTTGTGGAGTCTATAGGGTTTTTTATGTACACTACCATGTCTTATGCAAATAATGACAGTTTTACTTCCTCTTTTCCAATTTGGATGGCTTTTATTTCTCTTTCTTGTTTGGTTGCTGTGGCTAGAACTTCCAAGGCTATGTTGAATTGGAGTTGAGAGAATGGACATCCTTGTCTTCTTCCTGACCTCAGGGGGAATGCTTTCAGGTTTTGCCCATTGAGTATGATGCTGACTTAAGTTTCTCATATATGACCTTTATTATGTTGAGGTATGCTCCCTCTATTCTCATTTTGCTGAGTATTTTCATCATAAATGGGTGTTATACTTTATTAAATGCTTTTTCTGCATCTATTGAGATTATCATGTGTTTTTTTTCTTTCATTTTGTTTATATGCTGTATTATGTTTATTGATTTGTGAATATTAAGCCATCCTTGCATCCCTGCGATGAATCCCACTTGATTGTGGTGTATAATTTTTCTAATGTGTTGTTGATCCTGTTTGCCAATATTTTGTTGAGGATTTTAGCATCTATATTCATCAATGATATTGGCCTGTAGTTTTTTTATTTTTTTTCTTTGTTGTGTCTTGACCTGGTTTTGGAATTAGGGTAATATTGGCTTCATAGAAAGAGTTTGGAAGTTTTCCCTCTTCTTGGATTTTTTGGAATAGTTTGAGGAGGGTAGGAATTAGTTCTTCCCTAAATGTTTTGTAAATTTCGCCTGTGAAGCCATCTGGTCCAGGGCTTTTGTGCCAGGAGATTTTTGATTACTGTTTCAATTTCCTTCTTTGTTATTGGTCTGTTGAGACTTTCTACTTCTTCTTGGTTCGGTTTTGGAAGGTTATATATTTCTAGAAATTTATCCATTTGTTCTAGGTTTTCAAATTTCTTGCCATACAGTTGTTTGTAGTAATTTATTATAATCCTTTGTATTTCTGTGGTATCAGTTGTGATTTCTCCTCTTTCTTTTCTGATTTTGTTTATTTGGATCCTCTCTTTTTTTCTTGATGAGCCTGGCTATAGGCTTGTCGATTTTGTTTATTTTTTCAAAGAACCAGCTCCTACTTTTGTTGATGTTTTGAATTCTTTGTTTAGTCTCTGTCATTTAATTCTGCTCTGATCTTGATGACTTCCTTCCTTCTTCTTGCCCTAAGCTATGTTTGTTTTTGTTGTTCTAGTTCTTGTAACCTTAGGGTTAAATTTTTTATTTGAGATTCTTCTGTCCTTTTCAGATATGCCTGTATTGCTATGAACTTCCCTCTCAGGACTGCTTTTGCTGTGTCCCATAGGTTTTGAGCTGTCATATGTTCATTATCGTTAGTTTCCAGAAATTTCTTGATTTCTCCCTTGATGTCATTGTTAACCCATTTATTATTTAATAGCATGTTATTCATTCTCCATGAGTTTGGATGTCTTTGATTTTTTTCTTTGAGGCTTATTTTTAGTTTCAAGGAATTGTTGTCTGAAAAGATGCTAGATATGATTTCAATTTTCTTGAATTTGTTGAGGCTTGTTTTGTGTCCTATCATATGATCTATCTTTGAAAATGTCCCATGTGCCTTTGAAAAGAATGTATATTTTGCTTCTTTGGGGTGAAAAGTTTTATATATATCAGTTAAGTCCATGTGGTTTAGTGTGTTGTTCAATGCCTGTATATCCTTGGTGTTTCTTTGCTTTGGAAATCTGTCTATTGTTGCTCATGGAGTGTTAAAGTTCCCTACTATGAGTGTGTTGTTGTTGATATCCTTCTTGTGGTCTTTAAGTATTTTCTTTATGTATTCGGATGCTCCTATGTTGGGTGCATATACGTTTATCAGTGTTATATCTTCTTGATAGATTGTTCCCTTAAGTATTATGAAATATCTTTCTTTGTCTTTTTTTATGGCCCTTGCTTTGAAATTCATTTTGTCTGATATGAGTATTGCTACCCCAGCTTTTTTTTCATGTCCATTTTCTTGGAATACTTTTTTATATCCTTTTACTTTCAATCTGTATAAATCTTTTGTTTTGAGGTGTGTTTCTTGTAGACAGTGAATATGTGGGTCCTGTTTTCGTATCCATTCCGCTACCCTATGTCTTTTAATTGGAGCATTTAATCCATTTACATTTAAGGTTATTTTTGACATGTATTTATTCATTTCCCTTTGTACCTGTGTTCCTCTCCCTCTCTTTTTTTTTCTTCTTTTTCTTAAAGCATTCCCTTTAGCATCTTTTGCAATGCTCGTTTGGTGGAGATGTATTCTTTTAGTCTTCCTTTGTCTGGAAACTCCTTATTTCACCTCCCATTTTGAATGAGAGCCTTACTGGGTAGAGTAGTCTTGGTTGTAGGTCATTGTTTTTCATTGCTTGAAATATTTTTGACCATTACCTTCTGGCTTGTAGTTTTTCTTTGAGAAATCATTTGATAGCCTTGTCTGAGCTCCCCTGTATGTTATTTGCTGTTTTTCGCTTGCTGCTTTTAGGATTCTCACTTTGTTTTTGAATGTTGCCTTTTTTTTTATTTTTTTTATTTTTTATGATGGGCCTTGTGGTGGGCCTGTTTTGGTTCATCTTCATTGGGACCCTTTGTGCTTCCTGACTTGTATGACTATGACTTTTTCTCTCATCAGGTTAGGAAAATTTTCTGTCATTTTTTCTATCAGCCTTTCTATCCCTTGTTGTTCTTCTTCTTCTTTTATTCCTATGATCCGGATATTACTTTGTCTCATGTTGTCCTGTAATTCCCTTCGACCTTCTTCATACTTTTTCAATCTTTTTTCATTTTGTTGTATTGTCTGTGAATTTTTTTCTATATTGTCCTCTAACTCACTGATCCTCTGCTTTGTTTAGCCTGCTTTTGATTGATTCTACTGTGTTTTTCAGTTCAGAGATTGTATTATTCATTTCTTCCTGGTTCTTATTAATAGTTTCTATGCCCTTTTTTTATGCTGGTGTAGTTCTCCGTAAGTTTCCTGTAATTTTCTTTGAGCTGTTGTTAATTTCCTTGTAGATTGTCGTAGTTATCTTTGAGATTGTCAAGTATATTGAGCTTCTTCATCACCATTATTTTGAATTCCATGTCTGACATTTGGGTTATGTCTTTTCCATCTACCTCTCTTTCTGGGGATTCCTCTTTTCCTTTCATTGGGAGGTTGTTTCTGCATCTTCCCATGTTGGATTCTTATTGGTTGTCTTTGTTTTTTTGATTTGTCTGCTTTGATTTCCCGTTTTTGTAGTATGAAATTCTTTATAAGAGATCTGGATGTTTCAGTGGTGCAGTCTCTTTGATCTCCTGAGCCTGATGTTTTTGGGATACTCTTTATGTCGTTTGTTTATGCTGTCTCATTATATTTCCTTTTCTCTTTGGTAGGACCTCCCATCTGGCTAATTGATTGAGAGTTACTCTGCGCACCTTTTCTTGAGTTATTTTGTGGAGGTGCTGTTAAAAGCATAAACACACAGCCCAGGCAAGAAACCCACACCCTCAAAAATATCCCCCACCCTCTACCCCACTTTAGGCAGCAAGTAAGCCAGTATTAATATAAATGTAGATAGGTTAGGGCTATTATACTATAGGAAGAATAGATAATAGTTGTTTTTAATGAAGAAAAAGATGGTTTTTTTAGAGGGGGGATTATAGAGTAGTAATAGTAGCAAGTAGTGTCTAGACTATGCAAGACAGTAAGTAATACTTACATTGTATGTTAATAATACAAAAAAAGAGAGGGAACAATGCAGAATATAGTAAGAAAGTGGAATTATATAGTATTATATTTATATAATAGTTATATGCTATATATTTAGTGTGAAAGGGAGGCTAAACAAAACAGACAAATGAACAAACAAAAATTAAAGATGAAGGATGGGAGAGACAGATGGTATGAAACAGATTATAGAGATAGTTTAAAGAGAAAAATATATTTAAAAAATTAAAATTAAAATTAAGAAGAAAATTTTTACTCAGTTCAGCCTTTGTGTGCAGTCTTCTTTTTCTGGATCCGCACCTGGTCAAAATTCCATGAGTTTCAAATTTTTTCCTGGTTGGCTGGCTGTGAGGAACTCTGGCTGGTTTCTGTGGCTGCTTTTATCTCACTCAGGGGCCAGCTGTAACTATCTGCTGTGAGCCACAGAGTTGGGTCTCTCCCCCCTTGTTCTTCAGCACCCTCCAGCAGTCCTCAAGCTTCTCTAGTAATGCTGTTCTGTTGGCAAGTCAGTGTGCATGATCCTAGTCCCTGCCCTGCCTTGGATCCTGCCTTTGCTCCTCCTACCAAGAAGTCTCTGTGTTCCAAGCTGCAGCACCGGGCTCTGTCCCTGGCTGCAGTGCCTCACCCTTCACCTGTGCACTCTGCCCACCCGCTTTGGGCACTGACCAAGACCGTGTATCTAAGGTGGTTTTCCCGGCCCAATTCCACTTTTTTTCTGATCAGTCGCACCACGATGGATGCGCGCGCCCAGTATGTGGTGCCACCAGCATCAATCTCAGTTCACACAGCTTCCCATATTCTGGGTCACTCGCTGTTTCACTGTTCGCCTGCACGCCCTGCCCACCAGTCTGGAGCTCTGACCGAGACCGTGTTTCTGATGCAGCTCTCCCGGCCCAGTTCAGCCCCTCTCTTTTAAGTGGTGCTGTGATGCGCACACCCGGGGCATGGGGTCGCGATCCCAGACCGACCTGTTCAGGGGATCTCCTCCCAGATTCAGATCATACAGCTTCCCACAGTCTGGGCCGCTTGCTGTCTTCCCACACCTCTGGTTGCTTCACGAAAACCTTTCTATTGTTTCCCTATGGGACTCCGCTGGTCCCTGCACCCACAGTAGGCTGCTGTCTCCAAACAGATTCCAGGCGGTGAGCCAGTCTGCAGCTGTCCCTCTGGGGTGCAGTCTGGTAGGAGCGCAGGGCTTGGTGGGTACAGCGACTCCTCCTGAGAGTGCTGGTGAGCCTTCTGCCATTTTCCACTCCTCTCACTCTCCCTTCCCCACTCGAGCTGTCCGTAGTTTGTACTCACTCACTCATCTCTCTGTCTTATCCCAAGCTTTCCACGATAGGAGCAAGCAGACAACACTGCTACTTACTCCACCGCCATCTTCCTCTCTTCCTCAGTGCATTCTTTTGATGATTGTATGCCATATGCCATATGAGGGCATTAAAGTCACTCTTTTAACCTTTTCTATGTTGGTCGGCATGTAAGTTGTTTCCACTTTTTAGCTATTACTAGTAATACTGGTAGCAAGATCTTTCATCATGGTATCAATCCTGTGTGTTTATGTGGTAATCTTGCTGGAAGATATTTGAGAGTATTTGGAATCTAGTAGCTATATCACCAAGTAGCAAAATGGTGGGTATTCCAGAAGACATTTTGTTAGTACTTCTACATCTCCTTGTGAAAAACTGTTTTAGAAACCTGCAGCTGCCATGGCCTAGGGACCCTGGATTGTATTCATAAGGAGAAGGATCCTCATGCTGTGAAGGTGTTCTTGGGGATAATTTTAGAATCTCCTCAGCAAGAGGTCCCAACAACTCCTGAGAAGGCCATCTTTACCTGTTGGGTTTCCCTGTGTTTCAGATCACTGCTGAGTCCATGACTGGCTTGCCATCACACAAAGGAGAGTTGGTGGTTTCATTGAAGTACATCCCAGCCTCCAAACTCCCTGATGGAGGTGACCAGAAAAAGAGTGAGTTTTATTTGGGTCCGTGGATTTAGCCCTTATCTTCTGAACAGGATCTGTGTGAGGTGGTGCTGCCTAGTGGCTAGCACTGTTGGACAGGCCATATTGAGATGAGCCCTGGATCATCATCTAGAGAAGATTCCTTTACTTACTAAGGAATCCCTTTCTGCATATTTAAACCAGAAAGGAATGCTTTATGGTTGGCATTTAATTTTGTTCAGGTCATTAAACTGACTTAGTCTTGGTGCAGCTGTGGCAAGCTCTTACAAGGGCAGAACAGAACAGAAACTTTGGGGCTGAGAAAAGATGGTTGGAAGGGGTGGTGAAGTATGAAGGACAGGAAGTTGAAAGCTGAGGAAGAGAGAATCAACATACCAGGCACTGTGACTATGGCTATATAAATGAATAAGACATGACATTTGCCCTTCCTTGATGAACTGAGTTTAGCAAGAATCTTAGAGAGTCATGTCCAAAAAGAACACAGATGCAGGAGAGATGAATTCTTCTGGTTACATTTGGGAGAGCTTTAAAGAGGAAACAATGATGAAACCGAACTGAAGACTTTACCAGGCAGAAAAGGAAGAGGATGACGTGAGAAGAACATTTCCAGATGAGGAAATAGCATGAGTAGGCTAAATGTGGTGTGTATGTGGGTGTGAGGGAGTGAAGTCCTTATTTTGGTGGGGCTGGAGTTATGGTATGTATATGTGGGAATGGGGCTGGAATTGTTGATGAGGCTGAAGCCCGACTGAAAAGAGCTTTGAACATAATGGTAAGGAGTTGAAATTGATCTATTGGCAATGGAAAGCCAAAGTTCCTGCAAAAGATCCCTACAGCAGTCTTAACTATAGGATGTAGGGAATCAATGACATCCCCAAAGAAATTGTGCAAAATGAATAGAGAAGAGGCAAGGATAGAGCCATAAGGAACATCACCATTATAAAGGTTGAAGAGAGAAAAACAAGTTAGTGAGAGAGAGGGTTATCAAGAGAGAGCAATTCCAGGAGATATCTTGAAGAAGGTAATGGGATTTGTCAACAGTATTGAACTGCTACTGGGAGGTCAGGCCTAGTGGGGACTGAGAAGACATGGCTATTGACATTAAATTACATTTTTAGTGGATTAGTTGAAGCAGAAACCAAATTTCACTAGAATCTGGGCAGAGTGAATGAGGCAAAGAAGTACAGGTGTTGAGTATGGACTCTCTTTTTCAGGTTAATTGGCAGTGAAAGAAAGAAAAGACATGGGGAATAGCCTCAAGATGAGATAAGTTTGAAAGACAATTTTCTTTTTAAGAGATATTTTTAAAAGGAGAGATGAGATTAGCAGATATTTAGACTGAAGGAATGGGACCAGTGGAAAAAGAGATATTAAAAATGGGAGGTAGGTGTTGAAGTTGATAATGCCTAATGAATCCTGTGACATGAGGTTGGGGTCAAGAACACAAGTGGAAGAGTTCTCTTTTTTAGGCATTCAACAGTAACTAGGCAACTTTATATTTCTAAGCCTCAATTTTCTCATCTATAAAATGAAGACAATAAGAGTGTCTCATAAGGTTGTTTTAAGGATTAAATGCTTAACGTAGAATCACATAGCAAGATTTTGATAAGCATTTACTGATGTTGTTTTTATTAATTGAGCTCCTATTGCCTACTGTCAGGCACTCTGCTTGGTACTGAGAATCCAGGTCAGGTGTTGTCCGGTTATGGAGCTTGCTGCCTTTAGGAGCAAGGAAAAGAAGTGCTGTGTAGATAAAGCTCAAGAGAAACCAGGAGGTATAGGGGCTCACTTGCTATGGCTGACATCCTTTACAGGTAAAGGTGGGGAAGGGGGAGAACTCCAGGTGTGGATCAAAGAAGCCAAGAACCTGACGGCTGCCAAATCAGGAGGGACTTCAGACAGCTTTGTCAAGGGGTGAGTCCCTGGACCAGCACAAAGCTAACCAGTTTCAGGACAATAGAGCTAAGAGAGAAACCCAATATAATCTTTCTCTGTGGATATTATACTTGTGTATTCTACCATCTAGAGCGACCAACTTTGTTTCTGAAATTAGGAAATGACAAAACCTCCACCACCAGGTTTGCACTGGACTGGATTACAGTGCTGATTGCGAAAGAGGAGGGTGGTGGACAGATAGGTTTGACTTTTCTTTTGTTATATACTTATGCTCTTACTTAATCCTTAATAAAACAACAAACAAACAAAGAACCTCTGTCCCTTGACTGTCAAGATTTGGGGACTCATGACTTTGTGCCCCAGAATATTTAAGCAATGCTAGCTTTCCCAAAATTATAGATAACCCTACTGAATTAAGTTCTTGAGCACATCATGTTTGGCTATGCCTATAGTTAGTACCATTTGTTTTATTTAAAGGGGACCTTGTGAAACAGAAATAGAACCAAATATTTAAAACACATTTTAATATAATATTTTTAATATTTGTATCAATTTTCTCTCCAGGTTGAAGGAATTTAATCAGATGAGTGGTCTAGTAGGGGTAGTAGGAACTCTACTTCAGTAGATTCAAAGGCAGGAGTATGTGTATGAGGAGTATGTGTATTAGGATCAGGTAATTGCCTCACCTTCATGCGCTAGGCCTGTGGTAGGGGAAAGAGAATTTAGATACATATTGTCAGACTTGAGTAGGTTGTTGATTACTCCCTGTCCTCTGCCAGATACCTCCTTCCCGTGAAGAACAAAGACAGTAAACGTAAAACTCCTGTGATGAAGAAGACCCTGAATCCCCACTACAACCATACATTTGTCTACAACGGTGTGAAGCTGGAAGATCTACAACACATGTGCCTGGAACTGACTGTGTGGGACCGGGAGCCCCTGGCCAGTAATGACTTCCTGGGAGGGGTCAGGCTAGGTGTTGGCACTGGTGAGAGCTTCTCCTCCACCCTTCCTCACTATCTTAATGGCCTCTTATATTTCATTCCCGCTATACCCAACTTCCTCCCTATTGAGCTCTTCAATGCAAAAGTTGTATTCTTTCCTTTGAGTTAATGTTCAACCAATATTTACTGAGTGCCTACTATGTGCAGGCCCAGAGAAAGACTGAGCTAATGCACTCTTATGTGTACAGATAAGTGTGATCCTGATTGCCAGGAACACCAACATCTTCCCACTAAAAAATCTGAAAACCTACATGTATACCTATAATTTCCACCTTTCATCCTGTTATAATGAAATAAGGGCCCTTTCTAGCAAAGGGCACTCTCTTTTCAAGTGTTCTGGATCATATCATCACCTCTCAATGACTTCACTTCTGGAATCTCCTCTCTCTCCTATTTGATCAGTTTCATTCTTTCTGCCTCCATACTGGAGGTGAAAATAAATATGCTCTTGTATTTCTGATCCTAAGAAACAAGAAATAAACTTTTCCCTGATTCCACAACTCCCCTCTAATTTATTGAAAATAAAAATAATTATCTCCACTCCGTCATCTCTCCTTTAGTCTTCAGTCCACTGTAATCTGACTTCTGTCCCACTGTGCCACTGAACAATTGCTTCTGCCAAAGTTTTGTTTTCATCCTACTAGAATTTTTAATGCTATCTAACATAGTGGATCACTTAATTTTTTCTTGAAATACTTAGCTTTTATTGACATCACATTCTTGATTCCCTTTTAACTCACTGCTCACCTTCTCAATTTTCTTCATGGGTTCCTTATTCTATTTCCAAACTCTAAATGAAGGTGTTTCTCAAGGGATAGTATTGGATCCTTCTCTTTTTTTGTCTTTATAGTTCCTGAATTTCTGTGGCCTTAAGTAATAGTTTTATATTAATAACTCATACAAAGCATTTAACACAAAGCGTCTAGGATGATGTTTATCAGTGTAAGCCAGTTCATGTCATTTTTCTCCTTAAAACCCTTCAGTGGCATTCTGTTATACTTAGAAGAAAATTCTCAGCATGCCCACAGGCCCCATATGATCTAGACCTTCTCTATTTTTTTTGATCCACCCATGTATCATTCTGCTTGCTCACTGTGTTCCAACCACAATGACTTTCTGCTTTCTAAATATACTTCCCATCCTTCATATCTTGACTCAAATGTTTCTATCTTAGACCCTCAGAACTCTCCATATAAAGGATTCCCTGATGTAGGCACTACAGATCACCTTGATATTAACTTCATTACATTTACCTCATCATCTGAAATACTCTTTTTGATTTAGTTGTATATTTTCTGTCTTCCCTATTCAAATTTAAGTTGCCTCAAGGCAGGACTTTTTCTGCTTTGTTCACTCTGTATTCCCCAGAGCCTAGAAGAGTACTGGTACACAGTAGGCACTCAATAAATATTTATTGAATGAATGAATGTACAAGAGAATAAGAATGAGATCTCGTACAGTCCTAATTTCAGGCCATGAGTTTATAGCTAGAGGAAAAGTTGTTCAACTTCTTTCTTTTCTTTAAAGTTAAGTCAAGTTGGCAATGACAAAGACAGTATCTCTGGCATGAGGTGTCAGACACCAGAGCTCCATGCCAGCCTCAGAATAAGATGTCTCTAGCTACTGGTGTCCCATTTGGAATACCATTTCATTGATTAGTCCCATTGTCTCTTGATATAGTCTCAGGAACACAGAAATAGCTGTGCATAATCATCAGGAAACAGTTAACAGACCACTGTCCCTGTCAGCGCATCTTCATAATACAATATGTTTTATGGAGTGGCTAATCTTGCTGTATAACCCATCATTACTGGTAAGCTGAGGGGTGGGGTTCCTTTTCAACCTCTTCTGGTGTTTCTTTTCAGGGATAAGTAATGGGGAAGTGGTGGACTGGATGGACTCATTGGGGGAAGAAGTGAGCCTGTGGCAGAAGATGCGACAGTACCCAGGGTCTTGGGCGGAAGGGACACTACAACTCCGTTCCTCAATGGTCAAGCAGAAGCTGGGCTTATGAGTCCCTGCCTTTCTCTGCAGGCCCATCCATATCCATGGCAAGTCATAAGAAGTGAAGAAACAAGGAATAAAGATTTATAATTTAATGTATGTGGTATGTCTGTGTGTATACAAACACATTTCTACAAATCTCATTATGCTAGAGTGATGCAGACTTGTTCCCTTTTTGAAAACAGGCTTAAGAATAAAGGTCATTTCAAAATGTTTTTATTTGTGCATAATATACATTCAGAGTCCATCCTTCATTATATCTTTCAAGGTTTAATTAACCTATAAACTCTTTTAAAACAGGTCTTTATCTCCTGTCTTACTGTCCTTGACCCTACTTCCCCAGAAAGCCCTTGCTACCTCTGGAATTAGTACCAATATGTGTTTAAATGTGTTCCTAGTCCAAAGCCAAGGATGTGGGAAGCAGGACTGGGTTACTAAAGACAGAAGAAGGTGGTAGAAAGGTGAGTAGGTCTTCTGCTTCCGCTAGTATATGCTTTTAACTCATTTTCTACCTTGATAAAATTGTGGAACTTGGATTTTAATTCCTCATGTTTTTTTAAGAAGTTTCCACCTTGCTTGAGCCTGATGTTTTCTGTTTTGTTTGTTTGTTTTTTGAAATGCTAAGGAAATTCTTCAGTTCCTTCTGGTTTTAGACACATTCAGTATACCTTATAGTGGAGCTGTTTTAAAAAGCATTTTAATTAAATAATAGTCTTTTGGCCAAGTCATGGACATGCCCAGAAAGTACTTCTTGGTTGTTCCAGAAGACTGGAGTGACTAAGGCTGAAGTGTCTTCCAGTCTATGTTGAATTCTTTGCATTTAAACTGATACAGTGATTGTTGAAGAGCTCATTTCTCTAATGAAAGACAAGACTTCTTCACTCTCAATGCATATGATATCTTTCTTAGCATTCATATCCACAATGTGTTACCACAGAATATGATCTACATACCATTATGTCCACCAGAATAGCCAAGTACTATCTAAACTGGTCCAGTGTTTCTCTATGCTGGGGACTGTTAATGCTGTAAGAGAATGTGTTATAGATTCTACCAACTACTATGACTTCCTTCTTGAAGTGGTCTCAGTTATTTTTTTCTGTTATTTACTGAATTTGACCTAGATGTAACATGGGAATAGTGTATCGAGACCTTTCTAGTCTAGAAGGGTCTAGTGATCTAAGGTTTATTTTCTGAAACTCAGTGTTCCAAATTGATCTTTTTATTCTTCCATGTATACCTACAGAAAGTCATTTGAGAAAGGAGTATATACTGGAGAAGAAATCCCTTTAAGTCCAGTTGTCTGCTTGCTAGGTTCTTTTATAAAGCCACTGGATCGAAAGAAGCTAAGGTGGTTTCTATTGTATGTATGAACTGAATGGAGGAGTGTTTTTAAAAGGTTTATTTGGTGTGGATTGATACTGTAATGGAAGGAATAACTTGGGATACTGGGCTGTAACTTGCTCCTTTGTTGTCCATCCCCTGTGATGTATGTGTTATTCAATAAAATGTTCTCACTTGTCAAGTATTGCCATTTCTTAGTTTTATAGATGCTTTTGTCTCTGATGTCCTGACTTCCTGTTGTTGCTTTTCATGTTGCTTAAATGATAAGAACAAAAGTGACAAATACTCTTTTCTTACCATCCTCTACAGATTCAAAAATTTCCCTTCCCCTGCATTGTTTCCCAGTGCCTCCACTGAGCTGTAATTCACTGTCCTTTGTTTTGGTATCTGGGGAAAGAACTGAGAAGCCATCTTAAATGTGGCACTGCATTTCTTTCTATCAAGTATCAAAAGAACTCCTCTTTTAGCTTTGTGCCCCTCCACCCCGACATGCTGAAGGAAGGAGAGCAATGTGCACAGGGGAGATGTTTCCAGCTGTGTTTCTTTCTTGATCCTTCAACTTCTCTGGGAGTTACAGGACATTTTTCCTTTACTCCTACTATCATTATTTAGTTCTGAGAGATGCTAAGATGCTAAGTAACCATCTTAGAGATAAGGCTCTGGGTTTCTGTGCAGGCCCATGTGATTCTTGACCTCCTGTGCAAAAAGGGCATTGGTATATATTTAATGCCTTCTGTGTACAAGCCTTTGTGCTAGGCACATTATATATTATTGCTTTAATTTCTCCAAGGACCTTATGAAGTAGGAAAATTTATCTTTTTACAGATGAATAAAGTTAAGGCAAGAGCTGGGGTTTGAATCAAGGTCTGACTCTACAATATCATGCTACCTCCTGCAAGGATGATATGTGTGTTATGGGTGAAGAGTCCAAAGAAGGAATGACTCCTCTCTTCTAAAATATCCCAAATGAATAAGTTTAGTTTACAAAGTAGGACAGTCAGAATGCTTTGGAAGTTACCTAGCCAGCTGACTAACTGAATAGTTTGCAGGGGATTATGGCAGAGAGGGGCACAGAGAAGAACAGAAGCAAAGAAATGGAGAGGGTCAGGGTCAGGATAGCCCCTTTGGGTCTGGCAGTGGGCCTAATTCTTCTTCTGTCTCCTTTCCTTACTTTAGGAGCTAAAATTTATTCAATCATGATTCAAAGGAAGTTACAGTAAAACTACCTAAAGTAAGCAATATTGATTTGCCTTGACTATTCAATAAAGTAAAACAAAACAAAAACTTTTCATTTTTTTAAAGCCAGAGGAGCATTTATATGCAAGAGTCAGGCCAAGGTAGTAACTCTGTACAGGAGGCAGTGGGCCTCTTCATATTATCATGGGGTCTTTGAGTTGCTCACATGCCCTGGCTTGCTACATGGAATATTAATGATAAAGACAAGGAAGGGCATTCATCTTGCCTGATGTCTGATAAGTGTCTTTAGAACCACAGAAGGGTTCTATAACCAAAGACTTCCCACATTAACTCGTTGTATTGTCCCTTTTATCCAAAACTTGCCTCCTGCCTTTCATAACTGGTACCTCCCTGGAGGATAGATGGAGGGTAGAGGTAGAAAGGGACCTTTTTGCTACAAGTTTGATAACTTCTTCCATGCCTCATTAAACTCAGCAACTGCCTAACTTTTGACTTTGCATTTTAAAAATGAGATTTACACTAAATCCCTCACCCCCAGTGGAAACAGCTTTTTTTGTGACTCACCACTACCCCCGTATGCCCTAGGCTCATGATTTATGACCTATTGCTCTGCTTTGGGGAGTAAATTTTCACAGGTTGAGAGCCTTTCATTTCTCTTTTTCCTGCTGGGACCACTCCGAGTCTTGTCGCTGAGTAGAATTATATACAGTAGGTGAAACCTTTCTTCTTAGTTGGAGCTGTCTAACTAAAAAGTAAAAGGTAGAGATAGCATACTATTTAAGACCATTGACTCTGGATCCAGACTGCTGTTGTTTAAATCCTGACTCTGCCACTTACTAGCAGTCTGATCTTAGACAAGTTGCCTAACTTCTCTGTGCTACAATTTTCTCATCTGAAAAATGAGACTAATAATAATGTCTACCTTATAAGGTTCTTGTGAATATTTAGAATGGAACCTGGCATATATTGAGTGCTTGAACATTATTAGCTCTGTCTCTCCACTCAGTCTACTTCATTCTCCCCTCTAATTTTCCACTGATGACCCTCTGGGTATCGCTAAAGGAAAAAGGATACTGGGTCTTAACCATGATACTGGGTTCCTTCCATGAGTGTGGAACAGCACAGCAAAGAATTCTTTCCTTCAAAACACCAGCACACCATTAAGTGTGGCTGAACCCAGAGCATGGGTCTGAGTGTAAGTCCCACTTCCCAATAACCCCAAATCAAATTTACTTTCATGCCTGGCTCTTTGTGCTGCCAGCTTCCACCTGCTCTATGCTCATCTCTTAAAAGTGATTATCTGATGAAATTAATAAATGAGGATGAATCTGGTTTGGTTTTGTTTTGTTTTTTTCATTTTTCTCTGTTTAGTTTCAAAGAGGTTTGCAGTGGTGCTTTTAAGGGTTACTAGATCATGACTTCAGAGTTACTCTGAGGAAGGGACAGCATTGGCCACCTTTTACCATGGAACTGGAGACTCAGTAAGAAGAAATTGTTGCCCATGAGCAACAGGAGAAGCCAAGATAAAGCATTCTTCTCTTGTCTGATTTTTCTTCCTAAGCTCCCACCCACTGCAGAATTTTTCTAACTTTTAGATGAACCAATGGTAAACATAACATTTGTAGCCCAATGCCGTAAAAGGGGAAATGACAAGTCCAAAAATGTTTTGAAGATTCCCCCACTGCCAATAATACAGTTAACCTATAGGAAAATCCAACTACCCTTGCTAAAGTGTCCTAGTTGTTTTTCACGATGGTACTTTCTTCTGCTATCACCTCAGAGTAGAGGAACCATTTAAAACACAGTTAGCTATTGGAGATCACATGTGGAGACCCATCTGTTGCATGAGCAGTGCACCAACCACAAGGAATGACATTTGATGGACAAGCTAAATTGGCTTTCAAAAGCAAGGCTCCTGGCTTCGAGTTTAAGATGGCAGAGTAGGAAGATACTGAGCTCACCTCCTCTTGTTGAAACAAAACTACAACTACATACAGAACAGCTCTCTCTCAGAATGATCTGAAAACTAGCAGAACAAATTTTCTTGAACTACGGATATAAAGAAAAAGCGACATTGAAATGGGTAGGAGGGGGAGAGGCTAAGTCTAGTCAGGATCTACTCCCCCAATCCCTGTGCAGTGACCCACAAGTGGGAAGGATATCACAACCAGGGAAGTTGTCCTGAAGACTGAGGTGTCCAAGACCTAGTCTTGGGGACCTGCACTAGGAAAAGGAGCCCCGTAAAATCTGGCTTTGAAAACCAGTGGGGCTTACATCTGTGAGAGCCAAAGGGCTGTAGGAAACCCAGGCTGCAGTTTTTCTGAGTCCTGGCACAGAGACAGCAGTTTGAAAATCACCTAGATCATACATGAAGGTGATACATTGGCTAATTTTAGGGTGTGTGCTAGAGGGACAGGTATCTGTTGGAACTTTTCCCTGAGTCAGAGGGGCTGGCAGGCACCATTATTCCCCCTTTCTCTGACCTAACTGGTCGTCCACTGGCAGGTGCCACTTCTGACATTCTCCATTAACCTTGTTAACACTGTTCACCCTGGCATTTCCCTGAGGACCCATCCAAGCTAGCACCCCTCCAAAGTGGCTTTTGTCCTGCCACACTCAGTGGGTAGCCTCATTTGGGACCAGCACACAGCACTGTGTCTGCAACAGCGAGGCTGGGCCTCACAGCCAGCCACACTGAAGGACTGCCCTGCACACCAGTGAGCTTGCAACAGTTGTGGCCAGGCATCACAGCCAGTGGGCCAGGGACCAGCCTTGCCTCCTAGTGTGTACATAGAAGTTGTGGCCCAACCAGAAGAGGAGGCCATACTAGTCCACCCAGGGAACACTTCTGGAGCACCTGGCTCTGGTGACAAGGGGGAGTCCAACACCGGGCCTCACAGGACACCTTATAAATAAGGCCACTTTTTCAAGACCAGGAGATTAAGTGGACATACCTACTATAACAAGACAAACAGGCAAAATAAAAATAGAAAAGAATATGTTCCAAACAAACAAACAAAAATAAAACAGTACAAAACCACAGAAAAGAACTAAATGAAACTGAGGTAAGCTGTCTACTAGATAAAGTGTTCAAAGTAATAGTCATAAAGATGCTCATTAAACTTTTTAGACAAGTGGGTAAACTGAGAATTTCAAAAAAGAAAAAGATTATTTAAAAGGGCCTATGATAACTGAATAATATAACAACTAAAATGAAATATACACTACAGAAAAACAACAGCACAGGAAATCAATAGCAGATCAGATAATGCAGAAGAATGGACTAGCAATAGGAAGACAGGCTAGTGGCAATCACTGAATTGGGAGATCAAAAAGAAAAAAGAATTAAAGAGAATAACGATAGCATAAAGGACCTTTGGGACAACATCAAGTGTATAACATATGAATCATAGGGGGCCCAGAGGGCAGAGGGAGAGAAAGTGATGAAAAACCTATATGAAGAAATAATGGCTACAAACTTCCCTAACCTGGTGAAAGAAATAGACATCCAAGTTCAGGAAGCACAGAGATTCCCAAACAAGATGAACTCAGAGACCCACACTGAGACACATAATAATTAAATTGTTAAGATTTAAAGAAAGAATCTTAAAAGCAGCAAGAGAAAAACAACTAATTACCTACAAGAGAATGCCCATAAGGCTATAAGCTCACTTTTCAATAGAAACTTTACCAGAAGGGAATGGTGCAATATGTTCAACATGATGAAAAGGGAAAACCTACAACTAAGAATACTCTACCCAGCAAGGTTATCATTCAGAAATGAAGGAAAGATTAAGACTTTCCCAGATAAGCAAAAGTTGAAGAAGTTCATCACCACCAAACCAAAATTACAAGAAATATTGAAGGAAATTCTTTTAGTGGAAAAGAAAAGGCCAAAACTAAAAATAAGAGAATATAGGAAAGAAAAAATGTTACTTAGTAAAGGCAAACATAAAGCTACTAGACCAACCATGTATAAATCTAGTATGAAAACAATTAAAATGCCAATAAGTAAATACAAATCAATAATTAGTTTAAATGTAAATTGACTAAGTGCTCCATCGAAAAAACATAGGGTGACTGAATAGATTAAAAAAAAAAAAAAAAAAACCAACAAGACCCTTACATATGATGCCTACCTGAGACTCCAATTTGAAAGATACACACAGACTGAAAGTAAAGGGATGGAAAAGATATTTCATGAAAATAGATTTGAACAATAAGAAGCTTAGATAGCAATATTTACATCAGACAAAATAGACTTCAAAGCAATGGCTATAAGAAGAGATAAAGAAGGATCTAGCAATTCTACTTCTAGACAGTTATATTAAGAAAACAAAACATAAATTTGAAAAGATATGTGTACCCCTAGGTTCACTGCATCATTATTTGCAATGGCCAATATATGGAAGCAACGTAATATTCATTAAAAGATAAATGAATAAAGAAGAAGTGGATACACACACAAACACACATATTGGAACAGTACTCAAACATGAAAAAGAAATATTGCCATTTGCAAAAAAATGGGCAGATCTAGAGGGTATTATGCTAAGTGAAATAAGTCAGAGAAAGACAAATACTGTATTATTTGACTTATGTGTGGAATCCAAAAAACTAAAAAAAATGAACAAACAAAACAGACTCATAGATATAGAAAACCTGATAGTTGCCAAAGCGTTGAGTGATGGGGGTGTGGTCAAAAAGTGAAGGGGATTAAGAGGTATAAACTTATAATAAATAAGTCAATAACTTCAATAACTTTGTATGGTGACAGATAGTAGACTTTTGTGGTGGTCACTTTATAAGGTGTACAAATGTTAAATCTCACTGATATACACCTGAACTAATATAATATTGTATGTCAACTATACTTTAATTAAAAAGTGTTTAACATAGAGACTAAACTTAACAATTCAAAAGATCAACATAAGTAGGAGCTGGTTCTTTGAAAAGATAAACAAAATTGACAAGCCTTTAACCAGGCTCATCAAGAAAAAAAGAGAGAGGACACAAATAAATAAAATCAGAAACGAAAGAGGAGAAATCACAACCTATACCACAGAAATACAAAGCATTGTAAGAAATTATTATGAACAACTGTATGGCAAGAAATTTGACAAACTAGATGAAATGGACAAATTCCTGGAAACATACAGTCTTCCCAAACTGAATCAAGAAGAAGCAGAAAGCCTGAATAGACCAATAACAACCAGTGAAATTTAAGCAGTAATCAAAAAGCTTCCAGCACACAAAAGCCCTGTACCAGATGGCTTCACAGTTGAATTCTACAAAACATTTAGGAAAGAACTAACTCCTATCCTCCTCAGACTATTCCAAAAGATCCAAGAAGAGGGAAGACTCCCAAACTTGTTCTATGAAGCCAGTATTACCCTAATTCCAAAACCAGGTCAAGACACAACAAAGAAAGAAAACTACAGGCCAATATCACTGACGAACATAGATACTAAAATCCTCAACAGAATATTGGCAAACCGGATCCAGCAACACATTAGAAAGATCATACACCACGATCAAGTGGGATTCATCCCAGGGATGCAAGGATGGTTTAATATTCGCAAATCAATAAATGTTATACACCACATAAACAAAATGAAAGACAGAAACCACATGATCATATCAATAGATGCAGAAAAAGCATTTGATAAAGTACAACACCATTTACGATGAAAACTCTCAGCAAAATGGGAATAGAGAGAGGATACCTCAACATAATAAAGGCCATATATGAGAAACCTGAAGCCAACATCATACTCAATGGGCAAAAACTGAGAGCATTCCCCCTGAGGTCAGGAACAAGACAAGAATGTCCACTCGCTCCACTCCTATTCAACATAGTATTGGAAGTTCTAGCCACAGCAATCAAACAAGAAAGAGAAATAAAAGGCATCCAAATTGGAAAGGAAGTAAAACTGTCATTATTTGCAGATGACATGATAGTGTACATAGAAAACCCAATAGACTCCACAGAAAAAACTACTCGAACTAATAAATGAATTTGGCAAAATAGCAGGGTATAAAGTCAATATTCAGAAATGGAAGGCATTTCTGTACACCAACAATAAAATCTCAGAGATAGAAACTGAAAGAAAAATCCCATTTACCATAGCAACAAGAAAAATAAAGTACCTAGGAATAAACTTAACCAAGGAGGTAAAAGACCTGTACTCAGAAAGCTATATAACACTGAAGAAAGAAATTGAGGAAGATACAAATAAATGGAAGCATATACCATGCTCATGGATGGGAAGAATCAACATCATTAAAATGTCCATACTACCCAAAGCAATTTATAGATTCAATGCAATCCCTATTAAAATACCAATGACATTTTTCACAGACCTAGAACAAATACTTCAAAAATTTATATGGAACCAAAACAGAGTCCGAATAGCTACAGCAATTTTGAGGAAGAAGAACACAGTAGGAGGAATCACAATACCTGATATCAAACTATACTACAAGGTCACGGTAATGAAAACAGCCTGGTACTGGCATAAGAACAGACATATAAATCAATGAAACAGAATAGAGAGCCCAGAAATAAACCCAGGTCTATATGGTCAACTAATATTTGACAACAGGGGAAGGAACATTAAATGGAGTGAAAAGAGCCCCTTCAACAAATGGTGTTAGGAGAATTGGACAGGGACATGCAAAAAAAAAAAAAAAAAAAGAAAGAAAGAAACTAGACCACCAACTTACACCATACACCAGAATAAACTCAAAATGAATCAAAGACTTCAATGTAAGCTGTGATACCATAAAAGTCCTAGAGGAAAACATAGGCAGTAAAATTTCAGATATCTCACATAGCAACATTTTCACTGATATATCTCCTAAGGCAAGGGAAATAAAGAAAAGAATAAACTGGGACTACATCAAACTAAAAAGTTTCTGCTCAGCTAAAGAAAACATAAGCAAGATGAAAAGGAAACCAACCATATGGGAAAATATAGTTGCCAATGACATCTCAGACAAGGGATTGATCTCCAAAATATATAAAGAACTCATACGACTCAACACCAAGAAGACAGATGACCCAATTAAAAAATGAGCAAAAGACCTGAACAAACACTTCTCTATAGAGGACATACAGAGGGTCCAAAGACATATGAAAGAATGTTCAACATCACTAGCCATGAGAGAGATGCAAATAAAAACCACAATGAGATACTACCTCACACCAGTCAGAATGGCCATCATCAGCAAATCAACAAACAACTTGTGCTGGAGAGGATGCAGAGTAATGGGAACCCTGGTCCATTGCTGGTGGGAATGCAGACTGGTGCAGCCACTATGGAAAGGAGTTTGGAATTTCCTCAAAAAACTAAAAATGGAACTACCCTTTGAACCAGCAATTCCACTGCTAGGATTATATACGAAAAATCCTGAAACACCAATTCAAAAGAACCTATGCACCCCTATGTTCATAGCAGCACCATTTACAATAGCCAAGTGCTGGAAACAACCTAAGTGCCCATCTGTAGTTGAGTGGATCAAAAAAGTATTGTACATTTACACAATGGAGTACTATTGTAGCAGAAAGAAGGAACTTCTACAATTTGCAACAACATGGATGGAACTAGAGAGAATTATGCTTAGCGAAATAAGACAGGCAACAAAAGAAAAATACCGTATGCTGTCGCCTATTACAGGAAACTAATGAACAACACAAACAAATGAGCAAAATTGTACCAGAGGTATGTAAACAAGAAGTAGACTAACAGTAACTAGGGGAGAGGCGCGAGGGAGAGAAGGGGGTAGGAAGGGTAAGGGTCTAGTCAAAGAACATGTATAAATGACCCACGAAATGGACAACTGAGTGGGGACTAAATGTTAAAGAAGGAGGGGACAGGGTGCAAGGAAGCAAGAAGGGGAAAGAAAGTGAGACAACTGTAATGGATAAACAAACAAAAAAAATTTTACTGGGGGAAAAATGAAAATATGAAGAATGGAAATGCCAGTTCAGTGAATATTAGAAGGACAAGGATTTTTCTTCACACTGTATATTTTTCACCCTATCTGATCCCTCCAGAGTTTGGTATTCTAAAGAAGTAAGTAACAACGTAAGTTTTCTTTGCATAAAACTAATAAGATCAGTTGTTAATAGAGGTTTCTTTTTTTGACCAAGACTTTGACTGGAGTGTCATGCCTAAAGGAGACATGCTCGGGCTCTGGTTGTTACCAAAAAGCCCTGAGGAACTGGGAATGACTTTCGAAGGTAATAAAAGCCCACGAGATAAAAGGTCTGGTACCATGGTTGGTTGTGCGGTCCAAAGCAATCTTTCCAGGGAAGGAATGAAGGTTGTTTCCCTGAAATATAGCTAGAAGGGACCTTAAGGCACAATGGAAAACCAGAAGGACTTGAAAAAGACAGGTGTGTACAGGCAAGGCTGAAAGCCAGGTATGTGGCTCAGCTTCTGTGCCCTGAAGGGCAGACTGAAGGTCACCCTAAATGTTCCTTGCATAAGTTCCAGCAAAGCAGAACTAAAGATCATAAGTGATCATTTGCTGCTCTTGTTGTTTTTATGCAAATGAACAGGATAAATTAAAAATGGACTTAATGCAGTTCCTTTAATGACAAGGAGGGTAATCTTAGGGAGAAAAATCATTATTCAAGGAAAATCATAATGATCAGTGGTAGACTATACACCAGTGCAGCTAACCGTCCTTAAAGTTTCTTTTCATTTAAAATATGTTTTCACTTGAAAGTTAAACTATGTCTGTGGTAGCATCAAAGATATTTAATTTACAGGCAAGAAGAATGTCAAATGCCTTGCAACTGGGTGTCTTTCCAATAGACAGTCTTACAGATTTAGAGACTTGTTTGTGGGTTATGTTACATAAATTAACATGTGTTTTCTGTTTTCAAAGGGCATAAGCCTGTGATCTCATTACCTGAGTGATTATCTGTACATATAGGCCTCACTTAATCCTGTCTGCAGCGCTGCCTCCTGAGACTCAACGGTTTGGCTGAACTAAGTGGCTGTGTTGGTGAAAATGGGGTGGTCTGTGGGCTTCACTTTAAAACTGGTTCTTCTTTTCTATCCTAATGGCTTGGATAGAAAGGGCCCAGAGGTCTGAGAGGGGGGAAACCTAAAATATTTCCCTCAGCCCAAACTAAGTATAATGGGCAAAAGGGTTTTGGACAGATGAGATATGTCTGGCACACCTTCCTCCAAAGAAGCCCCCTTTTTTTTCCCTAATGTGGGACATTGAAAAATTAATCCCTGCCTTTTGTCATCTAGTAGTTATGGATTGAATGATGTCTTTTAACCCTTCTGCCAAATCTGTTGCTCCCAGAATACAACAAGGATGCCAGCCTGTTAAACCAAGCAAGCCGTTGTCTGGGGACAGCCAACTGACCTGGAGTCTGCACGATCCTTCCCCATGTGGGAAAGGCACCCTCCCCTCCACGTCCCCCACTCTTATTAGGCATTTCTGGACTCAAGAGTAGGTAGGACGACGACCATGTCCAGTTTGAAGCAGTTAGAGAAGCTTGAGACCTTTGCCCATTGTCCTTTATAAGATTATAAAGGATCTTAATATCTCAGAGGGAGGGATTGTTATTTTTTATTGTTAAAATAATTAATTAATCATTTATTTATTTTAAAAAAAGAAGAAGAATATATGAAAGGGTGAAGTGGGAGAGCTTGTATGTACAAACCATGGGCATGGATTTGGTGGGGGATATCTGGGGGAGGGCGGGTGCTGGATGTTGGGGAGCAAAGGGGAAAAATTGGAATTATTGTAACAATATAACCAATAAAATATAATTTTTTAAAAAAGTGTTACATTCCAGAATGAAATTAGACATGAGGCCAATGTTTTGTTTGCTCTCTTTAAAATTTGTTTTAAAATACCCAAGGTTGTTTATGCCTTACTTGAGAAAGAAGTACCCCATGCCATAAAAATTTACTATCTGTATTTGGAATAAAGTAACTGGGAACTGGGATTGGGTAATTACCCAGGTCTTGTTCATGAACTTGTTCATTTTCTTGTGCAAAAAGAAGAGAAGACCCACTATAATGACTCTGTTCATTTTGGATAGGAAGGAATTGCTGTGGTCTGACTATGATGGGTAGAATAAGCTTCTCATTGTTGTTCTGGTTGCAGGTGGTTCAGTGTTGCCAGGTTTCCCCTTCAAGCCTGGCAGTCCATTGACTCCAGGTAGTCCTTCAATAAACCCTATACATATTGCAACACAATCAACCTCAAACTGTTGTTCGAAGTACTAATCTAAATGTTTATGTATATCTGATAAGCCCCAAATGTAGAAGGGAGTCACAAAGAATAGTGGCTTATAAAATGGCTGGACAATATTATTAAATGCTGACTAATGTTAAAAAAACAAAAACAAAACACAGCCAGTTACTGAATGGATTTAGGATTTATTTACCGGGATGACTTTAAAGAGCTGGAAGAGGCCCAGGATAAGAAAGGAAGACCTTCTATCCCAACCCACTGCCCCGGGCCTCTCCCAAGTCCCTATCTAGCTTCTTATACTCCTCCAGTGCTATCTTAAGCAAAGACTTACTTAGGGAAGCTATTATATGGCCCTAAAAAGGTGCCTGGAAATGTCCCAGGATTGCTGACCTCAGCTACCTCAGAGACCTGTCCCTAGAATTGTGGGAAATTATCTCCTCCTTTTATTAAGCCCCAGCTTCACCCAACTAAGGGAGATTTTCCCTTGATCTCAATCATACCCTGACTCAAGTTTACTCGCATACGTCCTTTTGTTGCTTGTGTTGGGTCAACTCCTGATTGCTCAGTAGGTAGTCATCAATAAATGTGAAGATTTCCTCTGGAGTGACAGGTTCTATGTAGCGTTCCCGGTCAATCCCTTGCTTGTCAATCAACACCATGTTGAAGTAGGAGCGAGTAAGGTGATG
Organism: Furipterus horrens; assembly: GCF_987537825.1. Lineage (NCBI taxonomy): Eukaryota > Metazoa > Chordata > Mammalia > Chiroptera > Furipteridae > Furipterus > Furipterus horrens. The sequence continues at coordinate 59,642,839 of NW_028327187.1, forward strand.
GAAGTGCCTAGAGAAAGGAACCCAGGGAGGTATGAGATTTTGTCTGGGCTTCATCCCACCAGGCTCTACTACCTTCTGACGTCGCAGCTCCACTGATGAACTAATTCCTTCCCCAACCAATTCCTTGTCCCCATCCTCTTCACTACCTATCTCATGCCCCATTGTTTTTCTCTGCTTGGACCCTAGACTTGCTGCCCTCATATGTCTAGCTCTGCTAGGCTGTCCCTCCCTCTCTCCAGATGGAGCAGCTACATTACTACTAGGAAGTGTTTCCCTCATAGGCCCCCTTGAGCAAGGCTACCACATAGAGCAATGCAGGCTACATGGAATAACTCCAGAAAGCACCAGTTGCATGCATTATGATGTGACTAGCATTTTCTAGAGTCAAGCTGGCCATACTTGCACAAACATACATGGAAGCTCTGAGGTCAATCAATATCATCTGGTGAACTCTTCTGTCTGTAGCTGCATGTCTATAGTCTCATTCTTCTGAGTGTTTCTCAGTCTCTACCCTACGTGGGACTAAATCTTTTTGTCCCTACTGAGAATGAGACCTAGAAGCAGGTAGTGTATCTGGAACAGAGAGCAGCAGTGGTTTTATTAGCGCTAGGTATATGTGAAGGCATTGGAAGTGTGATATGGATATGTAATGAGAAAAGTCAATTTCTACCACCTGTCACCTATAGTCTGTTCTTCCCCCAAGGTTAGATTGGTATGATTCAGATTTTACTGCCTAGTTGAGAGTGAAGGAAAATAGATTAGGCCATGAGGCAACATGATCAGAGTCATGTTTAGGTCTGTGTCTTAGTCCTGGCTGTGTTTCGAGTCACATGAGGTTCTTCATTAAAAAAAAAAAAAAAAAAAAAAAAGAAAAAAAGAGCACAATCCTGAAGTGGTTTGGGATGGGGTATGGTCATCTGTATTTTAAGCTCCATCCCCATTTGATTCTGATGTTCTGCCATTCTCTGTTTAAAAAAAAAAAATTATTTAATATATTGACTTATGAGGGAGGGGAGAGAAACATCGATTTGTTGTTCCATTTACTTACATATTCATTGGTTGATTCTTTTAAAATTTAGTTTAATTTTTAAGATTTTATTTATTATTTTTAGAGATGGAGGTGTGGGGGGGAAAGAGAGGAAGAGAAACATTGTTGTGAGAGAGAAACATCAATTGGCTGCCTCTCACTTGCATCCTGACTGGAGACTAGAACCAGACCTGCAATTCAGGCATGTGCTCTGACCAGGAATCCAAGCAGTGACCTTTTGCTTAATGGGACAATGCCCAATCAACTGAACCACACCAGTCAGGACCATTGGTTGATTATTATATGTGCCCTGACTGGGGGTTGAACCCGCAACCTTAGCATATTGGGACAATGCTCTAACCAACTGAGCTACCCGGTCAGGGCCAACTGTTCTTAACTAATACACCCAAAGAGTTCAAACACAAAGAGTGCCTCAAGAGAGTAGTGTAGCTGATTCTCCCACAACCCTCGTGTTGCCAGTATTTCAGCTAGAGTTTCTGCCCACCCCTTCCCTGTGCCCTCCAGGCTTGACCTGAGCTCCTCGATGATGTTGGCTGACAGCTGTTGTTCCCTGATGCGCCCCACTTCCTGAGGTGGCTGCCCCACCAGCTCAATAATAGTCACGTGCCGCAAGTCCAGTCCACAGGTAGATTGCTGGGAGGGGAGAAAAGGTTTGATGGAATAGTCTCTCAGATTCAAACCTAAAACTACTTAGCTGATTCTTCCTGAGACTACCTAGAGGCAATGTGTGAGAAAGGAGGGGGGGTTCTCTCCCAACTATCACATGATGAAGTCTACAACCTCTTCCCTCTGTCATTCCTGATGTACTTGCCCTAACAGTGCTTCCTTTATTCCAAGAAAGTGTATGAAACTGGTTACAATGTGTGGGGTAGAAAAGAGAAATGTAATTTATGAGTTGCAGGAACATAATCTCCTCTTAAGTTTGCATAGGTTTTTGTTTTTCTTTAAATAATTTATTTATTTATTTGTTTGTTTGTTTATTTATTTTTAGAGAGAGGGAAAAGGAGAAAGAGAGGGAGAGAATCATCACTGTGTGGTTGCCTCTCACTTGCGCCCCCAACTGGGGACCTGACGTGCAACCTAGTCGTGTGCCCTGAGAATCGAACCAGCGACACTTGGTTCAAAGACCGACGCTCAATCCACTGAGCCACAGCAGTCAGGGCTTTGCATAGGTTTTAAAATATGTAGATTATTATTTTTTTAATTGGGATGCTCATTGATGTATAGCATTATTTTCAGGTACATAACATAATCAACCAAAATTTTATATATCAAAATCATCACCACAATAAGTCTAGTTAACATCCATCACCACACAGTTATAAGTTTTTTCTTGTGATGAGAACTGTTAAGATCTATTCTCTTAGTAACTTTCAAATATATAATACAGTATTATTAACTATAGTCACCCTGCTCTACATTATATAATTAGAACTTATTTATATTACAATTAGAAGCTACATAGGTTCTTTTTCATTTTTACAATTTTTTTATTTGAGAGAGAAATAGAGGAAGAGAGAAATTGACTTGTTGTTCTACTTATTTATGCATCCATTGATTGATTCTTATATGTGCCCTGACTGGGAATTAAACCCACAACCTTGGAGTATTGTGATGATGCTCTAACCAACTGAGCTACCTGATCAGACCACTTTATAGATTTTCTATTGAGACATGATAATAATGGCTATTATTTAATGAACAAATATGCCTAATGCTTTGCAGGCATAATTTAAGTTAATCCTCATAATACCCCTAACAATGCAGATGTTATTCTTACTCTGTAGAGCAAAAAGTAACTTGTCCAAATTTGCATGACAATAACATGCTGAGCTAAGATTTAAATTTAGGGCTGCTACTGCCTGCCCAAGTGTGTGCTCCTTACCACTAGGCTACATCTCTGTCTCAAGGATTTCTGCAAAATTGTCCAGTGCTCTTTTCATTACCCTTTGTCGCCTTCTTCACACTAGGCAGAATACCATGCAATCTTACCCTGGCTATTGTCCCGTGTGTCCTGTCGGGTTATCTTTGAGACAGTTACCTGGAGCAAGGTTTAAAGCCTCAGTGAACACTCCCTGGTGCCCTATCCCTTGTCTAACCTTTGGGTTACTTCTCTAGTCCTGAGCTTCAGAGTCACTTGTCCTCATTGGCAAATTCCAGTTCTTGTTATTGCTTTCTGTTCAAGCTGAGGTATTGCATTTGTTTGCCTTTTGGTGTGTGTGTGTCTGGGGGGATTTCTAGAGAAACTAGATCTGTTTTGGTATAGATAACCAGTGTCATGCCTTTAAAAAAAAATGTTTTATTATGCTGTTACAGTTGTTCCAATTTCCCTTCCCTCTGCTCCCCTCCACCCAGTGACCCCCTTCCCTCCAGTTGTCCCCCACTTTTAGTCCGTGTCCATTGGTCATGCATATAGTTCTTCTCAACATCTTCCTGTCTATTCCATTCCCTCCTACTATGCTTCTTAATTCCTATACCATCTCCTTCCCTCTACCCCTTCCCCCTCCCTGCTGACCTCCAGTATGTTCCCCATACCTATAGTTCTTTCTCCACTCTTGTTGCCTATTTAGTTTGCCTTTGTTTCAATTCCCTAGCTTCTGTTGTTGGTTGTTGTGATGCAGTTTTCATTTTAATGTTCATAGCTTTGATGTCCCTCTTCTAAACCAGTCCCTTTAACATCTCATATAACAGTGGTTTGGATCTAATGAACTCCTTCAGTTTTATTTTGTCCTGGAAACACTTGCTCTGCCTTTCTATTCTGAATGACAGTTTCACTGGATAGAGTATCTGTGACTGTAGGTTTTTGATTTTCATTACTTTGAATATTTCTTGCCAGTCCCTTCTTGCCTGCAGGGTCTCTTTTGAGAAATCAGCTGATAGTTTAATTGGGACCCCTTTGTACATAATTCTTTTCTTCTCTCTTCCTGCTTTTAAGATTCTCTCTTTATCTTTAATTTTTGACAATTTGATTATAATGTGTCTTGGAGTGGTTCTCCCTGGGTGCAGTTTTTCTGGAACTCTCTGTGCTTCCTGGACCTGTAAGTCTATTTCTTTCCCCAAGTTCAGGAAGTTCTGCTTCATTATTTTTTCACATAATTTTTCAATTTCTAGTTCTTCCTCTTCGCCCTCTGGCAATCCTATAATCTGAATGTTCGATCTCTTAGCTGTCCCAGAGGTTTCTGATCCTCCCCTCGCTTTCCTTACTTTTTGTTTCCTCTTTCTGCACTGTTTGACTGTTTGTTCCTTCTCTATGTTCCGGTTTGTTGATTTGATCTCTGGATTTTATTTCCTCATCACTGGTCTCGTATGTGTTTTCATTCATTTCAGTATGGGTGGCTTTCTTTCCTTCCCTGTCCTGTTCCAAATATTTTGTTAATTCTGTAAGCCACCTTATAACAATAGCTCTAAACTGAGCCTCTGAAAGGTTTCTTATTTGTTCATATGTCAGGTTCTTCATCTGCTGCCTGGTGAGCTGTGTCACCAGGATTTCAATTGTTGTCTCCTTCATTTTGACAGATTTGTGTTTTGCTTTGCTTCCTGGGCCGGCTGTGGGGGGCGGATCCCTGTGTACTCAGCAACCAACGGCGATCCCAACCTTTTTCGCTGTGCTGTGGCACTTTGTGTGGGGGCGGGGATCCAAGATGGATTCCTGCTGTTATTCTTTGCTGGGAGACCAGGATCCATCTTCCCACCCTCTGGGCCTCACCATCCAATGCAGTGAGGGGCTGCCTTTCCCCGCGTTGTGGTTGAGAGCTGCTGGGGCTCGACTGCACCCGGGATCACTCCCCCTGCTGCTCTCCCTGCTGCTACCGCAAACAGCACTGCCCGACCTTTCTGTTCTGGTTCCGATTTCGCCCCTCCTACCCGTCCAGGCGAGCACCGCTGGTTTATAACTTCATACGTTGGGCTTCCATGTAGTTTTATTTTCTGGAATTACTGGTTATCTTTTGTTTTGAGGTAGTTGTATTCCTTTCTAGTTGTAGAGGGAGACTGAGTGTGTCAGTCTAAGCCTCCATCTTGGCTGGAACTCCAATGTCATGCTTTTGATAAAGCTGCTTCCATTATGGGCCTCTAAATATTGACTTGACAACTTGTTAGATTCAACTTTTAGAAAACCTCTAAATAGCTTCCTCTTTTACCTGAGTGTCCGTCCCCTTTTGCAGCCCTTCTGAGATGATTCTCTTTACCTTGAGTTCTTTTCAAGAACCTAGTTTATTTTTTTGTCAGTCCTAATGGTCATATCTGTTCTGCCCTATCCATATTTCCTTCCCCACAAGTGGCTTTGGGGACTTATCTCATAGTGTGTTAAAAATCATTGTGAAACTTCCTCATTTTACTTTGAAATATCACAATACTTTTCCTTCTCTTCTGCTAGATGTAGTGGCTAATAGCACAGATCCTGAAGTCAGACTGCCTGGGTTCAGTCCTGGCTCAATCACTTACAATTTAGTGATCTCAGGAACATATTTAACCTCTGTATGCTTCAGTTTCCTTACCTTTAATATAAGGGTAGTAATAATACCTACCTTTTAAGGATTGTTTTGAGAATTAAATGAATATGTGTAGAGCATATCCTTGTATACTTGGTATCTATATAGTACTTACCATCTAAGTATTTGTTAACACTTACTCCTTGAAAACATAAACATAATTTAATGCCAACATTTACATTTGATCATACCTGTTTTACAAGTCTCTCTACAGTATTCTGTCGCATTCCTTTTCCACCTTTCACCAAGCACCTCACAAGTCTCGCCCACCAGTATCCTCACTGTCTTTTTAGTAAAAACATAGCAATTTTTAAAATGTACTAAATTTGTCTAGAGTAAAACTGATCAAATGTTATCCACAAAGAGTTTGAGGAAGTAGGGTCTGTGCTGCAGAAAGAGTAACTCTTTCATTTGGAAGAGGTAAGGAAATAATGGGGGGAGGTTAGGGAGTATACGAAGGAGCTAAGCACTAGGTAGGGGAGTGGGTCTCACCTGTAGCATAGAGATCTGCATTTTGTAATATCGATTGGAGGGATCAGGAGCTGAGATGATGAGGAGGCGTTGTTTCTCATAGAACTGATCCAGAAGGCCAGCAGCTGAGTTGACATTGACATTAATCTTCATAGCTAGGGCAGAAGCAGATGGCCAGTCAGATTATGGCCTTCTCCTTCATCTCATCATGGATAACAACATCTTGAGGAGTTCTAGTCTTTCACGTTAACCCTTTTCAGTTGTTTCTCACTTTCATTGGGGGAAATCTGGAAAGAACACTTAGAGATTTAAAATCCTTTGTCTTGGAGTACGAGTATTTTGAGTGAGAACACTGGCACTTAAAATAAACACATCTAAAACACATCCCATTCCCACATGATACACATTACTATTGAACCCCTGCACCATATACATTGGGAGAGCCTCCAAAGTAACCCTGGTCAAAAGTCTACTCTCCCCATTCCCTAGTTTCACTCACAAGCACAAATGGGTGGTGATCCTGACCACTGGCGGCTAGACTGGCAGACACGGGAGGGGGTCCCTTGCCGCTCATAACCTCCATCACAGTGATATTCACAGGTGGCACCATAGTTATTTCCCCCTGAGGTGCAAGTGATGTAGCCATGCTGTGGTGGTTTCAGAGTTGGGCAGCGTCTCACTGTTAGGAAAGAATTCAAGTTATGGGTTATGGAATCTCATCTAGGAGAAAAAACAGGTAAGATGGTGCCAATGCTGGGTTTTCTAGGTCAGGAGATCTAAGCTGATCAGAATGAATGACTTCTTCATGTTTCCAATGGCCAGGAATAGAGCCAGAATTTTCTTTCATTAAGGAATTAAACCTGAAATGTAAAGACATTCGTAAAATCTGAAAGCACAAGTGAATATATGTATTGTCATAGAAATACCATCTATAATATAAATTTTGCCACTTTTCAGACTTTGTGCACACCCTACATAAAAATGACCACCTTATAAATTTATATTTAATATTAAAAGTAAACAGGAAGAGATTTCAATATACATCAGCAGGGGAAGTGTTAAGCAAATTTTATTTTTAGAAGTAGATTATTATGCTATCATTAAAAATATTACTGAAGGCTGGAGAGAAGCCTTCTAGCCATGAATGGACAGATGGAGGAGGCCACTTTATCATGGTGTGTCTGGTGCAGATTATGAAGGAGATGCTGGAGGATCGGCTGGGCTCCCACGGGTGGCAGCTGAGGGTGCGCAGAGATGTTCCAAGGCCCTGAGGGTCCCCCTTGAGAGGTGTGGGGTCTAGACCCCAAACTGGGACTGCCAGCCTTCAGCATCAAAACTGAGAGTGAACCAAATAAAGTCTGGCTGTGAGAAGCAAAAAGTGGTGGGTTTTTGTTGTTGTTATTGTTTGTTGTTTGTTTTTTGTTTTTTGCCAGCTTGGGAGGGACAGCTAGAGACACATAGAGATTCTTGAGGAGAAGGCGTGCAGGATTCGCACCCACTTGTCCTGGGCTCCAGTGGAGGAAGGGCGGAGTGGACTAGAGATGCTTGAGGAGAGTTTGAGGAGGTGGTGTCAGTGAGAGAGTTTGGGGAGCAGCGAATGAGACCCCAGTGGTGACTCATCCTCTGTGCTGCAGGAACCATATTTCAAGCAGACTACTCCCCTCTAAGTGGCATCAGCCTGAGGGGAAGCAATAGCCCTGCCTGAAGGAATTACTTGGCCCCACCCTATGGTGCTTAAACCTGACTGCTGTTTACAGAGTGACTAGATTAACAACTGAAAGAGACAGCCACAGGCAATAGAATGCTGGTAATCTTAAACAGGTTGCCTAGGCAGACTGGGACACAATTTGACATCATCAGAGGCCATTTCAGAAAGAGAAGAAAGTGGTAAAAACCAGGTACTACAGAGACAAATTCCACCACGATCTTCTACAAGAGTTATTTGTCTCCTGCATATCTTTTAAACACACATTTCTTGTCCTCCCAGTTTGTGAATTTTAGGTCACTAGTTTTTATATTATAACTTATTTCAAACCTCATAATTTGCCCCTTATTTCTCTCACTCCATTTTACCATCTGATTTCCTCTTATTTTTTTAAAATTCTATCTTCTCTGCTCTATGACTGATTTCCATTCCACACTCTTACTATTTATCCCTTCTCCAACTTCTCAAAACCATTTTTCTTGTCATTAGTTATCTCAAATTATTTTTTCCGTTCATAAAGTACACTTATTCTCCCCACATCTTGATAAATCTTGGCTCATTGATTGTGGATATGGTGGTAGTTGTGGAATTTTGGCAATTTTATTCATAGATCTTCACTATTTTTATATTTCAAATTTCAAATTTTATCCCCCTCTCCTACTCCATATGTACCTTCTTCCATCCATTTCCTTTCATTTTAAATTTAAATTTTTCCCTGTCTTAGACTGGTTTTCATTCCTCACGCTTAGTATTCCCTCTCCCTCTATCATCTCAAAATCACTTCCCTTTCCTTCAGACATCTTTTAAGCTTCCGGTTCTTTCTTTTTTACCTCTATCCCTATCCCACCTATATTAATCTTAGCTCATAGTCTGTATATAGTGCTGTGGTGAAACTTTTTCTCTAATTTGGTTCCTAGTATTTCTTCTTATTCATCCTCATATTTTTTGTGTTTGTTCTCTCACGCACTGTATATATATCATAACTTCTGTTTAAACTTAATACTATATGCTCTCCTCCCTTACTTAATTCTCCCTTCTCCCCTCCCTTTTTAATATACAATGTAAATTTTCCTTTTTTCTCTCATTGCTTGTCCCTACTTGTTACTATTATTGCTCCTCCCTCTTCCCTCTCAAAAATCATTTTTCTTTCAGTTAGTTAACACTTATTTATTTTTCTTTTCTTATAATCGTCTTAACCTATTTACATATTAATAATACTAGCTCATTTGTAGTTGATAAACTGACTGATAGTGGGGTTTATCTTTGTGGGTGTGGGTTTCTTGCTTGCGTTATATGGTTTTGTTTTAGTAGCAGCTCAACAACAGTACACAATATGTGGTGGGCAGAGTGACTCTCAGTCAGCTAGCTGGAGGGAAGGACCCACCACAGAGTAACACAACAACAAACAAAACCAAAATACAACCACACAACCCAAATGAACAGCATAAAGGGCATCCCCAGAACATCAAGGTCATGAGATCAAGGAATCTGCACCACTGAATCCCACAGGACTCCTACCACAGAAGGTCACACCACGAAGACAGGAAGTCAAAGCAGACTTCTCTAAGAAGCAGAAAGAAACAAGAAGAGTCACCTAAATGGGGAGAAAAATAAATACCCCCCCTTCAGAAGGAAAGGAGGAATCCCCAGAAAGAGTGCTAAATGAAATATAGGCAAGCAAACTATCAGACACAGAATTCAAAATAATGGTTATAAGGAAGCTCAATGAGCTCAGTGAGCTCAGAGAAAATGATAAAGAACTCCACCCGAATTACAAAGAACTTCAGGGCAACCACAAAGAACCCCAAGGAAGCTACAAGGAACTTACTATGAAATACACCAGCATTAAAAAGGACACAGGAAATATGAATAAGAGCCAGGAGGAAACGAAGAATACAATTTCTGAATTGAGGAACACAGTAGAAGGAATCAAAAGCAGGCTAGATGAAGCTGAGGATCGGATCAGCAAGCTGGAAGACAATGTAAAAAAAAAAAAAAAATTCCCAGACAGTGCAACAAAGTGAAAAAAGACTGAAAAAGAATGAAGAGGGTTTAAGAGAGCTGCAGGACAACATGAAACATAGTAATACCCATATCATAGGGATACCAAAAGAAGAAGAGGAGCAAAGGATAGAAAACCTGTTTGAAAATGAAATGACAGAAAAGTTCCTGAACTTGATGAAAGAAAAAGTCATGCAAGTCCTGGAAACACGTGGGGTCCCAATGAAGATGAACCAAAACAGGCCCACTCCAAGACTAATTATCATTAAAATGGCAGCATTGAAAGACAAAGAGAGAATCCTAAAGGCAGCAAGAGAGGAACAGCTAATAATATACAAGGGAGCTTGGACCGGGCTGTCAGCTGATTTCTCAACAGAAACACTACAGTCCAGAAAGGAATGTGAAAAAATATTCCAAGCAATGAAAAACAAAACCCTACAAGGAAGACCACTCTACCCAGCAAGACTCTCATTCAAAATGGAAGGTAAAATAGGGAATTCCCCCCCAAAAAAGAAGACTAAAAGAATACATTTCCACCAAACCAGCATTGCAAGAGATGCTAAAGGGACTGCTTTAAGAAGATGAAGAAATAGAGAGGGGGTGGCATAGGTACAAAGGGAGAAATCACAATGAATAAGTACCTATCAACAATAACCTTAAATGTAAATGGTTTAAATGCTCCAATCAAAAGACACAGGGTAGCTGAATGGATAAGAAAACATGACCTACACATGTGCTGTCTACAAGATACTCACCTCAGAACAAAAGACCTACACAGACTGAAAGGGAAGGGATTAAAAAATATATTTCAAGCAAATAAACATAAAAAAATCTGGGTTAGCAATATTTATACCAAACAAAATAGATTTCGCAATAAAGGTCATTAAAAGAGACAAAGAATGACATTTTAAAATACTTAAGGGACCAATCCATCAAGAAGATATAACCTTTGTAAACATATATGCACTCAACATATGAGAACCTACATATATGAGAAATCTTGGAGGACGTCAAGAATGGTATAAACAGCAACACATTCATAGAGAGGTATTTTAACACCCCATTGTCAAAATGAACAGATCTTACAAGCAAAGAAACACCAAGGTATTGTGGCATTGAACAACACTCTAGATCAAATGGGCTTAATTGATATATATATAGAACATTTTATCCAAAAAAGCAAAATATACATTCTTTTAAAAGATAGACCCATAGTAGGACACAAAACAAGCTTCAAGCTTCAACAAAATAAAGAAAACTGGATGAAATGAACAAATTTCCAGAAACATAATCTTCCAAAACTGAATCAAGAAGAAGCAGAAAGCCTGAATAAACCAATAACAACTAGTGAAATGGAAGCAGTAATCAAAAACCTCCTGGAACACAAAAGCCCAGGACCAGATGGCTTCACAGGCAAATTTTTCAAAACATTTAGGGAATAACTAACTTCTATCCTTCTCAAACTATTCCAAGAAAAATCCAAGAATAGGGAGGACTCCAAAACTTGTTCACGGGCCCAGTATTATCTTAATCCAAAAACCAGGTCAAGATACAACAAAGAAAGAAAACCACAGGCCAATATTACTGATGAACATAGATGCTAAAATCCTCTACAAAGTATTGGCAAACCAGATCCAGCAACACATTAAAAAGATCATACACCATGATGAAGTGGAATTCATCCCAGGGATGCAAGGATGGTATAATATTCACAAATCATTCAGTGTAATAAACTGCATAAACAAAATGAAAGACAAAAATCATATGGTCATATCAATAGATGCTATAAAAGCATTTGGTAAAGTAAAGCACCCCTTTATGATAAAAACACTCATGAAAGTGGGAATAGAGGGAGCATAAGTCAGCATAATAAAGGCCATATATGAGAAAGCTGCAGCCAAGATCATACTCAATGGGCAAAAACTGAAAGTTTTCCCTTAAGATCAAGAACAAGACAGGGGTGTCCACTATCTCCACTTCTACTCAACATAGTTTTGAAAGTTCTAGCTACAGTGATCAGACAAGAAAAGGAAATAAAATGCATCCGAACTGGAAAGGAGGAAGTAAGCTGTCAGTTTTTGCAGATGGCATTACAGTGTACATAGAAAACCCTCTAGACTCCACCAAAAAAAAACTACTTGTCCTAATAAGTGAACTTGGCACAATAGTAGGATACAAAGTCAATATTAAGAAATTGAAGGCATTTTTGTACACCAACAATGAAATATCAGAAATAGAAACTAGGAAAAATATCCCATTTACTATAGCAGCAAGAAAAATAAAGTACTTAGGAATAAACTTAACCAAGGGGGTAAAATACCTGATCTCAGAAAACTAGAGAACACTGAAGAAGTAAATTAAGGAAGATACAAATAAATGGAAGCATATACCGTGTTCATCGTTTGGAAAAATTAACATTGTTAAAATGTCCATAGTACCCAAAGGAATTTATCGATTCAATGCAATCCCTATTAAAATACCAATGACATATTTCACAGACCTAAAAAAAATATTTCAAAAATTTCTATGGAACCTAAAAGAACCCCGAATAGCCTCAGCAATCTCAAGAAAGAAGAATAAAATAAAAGAAATCACAATACCTGATGTCAAAGTATATTACGAGGCCACTGTAAACAAAACAGTCTGCTACTGGCATGAGAATAGACCATAGATCAATGGAAGAGAAACGAGAGGCCAAAAATAAACCCAGGTATCTATGGTCAATTGATATTTGACAAAGGGAGTAAGAGCATAAAATGGAGTAAAAATATCCTCCTTAACAATGGTGTTGGGGAACTAGACAGGAACATGCAAAATGATGAAACTAGACCACCAACTTACACCACACACAAGAATAAACTCAAGCTGTATAAAAGACTTAAACATAAGCCGTGCCACCATAAAAGTCCTAGAGGAAAACACAGGCAGTAAAATTTCAGATATCCCACGCAGCAATATTTTCACCAATATATCTCCCAGGGCAAGGGAAATAAAGAAAAGAATAAACAAATGGGACTATTTCAAACTAAGAATTTTCTGCTCAGCGAAAAAAAACTTCAGCAAAATGAAAGGGGAAACAACCACATGGGAAAATATATTTGTCAGTGATACCTCAGACAAAGGTTTGGTCTCCAAATAATATATGACTCAACACCAAGAAGACAGAGAATCTAATTTACAAATGGACAGAGGACCAGAACAGACACTTCTCCAAGGAGGACATACAGAGGGCCTATAGGCATATGAAAGGATGCTCAACATCACTAGTCATCAGAGATATGAAAATTAAAACCACAATAAGATACCACCTCACATCTGTCAGAATGTTCATCATTAATAGATCAACAAACAGCAAGTGCTGGCAAGGATGTGAAGAAAAAGGAACCTTAGCACACTGTTAATGTGAATGCAGAGTGGTGCAGCCACTGTGGAAAAGAGTATGGAACTTCCTCAAAAAAAATAAAAATAAAAATGGAACTTCCTTTTGATCCAGCGGTTCCACTGCTAGAATTATACCTGAGGAATCTTGAAACACTAATTCAAAAGAACCTATGCAACCCTATGTTTGTAGCAGCACTATGTACATTAGCCAAGTCCTGGAAACAGCCTAAGTGCCTATATGTAGATGAGTGGATCAAAAATCTGTGGTGTATTTACACAATAGAGTACTATGTAGCAGAAAGAAAGAAGGAACTTCTATCATTTGCAACAACATGGATGGAACTGTAAAGTATTATGCTAAGAGAAATAAGCCAGGTGGCAAAAGACAAACACCATATTATCTCACCTAATACAGGAACCTAATGAACAAAAACAACAACAACAACAAAAAAAAAAAAAAAAAACAATCAAGCAAAATAGAACCAGAGGCATGGAAACAAGGAACACAGTGATAGTGACCACAATGGAGGGGAAAGGGAAAGAAGGAGGAAAGAAGAGGGTGAATTTATTCAAGGAAGTAGTAAAAATGATCCATGAACATGGACAACAGTGTGGGGATTGACTGCGCGAGAGTAGATGTGGTGGGCAGGGCAGGGGAGAGCAATGGAGGAAAATAAGACAACTGTATTAGAACCACAATAAATTTAAAAAATATTACTGAAGAATTTTTAAAGAATATGGGAAAATTATTTGTGTTATAAGGAAAAGTTAAAAAGGGTGATCTAATAGTGGATATATATTGAGTCAACTGTATATTTTTTAAAAGTATATGAAGATGAAACACTATAAAGAAAATACCAGCACTTCTGGTCAAGAAGGCAGTTTAGAAACACACACAAGAGACTTCCAGCCAAGATGGAGGCCTAGACTGACAAGCTCCATCTCCCTCCACAACTAAGAAGGAATACAACTACCACAAAACCAGAAATAACCAGAAGTTCCAGAAAATAAATGAAAGTCCAACGTATGAAGTTATAAAGAAGTGGTGCTCATCTAAAGAGGTAGGAAGGGCAAAGTTGGGGCGAAGAGGTCAAGTTGTGCTGTCGGCGGCAGCAGTGGTGATGGCGGCAGGACAGCAGTAAGCACAGACACCCATATTTAAGGGGAGGCAAGAAGCGCCTGCGGAGCACCTCCAGCTGCAGACCAGACCCATCAGCTTGCAATTCCAAAGCCAGGGAAAGCAGACCTCCATTGCCTTGGACTGTGAGGCCTGAAGGGGGTGGGGATGGAGGAGGAGGCTCCCAGTCTCTCAGCGGAGAGTGAATAGCAAGAACCCATCTTGGACCCCCATCCTCACAGAAAAAGCCACAGCATGGTAAAAAGGGTTGCCGGTTGTGACAAGTGCATGGGGCTCTGCCCCTCATAGCATAGATGTGACAGCCCTGCCCAGGAAGCAAAGGTAAACACAAAACTGTCAGGATGGCACAGATCATGATAGAGATCCCAGTGACGCTGCTGACCAGACAGCAAATATCTAATCTAACAGACCAGCAGATAGATAATCTCTCTGAGGCTCAGTTCAGAACTTTGGTTATAAAAATGCTTGCAGACATAACAGCAGATCTTAAACAAGACAGGGAAGGAATGAAGGCTAGTTCTGCTGAAATGAACAAAAAGACATACAGAACTAGTGTTGAGGAAAAGAAAACCAGGGATCAATTCAACAAATCAGAACATAGGGAAGGAACAAACAGTCAACCAGTGCAGAAAGAGGAAACAAAAAGTGAGGAAAATGAGGAGAGGCTCAGAAACTTATTGGACAGCTATAAGTGGGCCAACATCTGAATCAAAGGGTTGCCAGAAGGTGAAGAAAAAGAACTAGAAATAGAAAAATTATGTGAAAAAATAATGAAGCAGAACTTCCCGAACTTGGGGAAGGAAATAGACTTACAGGTCCAGGAAGCACAGAGAGTTCCAAAAAAATCTGGACCCAGTGAGAACCATACCAAGACACATTATAATCAAAATGTCAAAAATTAAGGATAAAGAGAGAATATTAAAAGCAGCAAGAGAAGCCCTGACTGCTGTGGCTCAGTGGATTGAGCATCGGCCTGCGAGCCAAGTGTCACAGGTTCGATTCCCAGTCAGGGCACATTACTCGGTTGCATGTCAGGTCCCCAATTGAGGGTGCAAGTGAGAGGCAACCACACAGTGATGTTTCTCTCCCTCTCCTTCTCCTTTCCCCTCTCTCTAAAAAATAAATAAATAAACAAAACATAAATAAATTATTAAAAAAAAAAAAGCAGCAAGAGAGAAGAAGGAAATTACACACAAAGGGGTCCCAATAAGACTATCAGTTTATTTCTCAAAAGAAACTCTGCAGGCAAGAAGACACTGGCAAGAAATATTCAAAGTAATGAAAATCAAAAACCTACAACCATGATTACTCTATTCAGCAAAACTGTCATTCAGAATAGAAGGGCAGAGAAAGTGCCTCCAGAACAAAGTAAAACTGAAGGAGTTAGTCAGATCCAAATCACTGTTATATGAAATGTTAAAGGGACTTGTTTAGGAGAAAGAGGATCAAAACTATGAACATTGAAATGAAAACTGTATCACAATAACCAACAACAGGAGCTAGGGAACTGAAACAAAGCAAACTAAGTAGGCAACAGAGTGGGAAAAGAATTATAGGAATTGGGAACATTATGGGGGGAGGTCATCAGGGAGGGGAAGGGGGGAAAGGGAGGGAGATGGTACAGGAATTAAGAATCATAGTAGGAGGGAGTAGAGTATACAGGAAGATGTCGAGAACAACTATATGCACAACCAGTGGGCATGGAGTAAGTCGGGGGTACAACTGGAGGGAGGGGTTTCACTGGGTGGAGGGGAACAAAGGGAAACGAAATTGGGACAACTGTAACAGCATAATCAGAAAGCATATTAAAAAATTAAAAGTTAAAAAAATATGGCAGTTTAGGTAAAGAAGGCTCATCTCCACACACAACCACATCAAAATTACAACTAAACTATAGAACAACCATCATTCAGAACTGTTAGAAATGAAACTGAGTAGAAGTCCTGCAACTATGGAATTGAAGAAGCCAACTATGGAATAAAGGAGAAACCACTTCAAGAGTGGTAGGAGGGGCAGAGATGTGGAACAGGCTGGTCCCACACACACGTGTGGTAGATAAAAATCAGGAGAGATATATCAGGAGTGAGGAGTCCCATCCCCACACTAGGCTCCCAGCCTAGGGTTCCAGTGCCAGAAATATAAGTCTCCATAGCTTCTGGTTGTAAAAACCAGCAGGGATTCGGCTGTGGAAGACAGAAACTGCTGAAGTCTCAGGCAGTTCTTCTTAAAGGGCTCATGCAAAGACTTACTTTGACTCACTTCCTCTGAGCTCCAGTGTGGGGGCATCAGACAGGCATCAGAGACATACAGGGAGAAACTGAATTTTCCGGCATCAGGGTGAGAGTTGCGGGGGGGGGGTGCAGCTTTCTCCCAAACAGAAGAAACAGAAGTGCTGGCAGCGACCATTGTTCCTTTTCTGAGCCTTCCCCTGACATAGCCACAGAGCCCACAGGTGAGTATCATATCTGAGACTCCATCAACCTGGCTCACACTGTTTGTCCCACACTAGTGATTCCCTGAGGCCCCGCACCACCCAACTTCTGGCTCACCCAGACTGTTTCTAGTGGCTTTTCCATATAATTGCTTGTCTTGGCCCATGCTAAATTCTCTAAAGCAAGCAGAATCTGGCTTCAGCAAGCCCCATGCCTCTTGCTAAGTTGCCCTAGGCCCAGCACTAGCAGCAGCCAACCTTGGTTTACAGCTTGGCCCTTTCTGGGCACCTCCAAGTGCAGCACAAGTAGCAGCCATCTGCAGATTTATTTATAGTTCATGTTCTGTGACCCTAGACAGAACACAGGTGATGACTGATCTTGGACATGCCAAGAGCAATCAGGGCTCAACTACAACAGGAAGATATACACAGCCCACATGCTGTGTGTGCCTTGAGTACCCAGCTTTTGTGAAAGAGGAGGCTGTGCCACTGAACTCTACAGGACACCTACTATATTAGATCACTCTACCAAGTCTAGGATACAAAGCAGCTCTACCCCATACATAGAAACAACCACAGGGAGGTTTCCAAAAGGAGGTGACAAAGAAACATGGCCCAAAACTCAAAAAAAAAAAAAAGAACTAAACAAAATTGAGAAGAATAATTGTCAGATGCATAACTTAAAACGCTGGTTAAAAGGATGTTCAAGGAACTTAGTGAGGCCCTCCAGAGAATTTTTAAAAATCCAATCAGAAATGCAGGATAGTACTTCCAGCCAAGATGGAGGCATAGACAGACACACTGTGTCTCCCTCCACAACTAAGAAGGAATACAACTACCACAAAACTAGAAACAGCCAGTTCCAGAAAATCTAACTACATGGAAGTTTAGCAAACAAAGATATAAAGAAGAAATACTCATCCAGACAGGTAGGTGTGGACCTGGGGCAGAGAGAATGTGGTGTGGTGGTGGCAGCAGCGATGGCTGTGGCAGGCCAGCGGAAAGTGCAGTCACACATTTTAAAAAGTCAGGAGGGACACCTGCGGAGCATTCCCAGCTCCTCGCTGGACCTCACAGCTCACTGTCCCAGCACAGGGGAAAATCAAGCCTCATTGCTTCTGACTGTGCAGACCAGTGGGGGTTGGGATGGAGGCAGAAACTGCCAGTCTCAGCAGAGTCCGCTTGATTAAAGAGCCCCCACCATCCTAGAACGTCCGCAGATCCACACACTCTGGGAACAATGGCCAGGGTAGCAGCTAGAAGGGCACCAGTCCAGTGTGGAAGTGGGAAAGGTGCCTGGAAATGGGGCAAGTGCTGGTCAGGCGGCATTGTTCCCTCTCGGACCCCTCCCCCACATGCAGAACCACAACGTGATGAAATAGATCTCCCTGTACTGATGAATCCCTAAGGCTCTGCTTCCTACAATATAACAGGAGTGACAGCTCTACCTGGGATGCAGAGGCAAACAAACACAGGAGCCTGTCAGAATGAGGAGCTAGAGAAGTATGGCCCAAAAGGGGGAATGGATCAAGGTTTCAGTGGGAGAACTAAGTGATGAGGAGATAGCAAACCTAAAAGATGAGAAGATAGACAACCTAACAGATGCAGAATTCAAAACACTGGTGATAAAGATGCTCACAGGCTTGACAGATATGTTTGAGTACAGCAAATGCATAAAAGAAGAAGTGAAGGCTATGCTGTGAAACGAAGGAGAATCCACACAAAACCAATGGTGAACAGAAGAAAACTGGGGTTCAAATTAATGATTTGGAACATAAGGAAGAAAAAGCAGTCAACCAGTGCAGAATGAGGAAGCAAGAATTGAAAGAAATGAAGAAAACTTCCCAAATTTTGCGAAGGAGATGGACATACAGGTCTGGGAAGCACGGAGGGTCTCGGGCGAGCTAGACCCAGAGCAGACCACACCAGGACTGATCATGACTGAGATGCCAAAGGTGAAAGATAAAGAGAGAGTCCTGAGGGTACCAAGAGAGAGGTGAAGAGTTGCCTACAGAGGACTGCCTATAGGACTGTCAGATGATTTCTCAGAGGACACTTTGCAGGCAGGAAGGGACTGGCAAGCAGTATTCAATGTGATGAAAAGCAACCTACAACCAAGATTACTCTATCCAGCAAAGCTATCATTTGGAATGAAGGGCAGATGAAGTGCTTCCCAGACAAGGTGAAGCTAAAGTAGTTCATCATCACCAAGCCATTATGATATGAACTCTCAAAGGGACTTAAGAAAAAGATCAAAACTATGAATACTAAAATGACAACAAACTCACAACTATCAACAACTGAGTCTAAAAAATAAACACAAAATCCAACTAAGCAAACCAGAATAGGAACAGAATCATAGGTATGGGGATCATTTGGAGGGTTAGCAGCTGGGAGGGGGGAGGGGGAGAAATGGGGAAATGGTACAGGGACTAAGAAGCATAATCAGTTGGTACAAAATAGACAGGGGGATGTTAAGAATATTATAGGAAAGGGTGAAGCCAAAGAACTTATATGCACAACCTATGGACATGAACTAAGGGAGGTGGGATTGCTTTAGGGAACAGGGGTACTGGGAAGAGGGGAGCAAAAAGGGAAAAATTGGAACTACTGTAACAACTTAATTAATAAAATATACTTAAAAAAGAAAAAGAAAAAATAAACAATCCAACACTAAAGAAAAAGGAAGAATCAGGCAGGAAACAGCACCAGTTTCAGCAGAGGCAAAAGACTGAGAATAAAGGCTGGTTAGATTTGATCATTAGAAGACCAAGAAAACAAATAGATTCAGAGTATCTTGGTGAATTTTATCTAGATTTAGGAGAATGAAAATATCCTTTTCGGGGAGTGAGGGTTTCTGAAACATGTGTATGCACAATGGCATAAAGGCTTTGTGAATGACCCTTTATAGCAGCTGTCCCCAACATTTTCTCACCAGGGACTGGTTTTCCTGGAAGACAGCTTTTCCACAAACCAGGGTGGGAAGGGGTGGTTTCAGGATGATTCGAATGTATTACATTTATTGTGCACCTTATTTTTATTATTATTACGTTGTAATACATAATGAACTAATTATACAATTCCCATAATGTAGAATCTGTGAGAGCTCTGAGCTTGTTTTCCGGCAACTAGATGGTCCCATCTGTGGGTGATGGGAGACAGTTGCTTATGTCCAGTTTACACCATAACCTCGTTTTGGTTGCTTTCACTGCAGAAAAAAATCCGCTTCACAAAGATAGGATGTTGGAAACGGGAGCAGGCCTTTCAGTGCTTTTGTGGCAATCTCAGGATATTCCACCTTGACTTTAATCCAGAACATAAGGGGATTTAAATTTGTCTCAAACGTATTTTTAAGGTCACTGTCATTTGCGATATCAAGCAGTTGATCCTCTTCTAGCATGGGCAAAGTTGATTCACCTGGCTTATTCACAAATGGGTTGCAGATCCATTTCTTCCCAGTTCAGGGGTCTTTTGTGGTTGGGAAGTAATGCTCAAATTCTTTTGAAAGCTGAGATAGGTGATCATGAACCAGCTGGGAGAAAGAAGGCCCTGGCTCAGTCTCTTTCAAAATCTCTGCTAATGTTTGAAACATGTCAAAAATCCCAATGCTCATTTGTCGCCCTCATAATTCCAATTTGGCTTTGAATGCAGCCAGTTTACCTGCCAACTTGAACACAGTAGTTGTTCTCCCCTGAAGTGACAGATTGTGTTCATTTTGAACAGGTTAAATATGTTACACAAGTAGGCAAGTTTTGTGACCCATTCTGTATACCTGAAATGTGCTGCCAGTGGTGACTGTTTTGCTAAAAGAAATCTCTGGAGCTGCTCTCAT
Source organism: Furipterus horrens (assembly GCF_987537825.1). Lineage (NCBI taxonomy): Eukaryota > Metazoa > Chordata > Mammalia > Chiroptera > Furipteridae > Furipterus > Furipterus horrens. The sequence goes on from NW_028327187.1 coordinate 59,663,336, forward strand.
AACTCAGAAACTCTGGCCAGTGATCTACCTTTAGAAAGCCATCTGACTTCCATATGTAAGATAAGACGTGAGTGCTCTGTATCCATCTCCTCACTGAACTGTGTGAACAGACATGAGTAAGGGCATGTACTTTAATGTGTTTGATCATTTTTAAAAAGATTTTATTTATTTATTTTTAGAGAGGGGGAGGGAAGGAGAAAGAAAGGAAGAGAAACAGCAATGTGTGGGTGCCTCTCACATGCCCCCAACCGGGAATCCAGCCTGCAACCCAGGCATGTCCCCTGACTGGGAATCAAATGAGCAGCCCTTTGATTTGCAGGCCGGCATTCAATCTACTGAGACACAGCAGCCAGAGCTAATGTGGTGGATAATTGTAATCACATCCTGCAAAACGTTAAGCTCAGGTGACATTTTTCAGCTAGCCAGCATTTCTCTATGGATGACACAGTGCGTAGACTCACATTCAGTAGTGACTTCTTTGATCTGAGTAGTGAAATCAGAAAGTCATCCAGTCATGGCAGCCACTCCATCCATGCATATACTGACCAAAAAATGACCAATTGAGTTTCCTTGATGTGTAATCATTCAAAGACTTGAATAGTTCTGCAGTTGTGGTGTTGGTTGGCAACAAAAGTGCACATAACATACCCTCATGCACATTCTCCTGAAAAGTATATTGCACAAAAACAGGCATTGTTGTCTTGTTGTCAACATTGGTAGATTCATTAACCTGGATTGTGTACCAGAGTGACTCATTAATCCTCTCTAACCATTGTGCCCCAGTAGCCTCTGCTATTTCATCAATTCATCTAGTTATGGTGTTAGCCAGAAGAGGAACACATGCCACCTTTTGAACTGCAGCCTCTTCTAAAAGTTCATGCAAATGTCCTTAGAGCAGGCAGGATCAACTCTTCACCAGTAGGAATGGGCTTCTTAGCTTTAGCAATGTGGTTAGCCACTGAGAATGCTGCTCTCAGTGCAGACACATTTGATGAAGTGGTGGCCTTCAATAATTTCTTCTGTTCTTTGTATTCACAGTTTTTTCTTTTGAAAAACTCTGAAGACTTGTCTTTTAATGCAGGGTGTTTGGTCTCTATGAGGTGAAGCATTTTTGAAGGTTTCATGGCTTTGTTGTATAGCCAGTCACCACATATTATACAAAGCAGGCTTAAAGAATGTGAGTCACCTATTGCAATGAACCAGCAATTTAAGAAAGACTCTTGGTATTGTCTTTTAAATGCAGCTTTCTTTTTGTTGGTAGTCTTAGAGTTTTCTGCTGTCTCATCATTGGGTCTTTCCCCCTTTTCAAAGAAACTCTTCAGTGACATTTGTTTTTTTTACTCATTTGGCTAGGGTTACCTTGTGCGCTTACCAACACTGTGATTCAGACAAGTGCACAATATGGGAAAGAAGCACAGATGGAAGTGGTAAATAAAATAATGGACAGGCCATGCATGGACTAAAACACCTGTCAGATTCTGACTTAAAGCCTGTCTCCAGATGCGGCTATACAATTGAAGTACATCAACTCTCTTGCTGCTATAAAGCCCGTCACCAGATGTAGCTTGTCACTTGCCATTCTTGATATAATTTTGATATGAGCCTGCAAGCAATTGATTTATTATGGTCTCTGTGCTGTCATACCTCTCCACTAATGATAATCTGTATTTGCAGCAGCTCCCCAGTGCTGGCATCATTGCCTCAGCTCCACCTCAGATTATCTGCATTAGATTCTCATAAGGAGCATGCAACCTAGACCCCTCACATGTGCAGTTCACAGTAGAGTTGACATTCCTATGAGAATCTAATGCTGTCGCCGATCTGGTAGGAGGCAGAGCTCAGGCAGTAATGTGAATGATGGGGAGCGCTTGTGACACAGATGAAGCTTTGCTTGCTTTCCCACCACTCACCTCCTACTGTGAAGCCCAGTTCCTAAATGTGGCCTGGGGATTGGGAACCCCTGCTTTATAGTGAACTTGTTTTTTTTTCCTTCGCCCAATCTAAATGAGATTTCTGTTTGAGGTATAGAGAGAAGAGGGTTGTGGTAAGCATCTAGAGGGTCAGGGCAGAGCTTGAATAATGAACAATGTGGAAATGGAAGACTTCTTTCTGACCTTGTACTTTCACAATGAACTTGCAGCTGGCCCGGTTGTAGGCTCGGTCATAGGCAGTGTAACGAATCACATGCTCTCCTTCGGGAAAATGAGTGCCAGGCTCAGGGCCCCGAAGTGTCACCCTACATGGAACAGAGTGAAAGAACCACTGAGGATATGCACCCTTAAGATCAGGGTCTGGGGCACGTCATTACTGTAACTTCAGCCCAAGAGCCTGGGAGAAGCTGCTGAGAAGTATAAAGGTCATCCGTTACTCACCTTGTAATGGTACCGTCAGCAGAATCTTTCACCAAAGGTGGGTCCCAGTATACTCGAGCAGTTAGTTTCTCTGGCTCTGCCATCTTTTCACGTGAGCGGGGACAATGGATCTTGGGGGGATCTATGTCTGCCAAGGTCAGAAATTAGCTGAATTGTGAGCCCCCTGACTTCCCTGGAGAGAACCCAAAGACTCAATACCACACCACTAGGTAGGTAAAAGATACACTCTTTATTAAAGATGCCCAAGAAAGCCCAACTTCAGCAGAAGTGATCACTTCTTTAAGCATGTGCCCGGAGTGCCACCCTCATAGCAAGCAGAATGCCTTCTGCAGTAAGGATTCCACATCCTCTGTAGACACAATCCCAGGGTGACTCTTTGCAGCAGGACAACTGGGAGTGACCAACATTTACCTACACATACAGGCTCGCCTCCACTCCATTGCCTGTCTTCCATGCAGATTCTGCTGTGGTCACCTTCCAGGTAGTAGCCACTGGAACAGCTGTAGTCACAGCGAGAGTCAAGAAGTACCCCATTTGTGCAGGTGTAGGTGCCACTGCTAATGAATGGCAATGTATGGCATCTCATCTCTAAGAGAAAACCAAGTGGCAAGCTCAGTGGCCTGTGGGACTATCTGGAGGTAATGCTGGGGCATCTAGCATGGGGAGAACCATATCAGAGGTAGCATAAAATACAAAATTCCTACCCCAAACTGCTCTTCCATTTTTGTGCCTAATTGCCCCTCTTTCCTAATTGTCTTATTATTTTTATATTACAAGGTACCGTAGTGCTGGGGAGAGGGATTATCAAATAAGTAAATAACTTGTCCAAATGCATGAACTTGAGAATCATACCTGAGTTTAGACCCTAGCTCCACCCTTTCAAGCTCTCTGACTTGAGCAAGTTACACCATCTCTCTGAGGCTCAGTGTTTTCACCACTAAACTATGGATACATCATAGAACTGGTGTGCATATTAAAAGGGAAGATGCATACAAACCTTTGGGCTCATTTAGGGCCTCACTGCTAATAGTTTTCGTCTCTTGTTCCTCACATGTTAGATATCCTTGAACAAATTCAGAGCTCCTTTTTGAGTATTATTTTGGTGTTGCCACAAGCACTCCTCAGTTGAGGCTCACTTACATGTCAAAGTAGGCTGGCTCTCTATCCAGGTGAGAATATAAGTCAAGCCAGTGCCTGGAGGGCCAACTTTGGTGCTATTTGACTTAAAGAAAAATATATATGCTTTAGATACTACATGTGCCAGAAGTGGAGACTGCTAGCATGAGTTGATTGTTAATCTGTGCTTGCCTAAGTCTAGTTTGAGGTATCTGATACTTGAAAGAAGTGGGCAAGCCGTACATTCCTTTACATTGTCTAAGTTCCAGTCCTGCATAAGTACAATGACTGGAGCTCTGCATAAAGATTCTCTAAGCTATGTTCATTTTGCTTCAAGATCAAACCAGACCTGAATATTATTGCATTTTATGTTTCCTGGTATCCATAAAACAAAAATTACCTCCTTGAAAGCAGTGCCAAGAAAAAAACATTTGTCTTTTCAGGTAAATTGTTTTCTTAGTATTATATGACAGTACAAATGACTTATCCAACGTATTTGCCTTTTTGTCTCTTATGAAGAAGAGCAAAGCCAGATTCGCTATTCAAAAACAGTAATTAATTCATTCTTTACTGGAAATATGTATGTCTCCATTCTTTTAACTGTTTTTTTTTTTTGTTTTTGTTTTTGTTTTGTTGTTGTTCATTTATAGACTTATACTATTTAATTTTGTGAGGCCAATTCAAATTTGTTTTGGAAAGAATGTGTCTAACTCCTAAAACAATTAATTACAGTCATCTAGAAGGGTATGGAGGCTTCCTTATTTCTGCCTATCAAGCTTCTCCTCTTCCCTACAGCATCATTTCTGACCAACCCAATTTCTCTCTGAATGTTCAGCACTCTGCATCTGATCACACAGCATTCATGTGCACACACTTGTGTTTCTATCCCATTTGTCTATAAGCTTCCAGGGGGTAATTGAGGAATTGAGCAAGCTCGTGAAGCAACCAATATAGGGCCTTGCACACATGGATGTCCTGCAAATGGCATTCAGAGATAGACTTATGGACAAAGTTCAACTGCTAAATATAAAGGTAGGCTGTAGATGTTGAATAAGAGAGAGCAATTTGGGAGCTGAAGGGGACATGGTTTGGAATGTGTGTGTTAGCATCCCCACATTCTAGCTTTAGGATTCTTTTTGACATTCCAAGGAATATGAAGAATAACAAATATCTCATAGCTTCACTGCCAAGGCTTTCCAAGGCCCTAGGCCAGGAAGTATTGCAGTTTGCTATTAGTGGGAAACAGTCTGAGACCACACTTCCTTTAGTGTTCCAGAAGAAGGCCCAAGTATACATCAGGCCCCAGGCCCAAGTCTTACATGCACTCCTCAGACCCCGAGCCAGAAGGGCTGGTTGCTACTTAAATGCCCATATTACTTGGACAATAACAACAGGGAGAATAAATGAGCTAGAATGTTAGGATGGGGAAAAGCCATTTTTGGGTGCCTGTGGAAAATTCTCAGTTTGCCCTTGACAGAAGGCATAGTAACACCTCTAGGCATATACCTTCAGTGGTTGGTTGGCTGGCCTTTCTCGCACACATGCATCAGCATCTGCACACACACCACTTACGCCTGCAATAGGCAGTTCCAGACCAGCGGCGACTTGGCAGGCATTGCACCGACCTTCGTCCGATCAGTCGAAAGCCCCGGTCACAGGAGAGCTCACAACGAGTGCCCAGGCTGCTATGATAATTCCCTCCCCTTGGTGAGTAGCATGTGGCTTCTCCATCCTGGATGTTTAATGTATAACACCATCGGGGGACTGTAGCAATAGAAGAAAAGTAAGCTAGAAGGCCAGTAATTAAAACTGTATTGGTGAAAGGACAGACACATAGATCAATGGAACAGCAAACAGAGCCCAGAAACAGACCCATACAAGCATGTTGAATGATTTTTTGACAAAGATGCAAAAGCAATTGAATGAAGGATAGATATCCATTTGAATAAATGTTGCTGGAGCAATTAAACTTCTGTGGTTAAAAAAGAAGAACCAACAGAATAAAGAAGAGGAGAAAGAGGGCAGGAGAAGGGGGAGAGGAGGAGGAGGAAGGGGGAGGGGAAGAAGATGATGAAGAAGAAAAGAAGAAGGAGGAGGAGGAGGGGGAGAAGGAAAAGAAGAGGAAGAAAAGAACCTCAACGTAGGCCTTACACCTTATATAGAAATTAATTGAAAATATACCATGGATTTAAATGTAAAACATAAAATTATAAAACTTTTAGAAAGAAATAAGGAAACAATCCCTGGGATCTAGACCTAACAGGTCTTAGATATGACACCAAAAGCACAATTAATGAAAGAAAAAATCAATAAATTGGACCTTGTCAAAATTAAAAACTTCTTCTGTGAAAAGCACTGTTAATAGATGAAAGACCACCTCAAACTGAGACAAAATATTTGCAAAATGCACATCCAAGTAAGGACTTGTATTTAGAATATATAAAGAACTCCCAAAACTTAACAGTAAAAAGCAAACAATTAAGTTAGAACACGGACAAAAGACATGAACAGACATATCATTGAAGAGGATATACTGATGGCAAACGAGCACATGAAAAGATGTTCAATTTCATAAGTCACTAGAGAAATGTAAATTAAAATCGTAACAAGATACCATTACATACCCATTAGGATGTTTAAGCTTAAAAAAAAAAAAACAAAACTAGCAAAACTAAGTGTTGGTGAGGATGGAGAGAAACTGGAACCCTTATACATTTCTGGGGGAGATACAATATAAGGAAACCACTTTGGAAAATATTTTGTTAGTTTCTTATAAAAGTAAACATACACTTGCCATGCAACTCTGCAATCCTACTTTAGGTATTTAACCAAGTGAAATGAAAACCTGTGTTCATACAAAATCCTGTATACAAATGTTTAAAGTATCTCTATTCATAATTACCAAAACTGGCAACAATTCAAATGTCTCCTATGGGTGAATGGTTAAACTAACTGTTGTTTGTTCATACAAAAGAAGGAAGTGCTGATACACCCACCAAGGATACATACACAGGATGAAGTCAGGAAGGATAAAGCCCCACGTGAGCTTATTCAATTCCCAAATCCTAAGGAGCAAAAACAAAAGGTCTTTCAAAAAAAGCAAATCAGGGGTTAAAGGAAGAAAGAAAGGTGGAGCCTCTGCTTGAAGGCAGCTGGAGAATGAAGACAAGATGACAGTGAGAAAACTACCCTTCAAGCACCAACACACTTATTTGTGGCTTTTAGCATTAGTTTTGAGCCTGTGGCTGTGACACAAGGCTGCCATCTGGAGACACCATCTCCAAACTACATAAAGTCTCAAGCACTACATTTGCAGAGCTGTTAATTATGTGATCACAACATGTATCAGAAAGACTTTATGTGGGAGGCTGGGACCTTAACAATCACTTCCATTTTATTTCTCCCCTATATTCTGTCAAGGAAAACACACATCAGATTGGAATAGATAGAACAAGCAAACATAGTAAAAGGTAATGTAGAGCTAAGGCTAAATACTAAGACAGTGAGAGAGGGCCTAGCTACTGTAAATAAGTTCAAATTTGTTGGTCCAGAGGAATCCTGGTATAAAGAAAACATGTTGGGAAGCTGGAAAAGAAAAAAAAATTTTCCTAATTTTCTTTTTTCCCAGATTTATTGAGTTACCATTGACAAATACAACTGTATATATTTAAGCTGTACAAAATGATTTTTTTCAATTACATTTGACATTTACTATAGTTTTATATTCGTTTCAAGTGTATAGCATAGTATCTAGACATATACATATATATAATTTATGAAGCAATTCCCCTGATAAGTCTAGTAACCTCTTGGCACCATGCATACAGTATTATTAACTATAGTCACCATGCTGGACATTAGATCTCCAGAAGGAAAAAGAGAGTAGCCTCTGGATACTATAGACTGATGAGACCAATAGCATAGATATCAGTATTCTACAATTTTAAACACGGGCTCATGATCAGTTAGAAAGAGAAGCGCTGATCTCCAGGTGTCCCCAAGAACAAGTCATTCAAGACTGACCTCATTTCCTTTTTGGGTATGGTCACCAGACTGATAGAGCAGGGGAAATTTGTGGATATGCTATGTGGAAATAAGTGAGGCATGTGACAATGCCTTCATGCCATTGATGAGATGCAGAAATACAAGAAAGATGACAAGACAATACAGTTATAAAGATTCATAATTGGCTGAACAACTGTACCCAAAGAATGTTGATAGAAAACTGAAACTCAGAACATGGCTAAATACTGCATGGTGAAAATGTCTGGCAGAAAATGTGCTAGTCATTACTGAGTAGCTACTGTGTGCTGGGCACCATGCTTTATATTTTCATTTTCACATCCCTCATTTCAAATAGTTCTCCCAACAGCCCTGTGTAGTAGGGAGGCATTTATCCCTATCTTGCAGGTGAGGAACTAACTTGCTTACAGTCCCTCAGCAAGGGGCAGAGATTTGAACCCAAGCTTTGTCTGGCTCTAAAATCCATATTTTTTCTAACCACAATATCTACCACTGTAGCATGTTAGGTTGCTATTTTGAAGTATACATTTGCATTTTTAAGAGATAATATAGGCACATGGTTCAGAATCCAGAAAAGAATAAACTGTTTAACACAGTAAAGTATCCCTCCTACCCCTGGTCTGACACATACTGCACTCGGTTCCCTCATGAAGAAGAGTTTATGCATACAAAGCAAATAAAGCAAATATTGCTATAGAATCTTATATTTTTCTCATTTTTAACACTTAGAGTAGCATATTATGCCAGTGTTCCCACCAATGCTTTTTAAGATATACTTAATGGGTCTTAGAGATCTTCCCATATCACAGGAAGCATGCAATTCACTTAAGAGAAATAACATAAAATACATAGCACAATGACTGGCACATAAAAATGTTTGTTTGGGGTCAAAGAGATAGAAGGTAGAAGAGTTGGGATTTGAACACAGGCCTATAACCTCCGATCTGTACAGCTATTCACCTGTCACTTTTCAAGGATTATAAAGGAAACAAAGTGCTTACAACAGGGTTAAAAGGGCCTTCTCTGTGATTATCTTCAGATAACCCTGACAGAGTTACTAGCTTGCTTAGGGGTGAGACAATCCTCAGGGAATGTGGCAGTCCAGAAGACTGAGGACAAACCTCAGAGAAGGGTTTCTCACTCCAAGCTAGGAGTCAGGATAGGGAATAAAAGAAAGTTCAAGATGAATGAAAATGGCATCAGGCTGCATGGGCAGTAAAATAATGATTTAGTTTTTAATGGTTAACTCTTCTTCTTCTTTTTAAACATTTTAAATTAAAGAGACAGAATGAGCATGGCTTTGGAGTCAGACAGACTTTGGTTTAATTTCCTGCTCGCCATCTCTAAGCTCTGTGACTCTCTAAATTTGACTTTCCTGAGCTTAGTTTCCTGATCTGTAAAATGGGGATAATAAGTCAGTTTCATAGGGATGTTTTGAGAATCAAATGAAATTGTGTATGTAAACTACATCTAGCCCTGGGATTGATATTCCTTAAATCAGTGTCTAGGTTTGAGCATCCCACTTCAAGCAACAACACCTGAAGACACCATCCCCCAATTACAGAGAGTCTGAAGCTGAGATTATGAGGTCACAAAGACCTTACAAAGGAGGCTGGGAACTCAGGTTGTACTTTCTGGCCACCCCTCCCCTCGCAACACTGATAACCTCATTCAGTTAGTGCACTTGACCCCAAGGTTGAAGGCTGGAATATGGCTTATATATGGATTTATACAGATTTTAAGATAACAAATGAGCAGGTTAATATCAATCACAGAATTGCTAGACCTCCTGAAAGTACATTTTGCATCTGCTGCTTCTTCTTATCTACTTCTCCCAGTTACAGTTTTCTACAACCTGGCTTCTGATCCCAGAATGCCAACCAGCCGGTAAACATGTTTTGAGCATTTACTTTTTACATAGCTCTGAGGAAGGTGCCATACATGGCTGCTTCTTTTAAATAGCTAACTATTTTGCTGAAGATAATAAAAAGTAAACCAAAAATGCAGTACAAAGTGAATGCAAAATGAGTGCTCCAGACAATAAAGATTTATTTCAGAAGAGGTACATAGTAGGTACTCAATAAATATTAATTGAATAAATAAATAAAAGAATGGATGGATGAGGGAAAGTTCACTGTAGGCTAATGCAGTCAGGCAATAGAGGAGCCTTCTACTAAGCTGGCTGAAACATAAATTTCATGAGTTGCCAGGCTAGGCAGCTAGACTGAGACTAAATTCTGGAAGAAATGATCACAGTGGCCCTGAAGAGGAGAAAAACACAAATCAGAGAGTTCATTTAGGAGGCAATTGCTATTATCTATGTGTGAGATAATAGACATTTTAATCCATAGGTCAATAAAGAAATGACACTTCTGATGAATGACTAGTGAGAGGTCATGAGTAAAAAGGGGCTATTAAAGGTGATAGGGGTTAGTTAAGGTGTCATTGAGGTATTTTTAAAAATCTTAACCCAAGGTTATTTTTATTAAGTTTGGAGAGATGGTAGCGGGGAGGGGGGGGGAGAGAGACAGAGACAGAGAGAGAGAGAGAGAGAGAGAGAGAGAGAGAGAGAGATTGACTTGAGAGAAAAACATTGATTGGCCTCCTCCCTTTTGCACCCCAACCAGGGACTGAACCTGCAACCTTGGTACATGCTCTGACTGGGGATTGAACCTGAAACCTTTTGGTGTACAGGATGACATTCCAACCAACTGAACCACTTGACCAGGGCGATTGCAGTAATTTTAAGAGAATGATGGCACCTTTATAAAAAGTAGGAAGGTCATCTTTAGAGTCTTTTTCAGGGATGATGAAAAGATTTGGTTTTAGATATCTCCAAATGGAAGTGTCCAGAAGCAGTTGGAGATATAGAACAGGAGTTCAGGAGACAAGTCAGGGACTTGTCCAGATCTATGCCTGATTCTCTCTTTTGTCACCACTAGAGAGCCCATCTTCCTTCTTGGCTTCAGATGTGACCAGAATAGTGAAATACCATGGAACCCAGAGAAAGAGGGTTGAGAAGAGGGTGTTTTCACTTGCTGCTGAGAGACTGTGGAAATTGCAGCTCAAGAAAAGACCATATGATTTGGGCTTGGATAGAACTGTGATCTTCAAGCATGTTGTTTAAGCATGGAGGTTTGTGGTAACGGACTATAAGGAATTTAGGAATTAGTGGGTGCTGAGACTGAAAGGCAATAGGTGTGAAGTACTTGGCAGTGAGAAGTATGTAAAAGATAAGAAAGGGGCATACAGGAGCCCAAAGTTTTGATCATTTCTTGACTGAACCTATTTTTTCAAGGATTATAATTTACTTCCTTGCCAAATATAATGTTTTCCATACCCTTGATCTGTCTCTGCAATATTTGACACAGTGGATTTCTTATCACTTCCCTTTCCTTAAAGCCCTCTTCTCCCATGGCTTCTGTAATATAATAGATACTGTATTGATCTCCTCCTACATGGCTGACCATTAACTATCTCTTTTTCCCTGTTGGCTCCTCTTCTACTAACATCTGTAGATGTCTTCTGAGCCTCTGATCTTGGTCCTCTTTTCCTTCAGACAGCTCATCCATCCACGCTGATGGCTCACAAAGCTCCATCTTTCCTCTTCCCACAGCCTATTGGGCACTTTCACCAAACCAGTTTTATTTTTTAACCATATCTTTCTGAGCAGAGCCTTAGAATTAACCCAGGTATTCAGACTGGATGCTTTCAGACGTCCTTTTGTTTATTATCCCCTGGTACACCGAATCTGTACCAAGTCCTGCTATCTCTTTAAAATTATTTATTTATTTGTTTATTTTTAAAGAAAGGGGAAGGGAGAGAGAAAGAGAGGGATAGAAACATCTATGTGAGAGAAATATCAGTCAGTTGTCTCTCCCATGTACCCCAACCGGGGACCAAACCTACAACCTAGGCATATGCCCTGACTGGGAATCAAACTGGTCACCTCTCGCCTTGGGATGACACTCAACCAACAGAGCCACACCAGTCAGGGCTTGCCATCTCTTTCTTTGAAACATCTCTGGGGTTTTCCCTTAACCTACATTTCTTTGTCATTACCCTGTTACTGATTCTTCGAGAATCTCCCTGACCCAGGCTCTACCTATCCTGAACCCCTACTTTTTGACACAATAACACACACAAAATAAGGATAATAGTCTGAAATTATCCTTTACTATGTCACCCCCTTAGGAAAACATATTTAATGGCTCCTTATAACTCATAGTACAACAACTAAAGTCTTCTGCATGGATTGCAAAGCATAGAAATATGAATCTTAAAAATGTAAAGGATATTAGATATCACCTCGTCTAAGTTTCCTTCTAGTACAGGAATAGCTATTCGGCCTTATTCATAGACAGTCCTCCTGCTCCTCCTTAGAAGAGTCTGTAGATCATTCAGTCTTCCCTAGTTTGAGCTCACTCTTTATATTTCACTTTATTTTCTACTACTTCCTCCACATCCCATCTCCTTCAGTCAGCTACTTCCTGTAAGAGGTTTGTTCTTACCTCTGTATCTGTGGCCACCTGTTTTTCTGAATGCCTTCCCTTCCCCTTTCTAGTTCTCAAACTCTATCCCAAATCCAAGACCTATTCTAAATGTCATCTTTCATGATCCTTTCCCTGACTTCTTTTTCTTAACTCCTATTGCATTTACTGCTACCATATAGTTTCACACTTACTTGCACTACATGTGCTAATCTTATTGCCCCCTCACCAATTCCTCACCTAGCAGCATGTACACTCCTTGGGGTTGCACAAGTTTTTGTATCATACACTGCTTACCTTACACAGGATTAGACATACAGGAGGTACTCAGTCAATACTTAATGGTTAAAAATAGATGGGCAACCTTAGTGTTAGAGAAGTGAGGTCACACAGCAAGTCAGTAACCAAGTCCATGATTGGAAATCACAGCTCCTGTTTCCCTGAGCTTCAGTTTTGGCAGATATAAGGCAAGCTGGATGAGTATGCTTCAGGGAGAGCCTGGGCCTTAGGCCAGAAAAGACCCTTCCTGAGCCTGAGAAGGAGTGAGAATTACCTCGGTAGTCTAGGGCAGGGACCTGTGGGACCTCTTCAGCATATACTTCATTGTAGCTTTCATCTGGGTTGTAGCCTGAACCTAGAGTGAATAAGATAATATCAAGATGACATATTGATTTCTCACTCAAGTCCTTACCAACCCTTCCCCCTTTCAACTTGGTTTCTTCATGAGCACATGGCACTCATGGATGGAGAGCCAGGTGGATATTTAATGGGGAAAACTGTGCCTTGTAAGTCAGCAGAACTATTGTGGGCAAACCTCAACAACTCAGATGCATAAAGGGGGAGCTCATGGGGTGGAGTGGAGTGGTACTGGTAGAACTAGAAACCTCCATTTAAAAAAAAGTCTTGACCATCCATCAATCCCACCAATCTGGACTACAAATGACCAATTTCTTTGATGCAACACATGAGTCTTGGTAAATTACTGATTACCAAGCACTGAGGTTGGACAGTTGTGTCAGGTAGGAGGAAAAAATAGAGCCTGAGTAAGGGTCTTCCTACTAGTGATAAGCCTGCTCATAATCCTCAGAAGGAAATGATTCCTCAAGCTCCCACTAGCCCACAGGGCACCAGCCTTTTGCCACCTGGTTGCCATTTGTAGGGGTGGCATACCAATGCAAACAGAGAGGGCTCAAAAGGCCAGGGGAAATGAGAATAGTTTCACATCCTGAGTGGTTTGTCCTGGTTTGGAGGAAAAAGCAATTAAAGTCCTTTGGAGAAATTTCCAGTTTCTCTAATCAGCAAGAGCTTTAGCAGGGAGCTGATGAGCTGGTAACATTCCCAGTCCACCCCCATTCCCTTAAGTGGCTCAGTCCCTGGTACAGGCAGGTCTGTGGCTGTCTGGGAGACTAAACTGTGTTCCATCAGATGGCAGGAAATCAGTCAAGAACACAAACTAATTGGAATACAACTTGATCTTTTCCAGAATGAAGTTTCAGGAAGCCATCCTTACAGCCTCCCTGAGCCCTAATACATGCACAGGAATAAAGCAGCAAGCCATGCTGGAGTCAGCAAACAATTCTTCACTTCCAGGAGAGGGAGTGCTTCCAGGACAGGGCCGGGTTTTACTACTGGAGCCCTTGTGGCCTGTGTAAACACTCAGATCATAAGTGTGCCTGCATCCTTTCTAGGAAGAGGCTCAGCGCCCCCTACCCTAAAGGATGGAGCAGAGGGCTAGATGATGAAGCTCCTCTATTCCTCACAGACTTGGGGTGGAGAGTATTAGAAAACCAGTCCAACTTGATGAACAAGGGAATGAATCAAATTGAAAGTTTGCCTCATGAAATCATGTCTTTGTTGGTTTGCCCTCATTCCAGAGGAAAGAGTTCATTTTTCTCTTTTCCTTGAATTTTATACTTTCTCCTTAGGCTTGTTCTCTCTCTTTCCCACATGGGAGGTTTCTCTGTGGAGGGCAGGATTGTCGTCAGCTGTTTCAGTTTAGCACAGCCTCAAAGACTGTAAACAGGAGCCCAGATGTGTGTGATTCCTTCCCAAGCTCTTGTTCCAGATCTTGCTTGTGAAGAAAGGGCCAGTAGGGAGCAAGCCTCTATTTACCGGAAGAGCAAACAAGAATGACAGAGGCCTATGGCTGGAGAGGCCTATGGCTGGATAACAACAACAATGATTGCTAACATCACTGAGAACGAGTTCTCTGTTCAGTCCATTACATATGTTATCTCATATGTCATTCTAACATCTCAGTGAGGTTGACACCCTCATTTCTCTCTAATGTACAGATGAGGAAACAGGCTTAGAGGAGTGAATGGAATACCCCATGTCTCCCAGCTAGTAAGGACTAGAGTGGGCATTGCAACCCAGAGCTGTTTTGCCTGCTTAGTACCAAACTCAGACATTCCACTAAAGGGGAGAACTTTAGACAATGTTCAGCAGGGCTAAAAATCCAAAATCTTTTTTGCAATCCAGTTTTTTTACTCTGTATGTGGGATTGAAGGTCACCAAGTATTTTACATCATTCCAGAATTACAGGGGATGTGGGAAAGCTGAAGGGAAGACTCTGCCAGATGATTATAGTCTTCACCAGGATGCGGAGGTAGCTGCACCAGTGCCAGCTTTGCTTTGTGACAGGAATGGGCTTAAGCCACCTAACTACTTTAAACATTGCCATTTCCCCTCTATGCCTGTCTTTGGGTATTTTCTGCAAATATTAGGATACTAAGATGATATATAAGAAACTGGAGGGACACCCTTTCCACATTGCTCTATCTGCTTGTCCTTCTTCAGCCCCAGAGAAAAGAGGTTTGGGCAGCATTTCCCAAGCACTGCCCTTCACAAAGATGTGATTGCAAATGTAACTGACAGTTGAAGACTATTTTCAGATCCACACTAATGCTTGGCTTATAATAGCAAACATGGTCTGACTTCCTGGAATGCACAGATATTCCACTATCCACCTCTAATCCATGGTTTGCTTTTTTTATAATCTTAACCCTTCCCAACCCCTGCTGGCAATACCCCAAAACCTGAAATTATCTTCTGGAGGGTGGGCACCTTGTAGTACAGGCTTCTCCTGCTAGGTGAGTATTCTAGGAACCCATCTGTATCAGTGTACCAAATGGTATTGTAGTGACAGGCTGTGTCTGGCTTCAGTGAATTTTTTTGAAGACTCTCTCAATACTTCTGCCCGTTTCATGATGGGTGATTTACCAGCACACCTACCGACACCATACTGAGTGTTTAGCAGTTTTTGACCAAAAATGGCATAACCTCTAAGCCCTACCCTTCCTATTTACCTGATCTTGCCCCAGGTGACTTTTGTTTGTTTGTTTGTTTGTTTCCCCAGATGAGAAAAGTCCTCAAAGGGAAACATTTTGCTGACGTGGAGGAGGTGAAACTAACAATAACAAAAAAATGACAGCAGCACTAAAAGGCATCAAAATTGACGAGTTCAGAAACTGTTCTGAGCAGTGGAAAAAACATCTTGATAGGTGTACTGTATCAAATGGAGAGTACTTTCAAAATGACTGAATTTTCAACATGTAAGAATAAATACACAATTTTTAATAAGTAAATTCCATTTTTGAGTCCCACTGTATGCATATATATACACATACATATACACATATATATACATTATATATGTGTGTATATATATTTATGTGCCTCCAATTCTTAGTCTGCAAATTAGGAACAGTAGTATATAGTACCCACTTCATATTCTTTTTTATTTTTTCCACTTTATATTTTTAGAGAGGAGTAAAAGAGTTAAATATTTTAAGTTTTTCTCTGAAGTAAATGTAGACTTTTCTAAAAGAAAAATATATTGACCCAAAAGACCAAAAGTCTAAAAGGGTCAATATTTATAGAAAACAACAAGTGTTGTCAAAAATTTTAAGTCACCCCCTAGGAAAAAAAGCTTCAGGCCCATACAATTACAGTTATACAGGTGAAGTCTCTCAATTCTTCAAGGAAAAGATCATTCAAATGCTAAACCATTCCAAAGAGCAGATACAAAAGACTTCCAAACTCTTTTTGACCAAGTTAACACAACACTGATATCAAAACCTGACAAAACACTAAAAAACACCATGGATCAACCTCACTATTAGTTAGTGAGAAGCAGAACTTCTAAATGAAAGACTAGCAAATAAAATTCAGCAATACACTAACTTTTAATTTCAGAATTACAGAGATGGTTCAATTTGATGTTAAGGAAACTTACTGAGATAATTTGTCACATAAATAAAACAAAAGAGAAAAATCACAGTGAAGTCACCACAGAGGTCAAAAGGGAATTTGGTAAAATCCATCTAATAAATGAGGAACAGTTTATTCCCCAGTTTAAAATGAAACTACAAATCAAAACTCACATTATACTTAATAATAAAATACTAGTACATCTCTATTTAACTTGGATCCAAAAAAGTGATGCCAAAGAGAATAAATATTGGTAGACATACTGGCAAGAAGACAAAATTATCAATAATGGAAAAGATGACTGTCTACTAGGAAAACCCAAGAAAATCACCTGAAAAAGGATTAAAATAAGAGAATTCCATAAAGTGGCCAAATTGCCAATGCAATGAAATAGAACAACTCGTTCCCAACAGCAACAATAAATTCATTAATATATCCAGGAATAAGCTTAATAAGGTGTATAACCTATATGAAAACTATACTATGCTTCTGAGCAACTTAAGTATCCATGAAAAGATAACTTTTATGCATATCATAAGATAGTTCAGGAAGCCACAAATATTACTAAAATGTCAAATTCCTCCACAAGTGATTATAAAGTTCAAATATAGTCCCAATCTAATCCCATAAATTTTATTTTTTTAAGGATTTGAAAAACAGTCCTAAAGTCTATCTGAAACAGTAGTTCTCAGCTGTGGCTGCCACAAAAATCATGAGGAACTACAAACTACATTAATGTTCACGCCATACCCCAGAGGCTCTAACTTAATTGGTCTGCGGTGGGCTCAGGGATCACATTTTGATGCGCAGACAGCATTGAGAACCATACATCTGGAAGAGTACATTAGAGGAATGACAAAGAAAATACTGAATTCTTGAAAAAGAACAGAGGGCGAATAGCTCCATTATACATTGAACTCATTATACAGGTTGGATAATAAGTTTCTAGCACAGAATAAGCAAAGATTGATGAAACAAGAGTCCAGAATCAGACCCAAACCTTACATAGGTGAAAACCAAATAAAATGTACCGAAAATGGTGTGTCATATTAAGGGAGGAAAAGCTAGATTAGCAATATGTAAATAAATGTTAGGGAATTACTATAATTTTGGGGAAAAAATTATACAGCTAGATCTCTAAAACTCAAGTCTAAGTAAGTTCTGAGTTAAAGATCCAAGGTATAAGGGGAAAAAAATACACAATAATATTTCATAATTCTGGCCCTGGCTGGTGTGGCTCAGTTAGTTGGAGCATCATCCCGTAAACCAAAAGGTTGCAGGTTCAGTCCCTGGTCAGAGCACATAGGAGAGCGCATACGAGAGGCAAACAGATTGATGTCTCTCACATCAATGTCTCCCTCCCTCCCCCCCTTCCCCTCTCTCTCTCAAATCAATAAACATGTCCTCGAGTAAGGATTTAAAAAAAAAAAAAAGGATAAATTTATTTCTATAAAAGCTGAAAACATCTATTTGGCAAAAATACATGTGTCACAAGAACAATCCCATTGTAAAGCTGTGTAGCCATAGTCCTAGTAAAAAAGACTAGCAAATAAAAAAGGGAAAATTTCCATTTATTAAAAAGCTTAAACCTTTACTATACAAATAATATTAAGAATATAAACTAACAAAAAAAGGAAAAAAATGATTCAGAAAAACAAAGAATATGATCAATAGTAAAATACAAATGCCCATGCTTATGAAGAGACATTTGCTTAAGAGACAATTTGCCTAAGAGAATGGCAAAAATCAGTAAAGATCATCAGTGCTGGTGAAAACTGGGGGCACACAAAGTGGAGGAAATGGAGGAAAGTTGAATACCCTTTCCATGATCACACAGCCAGTGAGTGACAAACCAGGACTGGCTCTCACACAGTCTGGCTACGGGTCTCTTTTGGACTTTATATATGTTTGTAAATATTTCCCCTTTCTCATTTCTAATTTTGTGTGACTCTTAAAGAAATATTTAAAATAGAAAAATAAGTCATTCAACAACATGGCAGTAATGTTAACAAGGCATGATACGATTAAAAAAAGAAGACAACAATTTCTCCATTTCAGCAGTAGCAAAATCTGATATGTTATCCCCCCGACCCCCGTTTTTTTTTTTTGGTAGCATATTTTTTACTAAAAATAACCCAAATGCTTGTGTTTTAGAAGGAAAGCAGAAAAGATATATTTAAGTGGGATTTAGGAGCCATGCAAACACTTAGGTTATTCTCCTGGCGACAGGTGTTGAGAAGTGTTGCTCTGCACTGAGAAGGTGGCAGAGGGAAGCCAAAAGCTGTAGGAAGAGGAAGATGTGCGATGTTTCTGGCCAACAAGTCCAGAATCTTTCTAAGCACATTTTGATAAAAAATGTGGCTTTGCAGCCTTAGAAATGCTTTCAGTCCTTTCTTACAAGTAACAAATCTGAAAAAGGACCAAAATCGTTTGTACGGTAAGCCTTCTTCACAGGGGGCTTGATTAGTGCTTATTTTTTTATAAGGTTTTTGAAATATTCTTCTGTTTTAGAAGGTGTTAAAAAAAAATAGGGCTTGCTTTTGCATGGAGCTCTTCCTAGGGGGTAAAGGATTTGATTTAGATACAGAACCCTTGGAACCAGTCAACCAACATTTTGGTTAGATAGGATAAAGCAGTGGTTCACAGACTTAAATATATATATTTATTTATTCTTACAGGGGAAAGGTACCCTGGCTGGTTTGGCTCAGTGGATTGAGCGTCGGCCTGCGAGCTAAGTGTCGCTGGTTCGATCTTCCAGTCAGGGCACATCAGAGAAGGAAAACTCTGATTCCAAAAAACCTCCGCTGCCTTGCGGCATACCTCTTCAGGGGAAAGGCTAAGGGAGTAAACCCCGACAGAAAATCCGGAGCCGGAGTCCCTAAGGCGGTTTGACGTTGTAGTCAACACCGGCAACTCCTGCGGCGCACCTGAAGCCAAGCTGTATTGACTCCGTCTTTCCCTTGGATCCTTCAGCTGCGAAGAGAGGGGGGGTCTGCTGCATGGGCAACAGCAGACCCTCCATATCACCCTGCCCAGGCTCTGTAGCTTCAGCTTCACTTCAACACGGGAGGAGACAGATACCGTGTCACTCCCGAGTCGGACTGCACAACCATTCTCGGCGGTGCAGATGGACTCTTAAGAAGCTACACCATCGTCTCTCGAGACGGACGGCTGCCGACGACGACGACGATATATATTTATAGTGTATATAGTGAATGAACAAATGCATAGAGAAAACTCAGACAGTTGAGCTAGCAATATGGGGAGGGATTATTGGAAAATTGCAAATTTCCCTCATCATGTAGCCTCCTAAGAACAGAATAGGACAGAATGAGTGAGTGTGCATGGCTGCCAGAGATCTCACAACCTGGGCTCAGAAGGAGTTGTGACTGGTGACTCTTGTGGAAGTGGACCTGCCACCTTTGTGAAGAGCCCTTTGAGAACTTCAGATGAATCTAAGTTTTTAAATAAAATTTCACTTTCCTCAAGACTCCAATATATTCAGACTTTCATCCTGGAAAAGGTGTTTCATGAGGTTTCTTACAGCTGTTCAAAATTGTGCTTTGAACACCTAATCTGTACTCACTAAACCCTATAGTCTTTGGTTGGATTTTGGTCTTGTGTACTTGAACTGTAACTTGGGTAGGTTGAGGAGGTTGGTCTTTTAATCCTAAACAGTATGTACTCTGTCAAGGGCTTGACTTGAATTTCTTCATTTCAATGTCAGCCCTTGTGCTCTACCCACTACAAAGCTAGGTTAAGCCAAAGAGACGAAGAAGCTTACATATTTGTTTAAAAGCTTCAAGCAGCTGTTCCAGACAAACAGAGCTATTGCCAAAGGCCTCTACCAGAATCCCAGAGCATGTGGAAAATTTTAGCTGCAATTACTGTGGCTGTCATGAAAGCAGTTTGTTATTTACTCATCTCTGGATATTTTCCTAATTACATTGGTTGGGCCTGTCTCCTTCTCTTATTCCCCCAAGCTCCCATGAGGGCAGACACTGCAGGCCACAGAACATTCTTAGCACTTGGAATGCCAGATGGGTCCCATCAGGAACCTCTGTCTGCCCCCTAATTACCCTTCTATCATTCCACCCCTCCTCTCTTCCCTCTCCTCACTGAGTTTGTGCTTTTCAGCTCCCTATGTCTCTAGGGGCAAAGGATGAAACATTCAGGAATCCAGAACTCTCCATCTCTTCTGAAGTAAGGAACAAGCTAGAAGAAACTGGGAAATTCCTGTTTGAGAGAATGCAATCTGCATTGTTGTTATTATTTTTGGCACAAAAGGGCTATAAAAATCTCATCCTATAAATAAGGTCTGGGGGTGAGAAAGAGGAAGGAAGGGAGGGAGGAAGCTAAGAGCAGAAGCAGGTGAGACAACGGCCTCAAAAGCCATGTATTCCAACCTTCTCATTTTTAGCTGGTGCAGCCTGTTTTTAAATATCTCTTGTTTGTTTGCCTCAAAAGCCTCCCTTGCAATGTTTAACCATCTTTGTTGTTGAAAATATTTCTTCTTGTTATCTAACTTAAGTGTTTATCATTGCAGTCTAACTCTTCTACAAGACTTGGTCTCAGCCCTGCCCAATCTGGAAATAATGGGCCACAGCTCCTAGAACTTACCTGTGTACCATGTTGGTGTCACTGCTGGAGCAATGAAGAGCAGCAGAGAGAGAGCTCCTCTTTGAGTTATTTGACCGACCATCCTTTTAAGGGGTAGGGATTATTAGGGAGGTAAGAATAGGAGTAGGTGGCCAGAAGTACTAGGACAAAGGAAAATAACTTTCATAAATCAGCCATCAATTAACTTCCAAAAATGAGAGGAAGCAGAAATGTGGGACCTGCAATGAAAAAGAGAGATTTTTAAATTAATCAATGCCTGTTATATTACCCCCTTTTGTAATGATCTTCACTTTATAGAATAACAAGACTATACTTGTTATTTGTGGTCTTTTTTTCTTCCCAGAAGGAGGAGGATGTAAAACAATCAATTCTCAACTGACCCTGGTGAGATCAGATGCAAATGTTTTATGGTTCAAGTTGCAGAGAGGGACACTGAGGTACCAAGACCAGGAAAGGGCCAACATAAAGTCATATAGAATCAATATGAAATCCTGCAAGCTGAAGACTGCCAGTTGATGGTTTCATCCATTTAGCTGTTTATTCCTAACTACTAATCTGGGAAAGCACTAGCCTTCAAGCACTAAGCTTGAACACTGGAGTTATACACATCTGAATATGTATCTGATTCTATCTCTCTTAGCTATGAGGCTTTGGGAAAATTCCTTAACTTCTCTGAGCCTCAGTTTCCTCATCTATAAAATGGTAATTATAATAGTATCTACCTTATAGAATAGATTATTGCCTGTCATATAGGGAAACAATCAATGTATTAGTTTATTAGTTATTATTACCAACTTTGTGTTGGACAGGACTGGATATCTCCTATCTTTTGTCAGTAACTATACCCTTGCAATATTCTTATCCTTGACTTTTGAAGCTTAGTGGTTTGTTAGTGGATTTTGGCTTTTGAGTCCACTCTAACTTAGTTTTACCCTGCTGAGCCAGCAGGAAGTCAAATGAGTTTGGGAAGAACCTATTGAGGTAATGAGAGGAGAGGGTGAGCAAGCTCCAATGCCCTCTTATTTCCTGTCCTATCCTCACTCTAATGGGATTTGAGTTTTGTGGTTTCCAGTAGGCAAATACCTCATAGAAGACAGTATTAAAACTTGCTGCCCATTGGTATAAACGGACCACTAGACTTTTCAGTAAGCACTGATTCAGCAATATACTTTCAATGAAATGCCATGTTCAGGGAGGAGTCAGTCTCAGAAACGGAGAAACAAAAATATAGCAGATTCTGGCCAGAGTCCCCAAGGGACATGAGAAGTCCAAGAATAGCACAAATTCATTTTTTAATTTATTATTATTTAACTTCAGATTTTGTCTAAGTAGTGACAGGGAAGCAGAATGGAGAAAAAATGAGAGCAAGTGAAGGAGGCAAGGAAAGTGAAAAGATGTGGGAAAGAAGCTAGAAAGAAAAGTAATCTTCCAGAGCTGAAAGAAAGAGATAAAAACATAAAGAGGGAACAAAGGAACAAGAAAGTTTAAAGAGAGATTCAGGAAAATGAACAGTAGATAAACTCATCACTGAACCCACCTCACACATGCAGCCTTAATGCAATTTCTTGGTTTAGGAGTAAGGGCTTTCTTTTTTCAGACCTGGTGCTCTGAGACTGTGACCACTGCCCCGTCCACCTCCTCCACAATTTCAGGCTGAAAATGTGACTCTTCAGAGTCATCCATCCCTCTGCTGAGCATTGGGAAGGTGGTGGGAAACTGTGTCTGCAGCCAGGTCACAGCTTAAATGAAAAGCAGCAAATGACTCAGTTTCATAAAAGAAGTTCTTTCTCCCTCTTTACCCCCAGCCAGTTACCTAAGTCATAGGTCTCATTACCCACCATGGTTGTGAAGTAGGGGTAGTATAGTGTAGAGGTGTTAAGCAGCAGATCTTACCTGTTTCGTAGGTTTTGGGGCTCTCTTTTTCTTTCCTGGTTCTCTTTATCCTTCCTCTCTGCTTCTCTCATCAGTTGAAAAAACTGCTACTTTAACATTCCTAGAACAAGTGACTCCTAGTCTGTCTGGCCCTCCGGGATTCTTTGAAAACTGTCCAGATGTTAGGACATCTGCATCTGCCAAATGTTTCCTTAAAGCTATATTATCCCCCAAGCAATAGCTGTTTCTCCCTCAGAGAAGGGTTTTAGAGAGGTTGGGGAGAAGGAACACAAGGATGGGAGGAACTCGATCTGTCTACTGCATAACAGGGGAAGTGTGAATGGTGCTGGCTCCATGCCCATGCTTATAGTGATGACTAACAGGCTGGCTAAAGGGCCTCCAGAGAGATGTGGCGCACTGAAAAACACATCTTTTTATGACTCAGCATGACATCAAGATTTAATTAAAGGAATTTCCCAAAGTCCAAAGAAGACAAGAGCATAGCTGACTCTTAACATTCCCTGAAGATCTTCCTGTAATTCTTTAGTTGCCTTGTCATCCATATATACAGGATGAGATACACTTTGAAATCTTAGCACCAATTACCTAACTTGTATGGACTTCAGTTTCTGATAAGATTATGTTGTTTACAAAAAATACCAGGAAGAATAAAGACTGATTTCCTATAATAAGATGAAGGGAAAGCATGCTTAGAGAGGCTTTAGCTGAAATCTGTTTAAGCAAATCTAGATGATCTGCACATGGCAAGGTTATAGTCATTGCTAAGCTGTTTCCCAGTGACCTCTAATGGAGAGATGCGTTTCTCTTCACTAAACAAGCTTTCTTTTTAGTATCTGATAATGAAACTATTCTAGCATAGTGCAGGCCAACTCCTTACATTCTCCCTCCCCTCAGACTTGACATTTACATCCTTGAAAAATCAGTGGTCATGTTACAGAAACAGGGGAGTCCAAAAACAAACCCCAGAGTTTGCATCTGGGAGATAAGCAGCAGGAAGCAGCTTTCAGGATGCCCTTGCATGCCTGGGGCTAGTGGCTGGAAACTTTGTTGCACAAAGATCTGCTTTACTTTCAAGGCTCAGGAAGATGGGAGGGGTCTTGGACTGTGGGCTGTTAGGGAAGAAGCAGACAGAGCCTACGTAGGGTTCTGTGAATGGTCAGGACTCTTTGCAACACCCACAGCGGGAAAGGACGCAGAGGGAGAGAGGGGGCAGGGAGGAAGAGAGAAGCGGCTGCAGACATTTTTGGTCTGGCTCTGGCTCTAGGAGGCTCTCTCTCTCAGGCTCTCTCTGGCCCTCACGCCCTCACTCTCTGGCTCCTGTGGGCTCCCTCCATGTGGCTTGGAGAAGGGGTCTCCAGGCTGCTTTAAGAAGAGGCTCTTGCCAGGCTGCTTGGAGAAGGAGAGGAGATCCATGCAGTTTGCAGGAAGAAGGCAGTTTACAAGGAGGCTGAGAATCCAGGCGGTCCTGCATTGAGAGCTGGAGGGCACCACAGCACAGAAAGGACCTCCCCAATCAGAACTGAGTGATTGGCAGCTGCTGGTAAAGCTGAACTGTGCCTAGGAAGTAGGGAAATGGTGTTTCTGACTTTCCTAAGACTGCCCAGGTCTGGGAGGGAGAGGCAGAACTATGTGTAAATAAACAATTATTTTTCTTTTCACCAAACTCTGGTATTCAGAGTTATAATTCTGGCGGTGGGCAATCGGGCCCCTAACTAAACAGCCCGAGGGTTCTGTTTCAATCGAAGCAGCCCAAGGGTTCTGTTACAGTCATGTAGAAATACTTTAACTGCTGTAGAAAGTGTTTCTTCACTGTGTGTAAAAGCAAAGTTGTAACTACTTTTCAGTTATTGTAACAGAATCCCTGGGCTTCTCAGATTGAAACAGAACCCACGGGCTGTTTAGTTAGGGGCCGAATTGATTGCCTGCCGCCAGAATTATAACTCTCAATACCAGAGTTTAGTGAAAAGAAAAAATTTGTTTATTTGCACATAGTTATGTCTCCCCCTCCCAGACCTGGCCAGTCTTAGGAAAGTCAGAAACACTGTTTCCCTACTTCATAGGCACAGTTCAGCTTTACCAGCAGCTGCCAATCACTCAATTCTGACTGGGGAGGTCCTTTCTGTACTGTGGTGCCCTCCAGCTCTCAATGCAGGACCGCCTGGATTCTCAGCCTCCTTGTAAACTGCCTTCTTCCTGCAAACCGTGTGGCGAGAGCCTCTTCTTAAAGCGGCCTGGAGAGACCCGCTCCTCCAAGCCCCCTGGAGGGAACACATGCTCCCGCTAAAATGTCTGCGGCTGCTTATATATCCCTGACTGCGTCCTCTGATGCCAGTTCTGACCATTCACCTAACCCTACGCAGGCTCTGTAGGCTCCTTCCATACCATTCCACAGTCCAAGACCCCTCCCATCTTCCTGAGCCTTGGAAGTTTCAAAGTGGGTCTTTGTGCAACAAAGTTTCCAGCCACTAGCCCCAGGCATGCAAAGGCATCCTGAAAGCTGTTTCCTTTTCGCTATCTCCCAGCCGCAAACTCTGGGGTTTGTTCTTGGACTCCCTTGTTTCTGTAACATTATGAAAAGAAGAATTGTGCTTATGAAAACAGAAATTCAGCAGGAACTCTGTTTCATTTCCAGTCCACAAATCATAAATGTGTATTGAGTGTCTACCATGTGTTCAGTAGTGATAGTGCTATAATGAAGCTGAAGATATGATCTTGGTCTCATTTATTCAATAAATTTATCAAGCATCTACTGTGTTAAGAATGGTGGATAGACAAAAATCTCTGACATCCTAATCCATAATTAATTCAACAAAAATTTATTGAGCATCTATTATGTGCCACACACTCTTCTTGGTACTTGAGAAACATCAATGAACAAAAAGGACAAAAGTTCTTGCCTTCATGGAATGGAAGGGACATACATTCAACAAAAATATTCTTCATTACAATTGTGCATGTATAGGAAAGTAACCTTCACTTGGGCATCCACTATAAGCTAAGACCTGGGGGATAGTGGTGAGAACTCTGTTATCCTTGATCTTAGGGAGTTTACTCTCCAGCTTCCAAAGTGTTTAAGTTTAGTATCAGAAAGAAGGGGAACACAAACAATTAGAAAATAGTACAAAATCATATAAAGTTTCAAAATATGTGGTATAGACTGTGAGGACTCTCTGAGCACTCTATGTATATGTGAAGAGGCGGTCCCTTGGTTTGCTCTCTGGAAAGGGAAGTGACAAACAAAAGTTCACTGTTAAGTCGGAGGGGTCTGGGTTAACTGATTAGACTCTAACCAGTGTTTACCCTGAATATGTGTTAGAAAATAGTGAGTCTATTAAATGTGTGTGTTGTGTGTGTGTGTGTGTGTGTGTGTGTGTGTGTGTGTGTGTGAGAAAGAGAGAGAGAGAGAGAGATTGAGAGAGAGAAGGACTAATAAATTTTACCGGGGTCGTTTTCTTTCTAAAAACAAACAAACAAGAAAAACCCTTTCACTGGCTCCCTCTTAGCAAAGAGTACACGTTGAACTCTTAGAAAGGCATACCAAATCTTTCACAAGCAAACCTTACCTATGTCCTTAGCCTAGTTTTAAATATTTACCCCATGACTTGTCATTCTGGACACACTGAACTACTTTCTCTTCTTTTCACACCTCAGTGCCTTTCTACAGACATATTTACTCTACCTTGTATTCTTTTTCCTCCTTTCCTGGTCTGTGGAAATCATATTTATCTTTGCTGCTCAGAAGTTGCCCTCAGCGCAATTCAGCCAGAGTTGGTTTACTTCAAGTTCCTTTTCTATCACATCACTTTGTACATGTATGTCTCAGTTATAGGATTTATCACACTTATTGTTCATCTATGACCACCTCTGTTCCCTACTATACTAGTCTGTTCATCTCAGACTCTACTCTGCTCCTACTAGACTGTGAATAGGGTTTTCTTAATTTCCCCAACACCAAACATAGAGCCTAGCACATGCTAGGATGAAGCTGCTGCATAAGGTCTCACATTCCAGTTAGAGCTGGAAGGAGAAGGATAGAGGGGTGGCAGAGAGAGGTTAAAAAAGAAAGTGAGCCCTTGCTGGTGTGTCTCGCTGGACTGAGTGCCTGCCTGCAAACCCAAAGGTCGCCAGTTCAATTCCCAGTCAGGGCACATGTCTGTATTGTGGACCAAGTCCCCAGTTGGGGGCATGTGAAAGATAACCGACCAATGTATCTCTTGCACATCGATATTTCTCCTCTTCCATTTCTCAATCCCTTACCCTTTCTCTAAGAATAAATAAATAAAATCGTTTATTTTTTTAAAGAAGAAAATTAAGGGGAAAATATGGAAATATAGGGAAAACAGTGTAAGGGGATAAATGAGATAAGAGGGACAGTATTCTGTGAAGCATAATATATATAAAGAGCTTATCCAAAACAGATGGAGTTAGTTTTAAAAAACCAACATTTATTAAGCACCTACTATGTGTGAATAACACTATGTTAGGCACTGTAAGGATATAAAGTTAAATAAAACACTTGTCCATATGATTTGATTGGGAAGATAAGATAAAGAGACTGACAATATTGATAAATATAAATATAAATTTCTTAAAGTTCTTAAACTTCAGTATCATTTTCAACTCCAAAACTTTTAATATGAAACCCCTCAGCAATCAGTAAGATAGTTTTAAGAAATATTATTCACTAACTGACTTGCCTAGCTGAGATCTCAGCAAAACAAGGCTTAACAATGCTACACTAGAAACAAACTTTCATAGAAAATAGATTAAGACAAATTGACATGGAATTGTGAATTTTAATACCATTTAAGAGTATTTCTAATTTCAGTGTGTCCCAAATAGACACAGAGAGAAATTCAGAAAGAAATAATGAAAATACATGAGGCAATAGAAATAAAAAGATATTTCTATTCAAGAAACTAATATTTAAAACTATACATATGAATTATCTATTTAAATAATTATGTTTAAATTATGTGTTTAAATGATGCTTATCTGATGACAGTAATGTAAAATTAGATTTTAATAGGTAGGAGGTGACTTAAAACTTTATGATAGGCATTTAACCAAAGGTAATTGAAGGGATACTAGAAAAGGTATTAGAAAATCAAAATGGTAAATGTCATTATGTAAATAAGAGATGAGATGTATTCTGAGTGAGATGGTTGATATCTTTTTACTGGTTCCTAAGACAGAGTGTAGTAATATCCCAAGACATTATGCAGCAACTCAACTCAATTTTTCTGTTTTATAACAGTGTGATACTGGGATGGCTTAGACATTTAGGTTTTTAATATAATTTAATTAATCAAACCTTGAGTCACTACTAAGTGACTTGCCTCACAGACCAGCTCTGCCCAGTGAGCTCAACAGGGATTGGCTGAGCACCAAATGAGCTCATAAATTGAGCATTGTGTCCTATGGTGTTGGGGAAAGTATATAAGGGGGCACATGAGCCTGCCACACTGGCTCTTCAAGTAGTGTCTGAACATGTAGACAGTAGGATATAAAGCAGGTAAGCAGAGAAGAAAGCAAGTATCAGGTATAGTAGTAACTAAGAGTCTGAGTTAATGTGAGTGGTCAGACTATAAGTGCTGTGTGTCGGGGTAGGGGAGATGGAGGGATATGAGGTGTGGGGGAGTGGTGATGAGGAGAAGTGGGAAGTGGGGTGGAGGTGGGATGGTGAGGGAGTTGGGGTTGTGTTGGGGTGGAGAAAGGACACTCTCTTTGAGTTGAGCTTAAGCTGAACCCTAAGTACTTAAGTAGGGCGCAGAAACTTTGAGTGAGGTTGAAGATGGAAAGAGAATATGGAACATCTTATTTATTGGGGAGCTAATCATATTGTAGCTATTGTGGGACAGAAATTTAACGTAGGAAAAGCAGTAGGAAATAAGTTAATATCTTATTTGCTTGGGGAAGCATAATTTAAATGCCAAAGAAGGGTAGTTTAAATGCCTAATCTCCAAGGTTACAAGAAATCAATTGGAGAGGAACAAAAATACCTGCTAAATATTTAATGTAAAACAAGCAGCAACAATAGTTAAGAATATATTTTCCTTCTTTCCTACATTTTAAGTATCAAATACGTGTTTTTGTAATCAGGCAGAGGGATAAATTAAGAGGTTGAACCAGAAAAAGTATTGAACTCTATACACGTTACTCTGGTGTGGACAGGGTAACTTTTTGAGTGTTTGGGCTATTGGAGTGAAGACAAAAGTAAAACTCAAAAAAAAAAAATTCAAATATAAGGCCAAATTGGGGAAGTGATTGAAGTTCTTGTACTTCACGGGCTCCAAATATATCTTGTTCATGTTTATATGTCTGAGTACAAGAGTCTTTGGTAGGGTTATTCCCAGCCCAGACAGTTATTTGCACAATGGCAGCCATGTCTCATTACAGAGTGGGCCCCGTTTCTGATGAGGGAAACAGAAGTTGACAGGGCTTAGTCTTAGCCAAGTTACTTAGCTTCTCTGAACCTGTTTTCACATCTGTAAACTGCTGCCAGTAGTAGTCTTGACATTACAATAATGGCTTTTGTGATGTATGCATAAGGTGACAAGTGTTGGGCACTTAGCAACTGTGGTTGGTACATAGTCATACTCAATGTTAAAGAATAAATTTGTCTTCTGACTTAAAGAATCACTTCTTACATTGCCTTAAATGTAATTAGATGCTTTTATGGTCTGTGTTTGGACCCAAACCCAGGCCTAAATTTGAACTAAATTGAATTTCTGGGTTTGGTGGCATGGCAGGCGAGAGCGGTCTGTAGCAGCTTGGGAGACAGAGGTTCAAGGTATTGTAGCCATAGGAATATTAAATTCCATGTCATCCTCTGGTTTAATGTGGCACTGACTGTTGTTCAAACGAAGCAGTGCTGTGAGTGTCAGAGGAAGGGAGAGGAAGAAAATTAACACGTTTTTGGAAATAAGATGTACCTTTTGCTTTGACTATTTTGTTCTTTCTTCAGCCACAAAAATATTTCTTTGCCCTAGGGCTCACAACAAAAATCTGTTGCAGGACACAGAGGAAACTTCCATTTAAAATGACAGGTAGTTAGCAAGACTTCCCTTGATAGTTGTTTGTTTTAATGGGAGAACCTCTAGAAGAGTGTTACCTAGCCTCAGAAGAAAGCCTTTAATATACTTAGTGTCCCCCTCAAACCTTATTTCTTGTAGCTATGGCATGTGTAGTAATTGGAAAGCTGATGTATACTATATTTCCTGATGACCTTGCCTCGGGGAGTATAGGTGTATTATTTACCCATTCTTCCATGTATTTAGGTGTTAGACTTTTCTAATTTTAGGATAAAACTTTAGTGTACAGCCTGGCAGTACAACTCCAATAGTTGCTCTCTTAGACTTCAGACATCTGGCATGATTCTAAAAGGAGCTGGTCCTAGGTCAATATTCGAAGAACAGTGAAGCTCTGTGTGACCAAGTCACTGAAACTTTCCTGTTTTTTATTTTTTGTTCTGTGGTATACATTTAACGCAAGGCTTCAAGTGAAAAGATTTGGGCATTCGACGCTCCTTCACTAATGCAGGACGTTTTTTGTTATAGTGATACTATTAAATGCCCATTTGTGATGTTAAGCTTTTGTCAATGATGATATAATGGGTTGGACAGGCAACTGATATGGTCTTCTGATCCGTTCCCTCTAGAAATAACATGCTCTCACTAGACTCTCAGCTTCTGCTCTCAGAGTTTACACGTCAGCTGAGAAACCAGACCCTAGTATGTACTCTGTGCTATAATAATATAGATCCACCTGTTAGTAATACATTGGGAACATGGAGCTACCCACATATATAATTTAAAAGGAAAAATAATACTAGCACAGTAATCTCTAGTCTTGGTTTTGCTCTTAGCTGTGTGACCTTAGATTTCAGCCTCTTTTGTGATAAACTGGTTCTTAATCTGAAAAACCTGGTGCTGAAATATACAGTGCCTTTCAGTTTTAACATTTAAAAAGGGGTCACATTTACTTGGCATTCTCTGTAGCACCTTCCATTTTGAAAAGTTTGCAGCTAATAGCAGAACTTCGTTTCAGCATTACTTTTAAACACTTACTTCTCAACCTTCCACTTACATACTCAAAGGATAAGTGAGAAGAGGAAATTCTAAAATGTATTATCAATCTGTCATACTTAACTTGGAATTCTTTCAACAAGTGATTACTTCCCACAATCCATTCAATCTTATGGCTTCTCCCTAACGCATAAAACAATGTTCAAAAATTGAAAAACACAAAGCAAGTGAGAAAGAAATCAGCGTAATCCCTCCACTCAAGTAAATTGAAGGGAAACTTCAGTTTTGTCCCAAAACGTGTGATTGTACTTATCAATTTCAATTTGCAGTCCGCTTTGTTTCTCTTTGGAAATATATTTCTTGTGGGTATTTTGCTATGTTCGGCAGCCGTCCGTCTTGAGAGACGATGGTGTAGCTTCTTAAGAGTCTATCTGCACCGCCGAGAATGGTTGTGCAGTCCGACTCGGGAGTGACACGGTATCTGTCTCCTCCCGTGTTGAATCGACATCTTACGATGACGCTGAAGTGTCCTCTCCAGTGAAGCTGAAGCTACAGAGCCTGGGCAGAGTGATATGGAGGGTCTGCTGTTGCCCATGCAGCAGACCCCCCCTCTCTTCGCAGCTGAAGGGTCCAAGGGAAAGACGGAGTCAATACAGCTTGGGTTCAGGTGCGCCGCAGGAGTTGCTGGTGTTGACTACAACGTCAAACCGCCTTAGGGACTCCGGCTCCGGATTTTCTGTCGGGGTTTACTCCCTTAGCCTTTCCCCTGAAGAGGTATGCCGCAAGGCAGCGGAGGTTTTTTGGAGTCAGTTTTCCTTCTCTGATGTGCCCTGACTGGAAGATCGAACCAGCGACACTTAGCTCGCAGGCCGACGCTCAATCCACTGAGCCAAACCAGCCAGGGTGAATTTTGCTATGTAATACAATGTTATTAGGTCACTTTTAACCTCTTTTTATTCCTTCCCTTCCTTCTAGGGCACTGATGAGGCCGAATCTCAGAGCACGGGTGCTGCCGGTGATAGAAACAATGTGAACTTGTAAAGGCAGAGGACAGGCAGGCGGCGGGAAAGATTCTCAGTAAAAAAAGGAAGTAAGGGCCAATGAAAGATTGAAGAAATTCCCAACACTACAACCTTCATACATAATTTCCAGTAGCCTTCGGCAAGGGCCGCTCGGAAATTGTCGTCACTTTCCGGACAGCCTCCCGGACTCCACCCTCTAGAAAACTCAACAGTTGTTTCCGGCTCTTCTCAGTTGTGGATGCTCGTAAGTTTTCGGCAGTTTCCGGGGAAGCTCGGGGACTCCGCTCCTCGCTCTCTCTGTTCTGATCACCCTGTGCGGCGGGGCAGGGTCCTGGGCTAGTTATGGCGTCCCCGTCTCGGAGGCTGCAGACTAAACCAGTCATTACTTGTTTCAAGAGCGTCCTCCTGATCTACACTTTCATCTTCTGGGTGAGAGACGGAGGCACTCTGGGACTGGAGGGGATCCTGGGCTTGGGCTGGGAGGCACAGAATGGAGAGGTTTGAGCGGAGGTTGTTGTGGGACTCGAGCGCTGGCGATGAGCTGCTGGGGCTCGAACTCGGGCTTCTCGTCCGCGCCAGGGTCGGGGTGCAGGACGACGGCGGTCGGTAGGCTGAACTGGGACCCAGACGTGCCTAGCATTCGAATTTGATGCGGGGCCGGGTGGGGGTGCGAGGAAGGGATTTAACCCCCCAGAGTACGCAGGTTTCCTCGGACCATTGGCCAAGCAGGGCTGACCTAGCCACTCTGAGGGCTTGATTGCAAAATAGTCTCTCTCTCTCCCCTCTCTCTCCTCTTTCTGTCTGTCTCTCCTCTCTCTCCTCTCTCTCTCTCTCATCTCTCATCTCTCTCCTCCCTCTCTCTCTCCTCTCTCTTCCCCGCCTCTCTCCTCTCTCCCCTCCCTCTCTCTCCTCTCTCTCCTCTCCTTTCTCTCTCCTCTCTCTTCCCCGCCTCTCTCCTCTCTCCCCTCCCTCTCTCTCCTCTCTCTCCTCTCCTTTCTCTCTCCTCTCTCTGTCTCTCCTCTCCTCTCCTCTCCTCTCCTCTCCTCTCCTCTCCTCTCTCTCTCCTCTCTCTCCCCTCTCTCTTTCCTCTCTCTCTCTCCTCTCTCCTCTCTCTTCTCTCTCTCTCTCTCTTTCCCCCCTTCATAAAGAGGGGTGCATTTCACAGATAAGTAGGTTAATTCCCTCACTCCCGCCAGTGTGACCTCGGGCTTGCTTTTGTGTACTGTACTATCACTTTCTGTTCATCTCTGAACTCGGAGAAGGGGAAAGTTTCTGGAATTCATAAAACCTTTTTTTTTTTTCCCTCCAGGAAGGTTTTCCTACAGCATCAGTAAAACAGTTAACAAACTTTTGATCCCTAGGGCAAATATGCTGTGGGCTTGTGTTTACACAAAAAAACAGTTGAAGTTTAAGTATTTTATTAAGGTGCCTTCTCTAGTTGCCCCCTGGCTTCACTCTGGTTACCTGGGCTACCTCATGATCCAGCGTGTGGGTTTATCAAAGCCTGTCCTATGTAGCTACTCTTTCTATCCCTCTCTATGCTCCACCTTGTCTGCCATATCGCAGACACATTTCTGTAGCCACAGACTGCTAAATCATTTGTCACACCTATTGTTTTTTAAATACCTAGTGGTCTGTGGTTTGAATATACAGTGTAACTATGTTCTCTGATTTCCCACGTAGATCACTGGTGTTATCCTTCTTGCCATTGGCATTTGGGGCAAGGTGAGCCTGGAGAACTATTTTTCTCTTTTAAATGAGAAGGCCACCAATGTTCCCTTCGTGCTCATTGGCACTGGCATTGTCATCATTCTATTGGGCACCTTTGGTTGTTTTGCTACCTGCCGTGCTTCTGCCTGGATGCTAAAACTGGTGAGTCCTTCCATATTTTCCTTAAAACTGATTCATGCGTCCTGAAAAATTTTACACATATCTTGTAGGCTTTGTTTCTTGGAACTGGCCATGTCTTTTAAGATTTTTCTTGTTTCTTATGAAAACTTACCAAGTAATAGTTCAGCTCCCAATTACCACTTTTATTGTACTTGCACTGCCCTTTTCAACAAAAAAACACACTGATTGAACCGATCATTTTTTCCCCTTTGACTCCCTTTGCAGCTGTGATGGATCTTATTTATGCTGACTTGGACTTTCTTTTTATCCTGCAGTATGCAATGTTTCTAACTCTCATTTTTTTGGTTGAACTGGTCGCTGCCATCATAGGTTTTGTTTTCAGACATGAGGTAAGCCTGAGTTTGGGAGATAAAATGGATTAAGTCACAGAGTTAAAGACAGCTTTTACCAATTTAAAAATAACTAGAGCTGTGTTTAAAGCTTTATTTTGCAACCTGTAATGGCTTTCTTGTAAAATTTTTAGCCCACTTTTGATATAAAAGAAAATGTAGAAAATTGTGAAGACTAACAATTACCAGAACAGAGTTAAAGCTACCCATAAATATATGTATTTGTAGTCATTTTTCTGTGTATAAGTACCTATTAAGGTGGAGATAGTACAATATATAAGTTTGATAGGAAGTTATTTAAAGCACACCCAGTTAGAAAAGATTAGATACACTTAATTCAGTCCATGAAAATATTAATATTGAATTAGAAATCAGGGTTCTACTTGTTAAACCTGAAGTTAGGAAATGATTCAGTGAGTAGTGAAGGCTCATCAATGAGAGTGTTTCACAAAGTGGCAGTGCAGTCTCCCAAAGTAAGGTTTTATAGCTTAAAAATTCCGTAAGCATCCAATTTATACTGTTTAAAGTTGATAGAGATTGGGGGGTGGGGGATACAACAGTACAGAGCTGCCACTGATTAAATACATGCTCCCATAGCACTTTGGACTTGTAGTGGTTATCATCTTTTATTGCAGTGTTTTGCTTAGCAGTGCACTTAGCTGAACTATATCCCTTGTAGGACAGGGGTGGACCACAGAAGTTAATTACCATGCATATTGCTGCTGTCAAAGATATGGCCATTGGTCAGGTGTAGGAATTTCTTATTTGACCTAGAAATCAAAAGAACTTTTCTAGAGTCTTTGTTTACTGGCCTTGTGTTTCTTTGCTGTAGATTAAAAACAACTTTAAGAATAATTATGAAAAAGCTTTAAAGCAGTATAACACTACAGGAGATTATAGAAGTGATGCAGTAGACAAGATTCAAAACACGGTAAGTGGTCATAGGTGGTGGCTTCACCAAAGGGTAACTAACACATTCCCTATCCACTCAGAGAAGAGGATAGGGACCTGGCTAGTAGGTCTTGTCCACTTGTTCTATACTCTCATTATAATCTTAGAATAGGAGAAAATGGAGACATGTGCCAGGAAAGAAGAGGATGATGATACTAAGGGACATATTCATTTTCTCCCAGCCATTCTCCTCACATGTGCAACTCTTCACTCCCCGCTGACATCGTGGACCAAGTTCTGTTATCACCAATGATAGCAGGAAAATAAGGCCAGTCCAAAAATGTTAGAAACATTTGGAGTCTGAAACAAGTGCTCATCTTTTGAATTATAATGCCAATTGAGGACAGCCACACAAAATATCATTAAATATAATAAATGTTTTGAATACAAATTGTAATCTAAGGTGATAGGTTAAATGTTTGACTATGAAGTTGTGATATGAAGTATCAATGTTTTTGTTGGGATTTTTCAGTTGCATTGTTGTGGTGCCACTGACTTTAGAGATTGGAAGGACACTAATTATTACTTAGAAAAAGGATATCCCAAGAGCTGCTGTAAACTTGAAGACTGTACTCCTCAGAAAGATGTCGATAAAGTAAACAATGAAGTAAGGAGCCTTTAAAATTTTTTGAAGATATTAATTGAATACAGAGTTGACTCAATTTTTAATTCTTAGTCAATACACATAATCTGAACTAGGACAAGTATTATTCTCATTAAGTAAATTAGGAAACTGAAACTCAGAAAATTTTGACTTGAGTTCATAACAACTAGCAAGAAACACTTTTAAATGTGTAATCTAAAAGGTGAAACTTCTGTTCCTCAAACTTCTGTCAAAACATCTCTGCTGTAAAGGATATAGGATTTGTTACATGAAAGTAGATTTTAATAAAATGGCAAAGGCTAGCATAGCTAAAGCTCATCTTTATGCAGAGATGTATGATCCAGATATTATTGCTTGTGCTGTACTTTAATGTTTATTTTTCCTCCCCCATTAGGGTTGTTTTATAAAGGTTATGACCATTATAGAATCAGATATGGGAGTTGTTGCCGGAATTTCCTTTGGAGTTGCTTGCTTTCAGGTAAGTCCTTGCAGTTAGGAAATATTTCATTACTCTTATAGATGTCAGCTAGAAGATTTCCTCTTTGAAGACTTTAAGATTTGGTTCAGGGACCTGGATAGTATGGGCATTTTCAAAGAAGTTACATTTTCACAGAACTCTCAGTTGCGCATCACAGTATAGAAATACAGTAGTCCCTCTCTATATTGCGGTCTCACTGTATCGCGGGTTTAAAAAATATTATATTTAATTATTTATCGCGGATTTTTTGCTATATTGTGGGATTTTGTGGTACTGTATATGTATGCTGTTAAAGTTACATAGGTTTAAGAGTGTAGAATATGTTTAAGAACATAAGTAATGTTTATAAAAGTGTGGAAAAGGTTAATTGGGAGTGGGAAAGGTTAATAAAGGACTGGGAATGGTTTATAAGTGTGTGGGAAGGGTTTATAAGCCTTAAAATATATATAAATACTAAAATAAATGTAAGGTTCCTACTTCATGGATTTTCACCTATTGTTGGGGGAGGTCTAGAACATAATACCCATGATAAGTGAGGGAATCCTGTACTTTTATATATGAAACATATAGTAAATCATTTGTGATTTGGTCTTTATTTAGCTTATTCAAAAGGGAATATTTTTCTGTTTTCATTTCAAGTTTTTGATGTCTTGGATCCCATATTTTTCCACATTGTTTTCCTCAACTATGGAGTTTTCTAGGTTTTTATTCCCATTTAACCTATTCTTTTTACCATGGCCAGTCATGCCTTAAAACTACAAAAAGCAAGGCTTAAAATTAACTTCTAGCAGTATATGTCTTTTGAAAGCAGTTAGCTGTAGAAAGACCCAACACCCTCTTAGTTATAGCAATTTTCCAACATCACAGTTCATTAAATAAAACATGAGATAGATGGGGAATTTGCTTGGCTCTACAGTCAGTCAAGTTTCTAAAACATTAATAGAATCTTTTTCTTCGTGAGCTGCAACTGCCTGATGAGTTGCATATAAGCCCCAACCTATTAAAATTTAGTCATATAACCCCACACTCAATATATGCCTATTATTTTGGGTAGATGCTATGTATGTTGTGGATCAAATTGTATTTCTTCAGTTTGCTATGTCTCAGTGTAGCCTGAAAAGTCTGTATTGTGGTTTTAGACTATTTTTAGGGAATAGAGCTTTTCCTATTAAACATTGTGAAGATAAGACTAAAAGCATTTTGATAAAGTCTAATTTTAATATATTTCTAAAATAGCAGGCATAGCTATGTCTGAATCTGCACTGTCTGGTAAAATAGCCACTGGTGGTTACCTTTGAAAGGTTCTAATTATTAAATGAAATTTAAAATTTGTTTCCTTAGTTACTCTAAGCTCTATTTGAAGTGTTGAAAAGCCACAGTTGGTTAATGGCAACCATATTGGACAGGAGAGGTATTATAGAACATTGCCAGCATTGCAGCACTTTCTAGACTCTTCACAGATAGAGATTTTACTTGATAAAGCACTTTTTCTAAGCCATACCATTTTTGTTCTCATAACTGAGAGTAAGAGTAAGAAAAGTTTCCTTAAATTTGTGACAGAATTTTCCTTGAGTGACTTGTTAGTGACAGTTGTGCAATTCCAGGTCACAGTAGTAGTAAAACTGCACTTACATTGTTTAAATGTGATCTAGGTGCTGCAGTATAGCAAACATAGCTGTCTAGTAAAACTTCAGGAAGGAAATCATTAGTGAATTAGAAGTGGAGGAGACTACACCTATACTCTGAGGTCTTTAAGCTCTTTGGTACATGCATTTAATTTAGCTTATATTTTATTTCTAGCTCATTGGAATCTTTCTTGCGTACTGCCTCTCTCACGCTATAACAAATAACCAGTATGAGATAGTGTAACCAACATTACACGGCTTACTCCACTCTTACTTTAAGGTATGTTCATTTTGGTCCTCAGCTCTGTCAGTCGTTGTGTTTGCTTCAGCCAATGTATGTGATGGATGTAGTAAGTTTGCCATAAGGTCTTGTCCAGTAGTGCCTTCAAATCTTATTGGTACTATGTTAGCCCCACATAGGCAGCTCAGGTCTCTAAATACAAGGCATGGCCAAAAAGGACAGAAGAGCCTCTCTGGGTTGACCTACACATGTATAGCCTAAAGATCCTAAGTGGTCCACTATCTAACAAATTTGAACCTAGAGTGAAGAGAAATGGGGTTCCTTGGTAATTATACTCTGCTCTTGACCAATAGTGGCACTACCACTAGTCTTTGACCTAGTTCTCATAATCACAGTTGTCTAGTGGACTATTATTAGAGCCATAAACTCATCCAGCCTAAACAAGAACCAGATTTGGGAGAAACATGTATTTCGATGACTTCAGTATTTTGAGTGGTAAAATGTGAGGACTGTTGCTGGCTGAATTAATCCATAGGGCACCCTTCATGTTTTAATTGAGACTCTGACTGGGAATACATGAAGGTCTTCATTAGTAGAATAGATTAGAATGTGTGCAAGTGAATACAGATATTGAAATTTGGGTTACAAGTAAATTAACTTTTTTTCTTTAATTTTAGGACATTTATTTTCCCTACTTTGAACTACTAGATCTCCTGCTTGGAAACTGACTCATTACCCATAGACTGAAAAACTACCAATAGTCTGATTCAATCTAGACATTTGTTCAATATGTTATAAATCTATCTTTTGTCCTATTCATGTAAGATCATTGAAACTTCCTTATCAATCTGAAACACTGCAAGAGCTAGTAAATTGTAAATGAAATAATGTTGTGTTCTTGGTTTTTATTTTTCTCAATGTAGGGGTTTTGAAAGGCACTTTGGGTTTTCTATTTTGCTGTACTGTTAATAAAATGGGAAATTGACCCCCTTCAAACTAGCCCCTTCCCAGTTAAGGTCATGTGGTTTGATTGCATAATTTACATCAAGAAGTTAAAATGTTTTGATTACTCTCTCTCTGTTCTGCTGTTAGAGAGTGACATTGTGTAATTTAATTCTGGCCAGAAGTTGGTTGGAACCGATCAGACTTGCCAGATAGTGGTAAGGGTCTCTAACCTAAAGTACCCAAGACTAAAGAGCACTATCAGTAGTCTGTGCCATATCAAATAATAGCATACTTACAGTTTACATTTCTTTGCCTCCAAGTTAAGGTTTTTATGCTAATGTTTATACTTCTATCATTTGAAAGGTTCTAATTAATGATGTTGGAATTACTGTGTTTTCCTGAGAAATCTAAAGCAACTCATCTTCCTTAGCTTTATTTAGCTGATATTTCCTTACCAGGTTGATGTGACTTAATTGTCAATATTGTGGTCAACTTTATTAAATTTAGTTTTGGTTTGTGCCTTTGATTAATAAATATAAAACTTTTACACAATAAATATTGTTTTCCTCTAAAATCATTGTGCTTAAATTCACTTTTAGAAAATCTGCTAAAGCCTGGGCTGGTGTGGCTTAGTTGGTTGGAGCATCATTCCATAAACTGAAAGGTTGCAGGTTTGGTTACCAGTCAGGACACATGCCTAGGTTGCGAGTTTGGTGTGTGGGAGGCAACTGGTCCATGTTTCTCTCACATCCCTCTCTCTCTCTCTCTCTCTCTCCCTCTCCCTCTCCCTCTCCCTCTCCCTCTCCTTCTCTCCCTTCCTCTCTCTCTGGAATAAATAAATACATATTTTCTAAAAAAAGAAAATTTGGTTGTTTTCCACTGAGGAAGCTAAGCCCCATATTTCTACTTGGGAGTACGATTTTAGATATCAACTGTGATATTGAGATATAGACTCTGTCACTTAAGAAAATTAATATCCAGCCGTGGCTGGGTGGCTCATTTGGTTGGCATGTTGTCCTGTACACCAAAAGGTTACAGGTTCAATTCCCAGTCAGGACACATACTTAGGTTGCAAGGTTGATCCCTGGTGGGAGCATGTACAGTAGGCAACAGAGAGATGTTTCTCTCTGTCTCTTTCCCTTTCTTTCTAAAATCAATAAACATATCCTCAGGTAAGGATTTTTAAAAGTCCATACTGTTGTCTGTTTCTATGAGTTTTTGTTTGTTCATTTGTTGCTTTTAGTTTTATGTCCCATATATGAGTGAAATTATATGGTTCTTAATGTTTTCTGTCTGACTTATTTCACTTATCATGATATTCTACTTGAACCCTATATATTAACCAATGTCACTCCAATAGCGTAATAAAAAATAATAAAACAACACAAATAATATCGCCATTTACAAAAACCTATTCCCTGTGAAAGGATTACATTCCTTATTATGAAATAGCAAATTCTAAGCATTCTCCCAGAGACCAGACTTTTTTATTGTATAGTTTGCATTAAGAAGTTGAATAGAGTTAGTCCTGGTTGGTGTGGCTCAGTGGATTGAGTGCTGGCCTGTGAACCAAAAGGTCGCTGGTTCAATTCCCAGTCAGGACACATGCCTGGGTTGCGGGCCAGGTCCCTGGTTGGGGCTGACAACTGATGTTTCTCACATTGATATTTCTCTCTCTTTCTCCCTCCCTTCCTCTCTCTGAAAATAAATGAATAAAATCTTAAAAGGTTGGACAGAGTTAACAATTACCTTCAGGGTAATAAGAAAACTATTAAAACTTGAGTATAAGCAGGGCAATTCTTTCTTTGGTTTTGGGTTTCTTTGTACATCTTTTAGAACCTAGCTCATCTCTGATTGCTAGACATCCTCATAGTCCTTGATGGTAAGGGGGATGAGGAAATCACAGTTATAAAATGGACAAAAACTACTTGTTAAATAAGATGAATAATAACTTTCAAGTACATGTTTTTAAGTGCTTGGAGTTACTGCAGAAAGAGGATATTATTCATTAAAACATTTGACAGAAGTGCATTCTGACATAAGGTAAAGTGATGAAACAGTTGCAGACCAACGCAAAGTGTAGCTGAACAAAGCAAACAACAGTCTAGCTGGAGAGAAACCTTAACCCAGGGCCACCGTGCCCCAGGGCTAACTTGTCCCACAGCCGCCTTACAGTCATGTTGTTTCATAGCTGTGCTGTTTTGTAATTGAGCTATAACACTATTGAGCTCTTCCAAAGTCCTGCTGGCCTTGCTGTATCACAATTGAATTGTTCGCACTGAATAAAGTTTCCCTATTCACCACAACTCAACTGGGTTTCCTATTGGCATTGAATTGCCGCCAAGGACCATCAGTTGGTTGACAGAATTATGAAGCTAAAGAAAATGTTTAAAGGATAATCAGCAATTTTCCAGTAGGTAGTTTTCACTAGGATGACCTAGAAAAACCTTTTAAAGTTTTCTTTATGTAGTTTATTGTAAGTTAAAAGTTTTCTTTCATTATAAAAAAAAAATGTAAACACAGGAAGTAGAAACAAAAGAACCACACATCACCCTTAAGGTGGGTTGATGTATTTACTTATTTATTTTTTAGTTAGTTTTTTATTTATTATTCTATAAACTGACAAAGGACAATAGCTAACCATGTTCTTTTCCCATTTTTTCCTCTAAAACTATTGTTTAGTGCAAGTTTAAAAATATAGAATTTTAAAAGCCAGCATTCACAGTTATTTTATAATGGAAACACAAAACTGGAAGGGAAAGGAGTTGTCCAGATTAATTTTGCTATATTGGCCAAGCCTCAGCTGGAGTTCAGGACTGTGACAGAACTCCTTGCTGCACGTATCCCCACAGGTAGTGGGCTGCATAACCCCAGAGTGAATCTTTGTGGAGAACACAGCATTCAGTGGAATCCCTCAGCACTGGGCAGAGCACCACCAACCCAATTGTATGTGGTAATCCTGTTTTTGTGCTGCATTTCTTCTACTGGATGCTATTGCAGCCTGCATTCTCTAGCAAGTATTTCCAACTGTCGTTCCATTTCCACAGCCCGAACACTTTACATGCTTTGTTATGAAAAGTGAATTCTGGATTTTTATTTTTATTGTTCTATTACAGTTTTCCCAATTTTTTCTCCATTGCTCTCCATTGCTCCACCAACCCCACTGCTCCCACAGTCCATTTCCACCCTGTTGCCCTTGTCCATGGGTCATTTATACATGTTCCTTGACTAGACTCCTCCCCTTCTTTACCCCATTATCCTCCTCACTCATCCCCTCTGGTCACTGTCAGTCTGTTGCATATTTCCATGCCTCTGGTTCTAATTTGCTCATTAGTTTATTTTGTTTATTACATGAGGTCATATTGTATTTGTCTTTCACTGACTGGCTTATTTCACTTAGCATAATATTCTCCAGTTCCATCCATGCTGTCACAAAAAATAGATCCTCCTTTCTGCTGTGTAGTATTCCATTGTGTAAATGTACCAGCTTTCTGATCTAATCATTTACTGATGGGCTCTTAGGCTGTTTTCAGCACTTGACTATTGTAAATAATGCTGCTATGAACATAGGGATGCATAGGTTCTTTTCAATTGGTGATTCAAGATTCAAAAGGCAGTTACATTTTCAGCTTTTTGAGTGGATTCCATACTTTTTTCCACAGTGGCTGCACCACTCTGCATTCCCACAAACAGTGCACCACGGTTCCCTTTTCTCCACATTCTTGCCAGCACTTGCTTATTGATTTGTTAATAATGACCATTCTGATGGGTGTTAGGTGGTATCTCATTGTGGTTTTAATTTACAACTCTCTAATGGCTAGTGGTGATGAGCATCCTTTCATATGCCTATGGGCGCTCTGTTTGCCCTCCTGGGAGAAGTGCCTGTTCAGGTCCTTTGCCCAGTTGATAACCTTCCAAATGATCCCCATATCTATAATTCTGTCCCTATTCTGGTTGTTGGATTAGTTTGTTTTTGTTTTTTAGATTCAGTTGTTGATAGTTGTGAGTTCGTTATTTTAATGTTCATAGTTTTGATCTTCTTTTTCTTAAATAAGTCCTTTTAACATTTCATATAATAATGGCTTGGTGATGATGAACTCCTTTAGCTTTGCCTTGTCGGGTAAGCACTTTATCTGCCCTTCCATTCTAAATGAAAGCTTTGCTGGATAGAATAATCTTAGCTGTAGGTGCTTGCTGTTCATCACTTTGAATACTTATTTCCAGCCCCTTCTTGTTTGCAAAGTTTCTCTTTTTTTTTTCCCGTCAGCATCTCTTTTTTTTTTATCGTTTTTTATTTTTGGTTTTTCAATTACAGCTGTCCCATTTTTCCCCGATTTCTCTCCCCCACCCAGCCCACCCCTTCTCCCATAATCATATCTCTTCCCATTGTCCATGTCCATGAGTCACTTATACACATTCTTTGACTAGACCCTTCCCTTCCTTATCCCCCTTCTTTCCCTCGCCCCTCCCCCCTATTGACTGCTATTCTGCTCTTTGTCCTATTTAGTTTGTTGGTTTGTGTTGTTTTTTAGTTTCCTGTATTAGGTGATATCATATGGTATTTTTCTTTCTTTGCCTGGCTTATTTCACTAAAAATGATTCTCTCTAGTTCCATCCATGTTGTCGCAAATGGCAGGAGTTCCTTCTTTCTTTCTGCTACATAGTATTCCATTGTGTAAATGTACCACAGTTTTTTGATCCACTCATCGACAGATGGGCATTTAGGTTCTTTCCAGCACTTAGCTATTGTAAACAGTGCTGCTATGAACATAGGGGTACATAAGTTCTTTTGAATTAGTGTTTTAGGATTTTTCGGTTATAGTCCTAGCAGTGGAATCACTGGTTCAAAAGGCAGTTCCATTTTTAGTTTTTTGAGGTAATTCCATACTCTTTTCCATAGTGGTTACACCAGTCTGCATTCCCACCAACAGTGCAGTAGGGTTCCTGTTTCTCCACATCCTCACCAGCACTTGTTGTTTGTTGTTTTGTTGATGATGGCCATTCTGACTGCTATAAAGTGGTATTTCATTGTGGTTTTTATTTGCATCTCCCTGATGGCTAATGATGTTGAGCATTTTTTCATGTGTCTATGGACCTTCTGTATGTCCTCTTCAGAGAAGTGTTTGTTCAGGTCCTTTGCCCATTTTTTAATTGGGTTGTTTGTTTTCTTGATGTTGAGTCGTATAAGCTCTTTATATATTTTAGAGATCAATCCTCTGTCTGAGATATCATTGGCAAATATGTTTTCCCATATGGTTGGTTTCCTTTTCATCTTACTGATGTTTTCTTTTGCTGAGTAGAAACTCTTTAGTTTGATGTAGTCCCATTTGTTTATTTTTTCCTTTATTTCTCTTACCTTAGGAGGTGTATTTGTGAAGATATTGTTACGTGAGATATCTGAAATTTTCCTGCCTATGTTTTCCTCTAGGACTTTTATGGTGTTATGGCTCACATTTAAGTCTTTGATCCATCTTGAGTTTATTCTTGTGTGTGGTGTAAGTTGGTGGTCTAAGTTTTTTTTTTTCAAGTTCCTATCCAGTTCTCCCAGCACCATTTGTTAAAGAGACTCTTCTCACTCCATTTTATGTTCCTTCCTCCTTTATCAAATATTAGTTGACCATAGAGGCCTGGGTTTATTTCTGGACTCTATTCTGTTCCACTGATCTGTATGTCTGTTCTTATGTCAGTACCAGA
The DNA here is from genome assembly GCF_987537825.1 of Furipterus horrens. Classification (NCBI taxonomy): domain Eukaryota; kingdom Metazoa; phylum Chordata; class Mammalia; order Chiroptera; family Furipteridae; genus Furipterus; species Furipterus horrens. The sequence continues at coordinate 59,707,889 of NW_028327187.1, forward strand.
CTGTTTTGATCACAGTGGCTTTGTAGTATTGTTTGATATCTGGTGTTGTGATTCCTCCTGCTGTGTTCTTCTGTCTCAAGATTGCTTTTGGTATTCAGGGTCTGTTTTGGTTCCATATGAATTTATGGAGTATTTGTTCTAGGTCTTTGAAATATGTCATTGGTATTTTAATAGGAATTGCATTGAATCTGTAAATTGCTTTGGGTAGTATGGCCATTTTGATGATGTTGATTCTTCCCATCCAAGAACATGGTATTTGCTTCCATTTATTTGTATCTTCCATAATTTCTTTCTTCAATGTTATATAATTTGCAGAGTACAGGTCTTTTATCTCTTTGGTTAAGTTCATTCCTAGGTACTTTATTTTGCTTCTTGCTATAGTAAATGGTATTTTCTTTTTGGCCTCTGTCTCTGATATTTTATGGTTGGTGTACAGAAATGCCTTAGATTTCTGTATATTTATTTTGTACCCTGCTATTTTGCCAAATTCATTTATTATATCGAGTAGTCTTTTAGTGGAGTTTATAGGGTTTTCTAGGTATACTATCATGTCGTCTGCAAATAGTGATAGTTTTACTTCTTCTTTCCCAATTTGGATGCCTTTTATTTATTTTTCTTGTCTGATTGCTGTGGCTAGGACTTCCATCACTATGTTGAATAGAAGAGGGGAGAGTGGACAGCCTTGTCTACTTCCTGATTTCAGGGGGAATGTTTTCAGTTTTTGTCCATTGAGTATGATGTTGGCTTCAGGCTTCTCATATATAGCCTTAATGATGTTAAGGTATGCTCCCTCTATTCCCATTTTGCTGAGTGTTTTCATCATAAATGGGTGTGGTACTTTATCAAATGCTTTTTCTGAATCTATAGATATCATGATGTGATTTTTGTCTTTCATTTTGTTTAGGTGATGTGTTATATTTATTTATTTGCGAATATTAAACCATCCTTGCATCCCTGGGATGAATCCCACTTGATCGTGGTGTATGATCTTTTTGATGTATTGCTGGATCCTGTTTGCCAAAATTTTATTGAGGATTTTAACATCGATGTTCATCAGTGATATTGGCCTGTAGTTTTCTTTCTTTGCTGTGTCTTGACCTGGTTTTGGGATTAGGGTAATACTGGCTTCATAGAAAGAGTTTGGGATTTTTCCCTCTTCTTGAATTTTTTAGAATAGTTTGAGGAGGGTAGGAGTTAGTTCTTCCCTGGACGTTTTGTAAAATTTGCCTGTGAAGCCATCCGGTCCAGGGCTTTTGTGTGCAGGGAGATTTTGGATTACTGTTTCAATTTCCTTCTTTGTTATTGGTCTGCTGAGACTTTCTACTTCTTGATTCAGTTTTGGAAGGTTATATGTTTCTAGAAATCTGTCCATTTCTACTAGGTTGTCAAATTTCTTGCCATAGAGTTGTTTGTAGTAATTTCTTATAATTGTTTGTATTTCTGAGGTATCAGTCGTGATTTCCCCTCTTTCATTTCTGATTTTGTTTATTTGGGTCTTCTCTCTTTTTTCCCTGATGAGCCGGGCTAGAGGCTTGTCAATTTTGTTTATTTTTTCAAAGAACCAGCTCATAGTTTTGTTGATTTTTTGGATTGTTCGTTTAGTTTCTATGTCGTTTAATTCTGCTTTGATGATTTCCTTTCTTCTTTTTGCCCTAGGCTTTGTTTGTTATTGCTGTTCTAGTTCTTGTAGCTTTATGGTTAGGTTTTTTATTTGAAATTCTTCTAGCCTTTTCAGATATGCCTGTATTGCTATGAACTTCCCTCTTAGGACTGCTTTTGCTGTGTCCCATAAGTTTTGGGCTGTTGTGTGTTCATTGTCATTAGTTTCTAGAAATTTCTTGATTTCCTCTTTGATGTCATTGTTAACCCATTCGTTATTTAATAGCGTGTTATTCATTCTCCATGAGTTTGGGTGTCTTTGATTTTTTTCTCTGAGGTTAATTTTTAGTTTCAAGGCATTGTGGTCTGAAAAGATGCTTGATATGATTTCGATTTTCTTGAATTTTTTGAGGCTTGTTTTGTGTCCTATTATGTGGTCTATCTTTGAAAATGTCCCATGTGCCTTTGAAAAGAATGTATATTTTGCTTCTTTGGGGTGAAAAGTTCTATATATATCATTTAAGTCCATGTGGTTTAGTGTGTTGTTCAAAGCCTGTATATCTTTGGTGTTTCTTTGCTTGGATGATCTGTCTATTGTTGATAATGGAGTGTTGAAATCCCCTAGTATGAGTGTGTTGTTGTTAATATCCTTCTTGTGGTCCTCTAGTATTTTCTTTATGTATTTGGGTGCTCCTATGTTGGGTGCATATATGTTTATCAGTGCTATATCTTCTTGATGGATTGTTCCTTTAAGTATTATGAAATGTCCTTCTTTTTCTCTTTTTATTGCCCTTGCTTTGAAATCCGTTTTGTCTATATGAGGACTGCCACCACGGCTTTTTTTTCAGGTCCATTTGCTTGGAATATTTTTTTATATCTTTTTACTTTCAGTCTGTGTAAATCTTTTGTTTTGAGGTGTGTTTCTTGTAGACAGCAAATATGTGGGTCCTGTTTTCTTATCCATTCCGTTACCCTATGTCTTTTAATTGGAGCATTTAATCCATTTACATTTAAGGTTATTATTGACATGTATTTATTCATTTCCCTTTGTATCTCTGTTCCTCTACTCTTTTTTTGTTTTTTCTCTTCCTTTTTCTTAGAATATTCCCTTTAGCATCTCTTGCAATGCCGGTTTTGTGGAGATGTATTCTTTTAGTCTTCCTTTGTCTGAGAAACTCCTTATTTCACCTTCTATTTTGAATGAGAGCCTTGCTGGGTAGAGTATTCTTGGTTGGAGGCCTTTGTTTTTCATTGCTTGAAATATTTTTGACCATTCCCTTCTGGCTTGTAATGTTTCTGTTGAGAAGACGGTCGATAGCGTTATTGGAGATCCCTTGTAAGTTATTTGCTGTTTTTCTCTTGCTGCTTTTAGGTTTCTCTCTTTGTCTTGGAATGTTGCCATTTTAACTATGATGTGCCTTGGAATGGGTTTTTTGGGGTTCCTCTTTATTGGAACTCTCAGTGCTTCTTGGACTTGCATAACTTTTTCTCTCATCAGATTCGGAAAATTTTCTGTCACTGTTTCTCCTATCAGTTTTTCAATTCCATGCTCCTTTTCTTCTCCCTCTCTTATTCTGATGATCCTGATATTATTTCTTATCATGCTACCCTGTAATTCCCTTACATCTTGTTCATATTTTTTCAATCTTTTTACATTTTGCTGTATAGTTTGAGAATTATTTCCTACATTATCCTCTAACTCTCTAATCCGATCCTCTGCTTCGTTTAGTCTGCTTTTGACTGATTCTACTGTGTTTTTTAGTTCAGAGATTGCATTCTTCATTTCTTCATGGTTCTTGTTGATAGTTTCTATGTCTTTTTTTATGCTGGTGTAGTTCTCTGCAAGTTCCCTGTAATTTTCTTGGAGCTGTTGGTAACTTCCTTGGAGGTTGTCATAGTTGTTTTTGGGGTTTTCGAGCATATTGAGCTTCTTCACCACCATAGTTTTGAATTCCATGTCTGACATTTGGGCTATGTCTATTCCATCTACCTCTCTTTCTGGGGATTCCTCGTTTCTTTTCATTGAGAGGTTGTTTCTGCGTCTTACCATGTTGGATTCTTCTTGTTTGTTTTTTTATTTGGATTTGTCTGCTTTGCCTTCCCACATTTGTGGTATGAGATTTTTTATGGTAGATCTGGGGGTTTCAGTGGTGCAGTCTCTTTGATCTCCTGAGCCTGATGTTCTTGGGGTACCTTTTATATCATTTGTTTATGCTGTCTGGTTATATTTCAGATTATTTTGTTAGGATCTTCCTTCTGGCTAGTTGATTGAGAGTCACTCTATCCACTTTATCTTGAATTCCTTTGTGAAGATGTCAGTTCAGCCTTTGTGTGTTGTCTTGTTTTTCTGTATCCACAGCTGGTCTAATGAGGTGGGTCAGAGGTTGCTGTTCCTTGCAGCAGTGGGCCCCGGCACTGTGCGTTCCTTCCGTTCCTTCGGTGTCTGTTGGAGCTAGCCAAGGTGTCTTTGCAGGCACGCCTGTGAGTGGGAAAGGTGGCCCAAGAGCCCGCCTCAGGCCTGTGGCGTAGCGCTCCGGGAGTTTCCCAAGGTGGCCAGGGAGTTATCCTCAGGTCTGCCGTACTGTGCTCCAGGAGATGGTCTCTCGCCTGCCAGTGCCGGGCCCCAGTCACTCGTGTGCAGTGGAAGTGAACGATTGGTGCCTATTGATGTCGGCGAGGTATTTTTGCACTCATGTGCCCCTGCTTGCCCAAAGCAGCCGGGGAGGTAGCCTCAGCGCAGCGCTCAGGGTGAGTGTATGTGAGTCGCTGTTGCCTGCTCTTCCGGCGCCACAGCTGCCCACCGTTCCCGAACCCGCCTGGGCAGGTACGAGCCGAGCCCGATCGAATGCTCTGCGTTCGGGCCTGGCACTCGGGCCTGGCTCCCACTGGAGCTGGCCAGGGGCAACTGAGCACAGTCTTGTCTGTATCCAGAGGTCCCTCCCTGCTCCTGTTTGGGCACTGATCTTATGTCTGTTGGGGTGTGTCCGAGGGGCCCCTGGACTCGGCCTTGTGCACCTGGGCCAGTGAATTATGGCACTTCCCTATGCATGCCCGCGACCCAAGGGGAGGGTTGGGGAGTGAGCGCGCGCACCTCTGCGCCTGCGCTCCTCAAGAATGTACTTTCACCCCCAAACTTTCCCCCCCCCTCCGTAGTTCACAAGAGAAAATTATAAAGAAAAAAGGATTTCACTTGCTCAGCAGCACGCTGTCTCCCGTCTTTCAGCGCCTATGCCGCCTGGTCGAGTCCTGTCCCTGCCAGCGGGCAGAGATCCGCTTTCCTCCTGACTTCCCTCTGGGGAAGCCTGTGGTCGCCAAAAAGCCTTTGTGTCCTTTCAGCCACAGCTCGGGCAGCCACCCCAGTCAGGAATCCCGTTTCGTCCCTTTTTCTTCTTTCACTATCTTCACTAAACAGGTTGTTCCCAGATGGTTTTACTCTAATCCAGCAGTGCCAAAGCTCAACTCTGCCGGTGTCCAGCTCTTCACTGAGATTTTCTGTCTGCAATTAGTCCAAACTACAGACAGGTCTCGGGAGCCTGAGAGTGCAGCCTCCCCTCACTCCTCCGCCATCTTTCTACCCCTGATATAGTTTTTTTTTATGTTTTTTATTCTTCTCCTTCTTCTTTTCCCTTTAAAGAAGGAATAAAAAAAGGAATGTTTTTACTCAGTTCAGCGTTTGTGTGTCATCTTCCTTTTCTGCATCCACAGCTGGTCTAATGAGGCGGGTCAGAGGTTCCTGTTCCTTCCAGCAGCGGTGTGCGCCCGAGGTGGCCGGCAAGGCGCGTTCCTTTGGCGCCTGTTGGAGGTAGCCGAGGTACCTTTGTGCCCGCACCCCTGTTCGCCAAGTCGGCCCGATCGCTTGCCTCAGGCCTGCCGAGCCGCGTTCCGGGAGTTGGTCTCTTGCCTCTTAGGGCAGGGCCCCAGACACTTGGGCACAATGGAAGTGAGAGATTGGTGCCTATTGAAGCCGGCCGAGGTGCTTTTGCGCTCGCCCACCTGTGTGCACGCAAGGCGGCCTGAGAGCTAGACTCAGTCCTGCTGAGCTGCGCTCCGGGAGTTGGTCTCTCTCCTCTTAGGGCGGGGCCCCGGACACTTGTGCACAGTGGAAGTGAGAGTCTGTGGGTCGCTGCCACCCGCTGTTCCCGCGCCGCAGCTGACCGCCGTTCCCACACCCGCCTGGGCAGTCATGAGCAGAGCCTGAGCAAGTGGTCTGCGCTCCTGCCTGATGTCCACTGGAGCTGGCCAGGGGTTTCTGCGCGCGATATTCTGCATGTCCATTGGGCCCTCCCTGCACCCGTTGTGGCACTGAACTTATGTCTGTTGGGGCGTGTCCGAGGGGCACCTGGATTCGTGGCCCCGCGCACCTGGACCAGTGAATGAGGGCACTTCCCTATGCGCACCCTAGCGACCCAAGGGGAGGGTTGGGGAGTGGACGAGCACGCCTCTGCGCCTGTGCTCCTCAAGAATGTCCTACCACCCCCAAACTTTCCACCCCTCTCCGCAGTCCACAAGAGAAAGATATAAAGGAAATTACGTTCTCACTTGCACAGCAGTACACTGTCTCCTGTCCTTCAGCGCCAATGCCACCTGGTCGAGTCCTGTCTCTGCCAGTAGGCAGAGATCCGATCTCCTCCCGACTCCTCTCTGGGGAAGCCTGTGGTCGCCAAAAAGCTTTTGTGTACTTCCAGCCGCAGCTTGGGCAGCCACCCCAGTCAGGAATCCCGTTTCGTTCCTATTTCCTCCGCTATCCTCACTAAACAGGTTGTTCCCAGATGGTTTTTCGCTAATCCAGCAGTGCCAATGCTCGACTCCTGCCAGTGTCCAGCTGCTTACTGCAAAGTTTCTTTGGAGAAATCAGCTGATAAGTCTTATAGGAACTCCTTTATAGGTAACTTTCTTCTTTCCTCTTGCTGCTTTTAAAATTCTCTCTTTATCTTTAACCTTTGGCATTTTAATTATGATATGTCTTGGTGTGGTCCTCTTTGAATCCTACTTGTTTGGGATTTTCTGTGCTTCATGGACTTATATGTCTATTTCCTTCACCAGATTAAGAAAGTTTTCTTTCATTATTTTTTCAAATAAATTTTCAATTTATTGCTATTCTTCTTCCTATGATTTGGATGTTGGTACATTTAAAGTTGCCCAGAGGTTCCTAATCCTCTCCTTATTATTATTATTATTATTTTTTGCTTTCTTGTTTCTTATTTCTGTTCTAATTGAATATTTATTCTTACTTTTCTCCCAGTCATTGATTTGAATCCTGGCTTCCTTTTCAACAGTATTGCTCCCTGGGTGTTTTTATTTCATTTTGTATAACTTTCACTTCTTCTTTTATTTTGTGGCTATTCTCAATCATTTCTCTGAGCATCCTGACCACCAGTGTTTTGAACTCTGCATCAGATAGGTTGTCTATCTCTGTTTCATTTAGTTCTTATTCTGGGGTTTCGTTCTGTCTCATTTGGGCCATATTTCTTTGCCCCTTCATTTTGGCAGCCTCCTTGTGTTTGTTTCTATCTATTATGTAGAGCTTCTATGACTCCCTGGATTGGTAGCATGACATAATGCAGTGAGTGTCCTCTAGGGTCCAGTGGCACAGCCTCCCCTATCACCCAAGGTGGGTACTCAAGGTATTCCCTTCATTTGGGCTGAGGACACCCTACTCTAGTAGTTGAGCCTTGGTTTCTCTTGACAGATTAATGGGAGGCCAGTCAGCTGCAATTCTCTGTGGAAAATCAGCTGTGCATGGGCAGGGTGGTAGTACTCTGACATGGACTGTATCTGTCCACTAAGTACTCTGGCCCTGGGTTCTCTTGTGTGGTGCAGGCCAAGGTGAGCCCCCACCTGTGTTTTGCTGGAGGCACCCTGCTTGAACTATAAAGCAATTTGAGATGGCTACTGGCTGGTTTAGCTCAGTGGATTGAGCGTCGGCCTGCGAGCTAAGTGTCGCTGGTTCGATCTTCCAGTCAGGGTACATCAGAGAAGGAAAACTCTGATTTCAAAAACCTCCGCTGCCTTGCGGCATACCTCTTCAGGGGAAAGGCTAAGGGAGTAAACCCCGACAGAAAATCCGGAGCCGGAGTCCCTAAGGCGGTTTGACGTTGTAGTCAACACCGGCAACTCCTGCGGCGCACCTGAAGCCAAGCTGTATTGACTCCGTCTTTCCCTTGGATCCTTCAGCTGCGAAGAGAGGGGGGGTCTGCTGCATGGGCAACAGCAGACCCTCCATATTACCCTGCCCAGGCTCTGTAGCTTCAGCGTCATCGCAAGATGTCGATTCAACACGGGAGGAGACAGATACTACCATGTCACTCCCGAGTCGGACTGCACAGCCATTCTCGGCGGTGCAGATAGACTCTTAAGAAGCTACACCATCGTCTCTCGAGACGGACGGCTGCCGACGACGACGACGACGACGACGACGACTACTTGTGCTGTGCTTTGAGATTCACAGGTGAAGCCAACTGTGAATTTAAGCTGACTGCTGCTAGTGCCAGGCCTTGAGTTCACTGCGACCAGCTGTTGCTTGTTTGAGAGGATTGAGAAAGTTGTGAAGCATGAGCCAAGACCAGCTATTCATATGGAAAAGCAGATTGGGTGGCCTGTAAGTTGGGTTGGGTGGAGTCTTTGAGGATCTCCAAGGTGGGTCATAGTTAGCCAGGTTGATGGAGTCTCAAATATGTCACCAGCTTGCCAATTCTGTTGGGGGGAGGGTTTATAAAAGAGAAAATGGCCTCTCCTTGCCCTGATTCCAGACACTTCCATTTCTTCCTGTGTACCACTGCTTTTCAAGCTGTTACTCTGGTGCTGGAGCTCAGAGGAAGTGAGTCTGAGTAGGTGAATCTGTGTGTGGGTTCTTTAAGATGAATTGCTTGGGGCTCCAGCAGTTTTTTCCATCAACTCTATTCCCACTGGTGTTTGAAGCCAGAAATATTGGGGACATACCTTCCTGGCACTGGAACCCTAGGCTGGGGTGCATGGCGTGGGGCTGGGACTCCTCACTCCCAAGATAGTCCTCCTGGATTTTTATCCACCACGTGTGGGTGAGGGACCAGCTCATTCTGCATCTGCACCTACCTGTCTCGATGGATGTGGTTTCTTTAATTCTGTAATTGTCATGATATGGCGACATAGGTGAGATTGAACACTCTGAAGCAGTGTATAAAGTTAGCAAAGGATTTTTAATGATTGCCAGCAAGTCGGGCAGTCCCTGAGCTGGTCTCTAACATGCTCCGATGACCTGGGAGTTTTTAGACAGGGGCTTATATACTGGTAATGTCCTTTGTTTCTTCTTTGGTGGGAAACAGCCTTAGGAAGAGGGGGCTGGGTCGGACTGTAGAAATGTCTTGGCAGTAACAGGAACAGAACTTCTCAAGGCTATAAGGTTATCTCCGGCGGCAGCATAGCTCTCCAGCCAGGGACAAATTCTTTGCAAAGCAATTTATCTTCAAAGGGCTAGATATCCTGTAAAGTATGACAGTCACAAATGTTATAAACCAGACACAAGCAAATGGAAGGTGATAGAGGCTGAGGTCCTTTTAGCTTGTAAATCACCAATTGCTACAACACTCCTCCCTACATTCCTTTCTTTAAGGCTTTTTAGCAAGTCCTTGCTATTTCTTACAAAGAACATCTGAAGCCCCTACATATTTACATATTTAGCAGACCTTTGAAACTTTTTACAGGGAATATTTGGTGCCCCTACAGTCAGACTTCCATTCAACTCAGTTTCTGATGGTTCTGGCTGATGGTTGTTCTATATTTTAGTTGTAATTTTGATGTGGTTGTGCGAAGAGTTGAGTCATGTCTGCCTTCACCACCATCTTGATCACGTCCACTAGGTACTTTATTTTTCTTGTTGCTGTAGTAAATGGGATTTTTTTCCCTAGTATCTATTTCTGATATTTTATTGTTGTTGTACAAAAATGCCTTCTATTTCTGAATATTGACTTTGTATCTCACTATTTTGCCAAATTCACTTATAAGGTCAAGTAATTTTATGCTAGAGCCTGCAGGGTTTTCTATGTACACTATCATGTTATCTGAGAATAATCACAGTTTTACTTCCTCCTTTCCAATTTGGATGCCTTCTAATTTTCTTCTTGTATGATCACTGTGACTAAAATTCCAAAACTATGTTGAATAAACATGGTAAAAGAGGACACACTTTTCTTCTTCCTGATCTTTAGGGAAAAGCTTTATTTTTTGCCCATTGAGTATGATGTTGGCTGTAAATTTCTAGTATATGGCCTTTGTTATGTTGAGGTATGCTCCCTTTACTTCCCTTTGCTGAGTATTTTTATCATTCATGGATGTTCTACTTTATCAAATGCTTTTTCCACATCTGTTGATATAATCATGTGAATTTTGTCTTTTGTTTTATTTATGTGGTGTATTACATTTATTGATTTGTGAATATTATACCATCCTTGCATCCCTCAGATGAATCCCTCTCGATCATGGTGTATGATGTTTTTAATGTATTGTTGGATCAAGTTTATGAATATTTTGTTGAGGATTTTGCATCTAAGATCAGTCAACGCTATTGACCTGTTTTCTTTCTTTGTTGTGTCTTTACCTGGTTTTAGAAATACAAAAATAGTGAAGATCTAGGAATAAAATTGAAGAGATGCAATAACTACCATATCTACAACCAGTGAGCAAAAACTGATGAAGGTGGAGAGAGAGTAATGGTGTTTTAAGAATGGGAAAAAGAATGTGAGATGACTGATGACAAGAAAAATGGTTTTGAGAGGCTAGAGAGGAGAGAAATAATAAGTGTGGAATGGAAACAAGTTGTAGCAAGAGAGAAAATAGAATTAAAAAAGTAAGAAGAGGAAAGAAGGTAAAATGTAGTAACAGTAGAGAGGAGCAGAATATGAGACATAAAATAAACTATAATATGAAAAATAGTGACAGTATGCACAAACTTGAAGAACAAGAAATGAAGTTAAAAAGCTATGCAGGAGAGAAAATAATGCAAATCATGAAGAAGACCATGTGGAATTTGTCTCAATAGTATCTACTATTTCCATTGTCTTACCTTTCTGAATATGCCCCTGGTGCTGTCAGATGGTGTCCCAGTCTGAGCCTTGGCAGCCTATTCAGGTCTACCAGTGATCCACAGTCTGTGGCTGTCTCCTTCAGTACTTAATCTAGTTAATCTGTAATCAGCTGTCAGGCTTAAACACCACAGGGTGGAGCAGTATAATTCCTGTGGCGATTGCTTCCTCTCAGGCTGATGCTACTCGGAGGGAAGTGGTCTGCCTGAGCAAGATGGCTCCTGCAGTATGGGGGATGGCTCAATATGAGGATTCTCTCATCTGCTCCCTCCATTCTCTCCCCAAAGCCAGTCCCCAAACTCTCCTCAAGCTTCTCTAGTCCACTCTTCCCACCTCCCCTTTGCTGGAGTCAGAGTAAATGGCTGCAAATAAAATTGTACGCATTGGCCCTTTAAGAGGCTCTCTATGTCTCCAGCAATCTCTACCTGGAAGACAGAAACCCTGTTGCTTTTCACATCTGGATGTTATCTGGGTTTCTTTCAGCTCTGATGCTATAGGCTAGGGAGCCCAGCTTGGGGTTTAGGTACCACACTTCTCAGGGGGAACACCATGGCCACTGAAATATTTCTCTGGACCTTCAGCTGCCACCCATGGGAGCCCAGTCAGCCCTCTTGTGTCTCCTTTGTACTTCATACCAGTCACATTGTGATGAAGTGGTTTTTTTCTGTCTGTTCATGGTTATAAGGCTTCTCTCCAGGTAGTGTTCAGTTGGTTATTTCAGATGACTTCTCCACAATTTAGTTGTAATTCCAGGTTGGTCCTTTGAGGAGGTCAGTGTCCCTTCCACTTACTCCTCTGCCATCTTGGGTCTCTTTTATTTATTTATTTATTTATTTATTTATTTATTTATTTATTTATTTTTGCAGAGGGCAAAGTTTTTATTTTCCTTTCCAAGAGAGGGAAAGGGCTAGGTGGGGAGATATGCACCGGCCCTGAGAAGTTCAAGCTTTGAGCTTTTATCTGATTATAATTGGATTATAAAAGCATAGTGATGGTGGTGGGGTTCTGTTTTGTAGCCCCTGGGCTATTGGGGACATTGTAACACACGAGGTTTTTGGTGGTTTTGTACAAAATGAACTGTGCTACAATGTTTGCCTGAGCCTGTGGGTATCATTTAGTCATGTTCTGTTTTTTCTTTCCAGTCCTGGGGACATAAGTTCAGAAGAGAAAAATTGTTACCCAGAAAAGAGGGGCTCATTCATGTGGCACCTTGGTATATGGCCCAGCAATTAGTGTTGAGAAAAATAGGTCTTTATTTATAATATTCCAACTTTGGGTGGGCTGGGAGCACTCCTGCTCACAGCCCTGTTCTCCCATGAGACCCAGCACTTCCCTTTCTCCCCAAAAGGCTATAAACCAATACCAAGCAAAATAGTTCCCCATTCCTTATCTATCAGCTCTCTCCTTCAGCATCTGAGGTATGCTGTCTTCAGCCTCCATGTAATAGTCCAGGAAATCATGTGCCATATTACACTGGATCATGGTGAAGTCCTCTCTGTATGCCCTGAGTTCCAAGAGTCCAGATAGAATCTGGGTCTGCAAGGCAGAGTCCTTGATGGCTTTGGAGTCAGCTGGAGTGGGCACAATCAAAGAAACAGCATGCCGGCTTTCTTACTAGTCCAGGCCACGTGGCCAAATCATGACTACAAACTGCCTAGCTACTGCTCATGTGGCTGCTACAACATGCTCTTCCATCACAACATACCTCCATCATGCTTATCCAACATGCTTCTCTCTTATTCTAGCTCTTAATCCAAAACCACGTGGCACCTTCTTTCACACCAGACCTCATGGCAAATGCGGGGGGTGGGCTTTTACATCCTTTCAAACTGCATGGCCTGATGTATTTATTTTTGAAGTGGGTTTATTTTATTGTCTCATTACAGAAGTCCCTTGTTGCCAATGTGTGTATGTGCATACTTGTCTGTAAAATTCACCTCCACCTTTGACATGTGAAAGGTATTCTGTGGGTTGTCTCTCTCCAGGCACCAGGTTGCTTCCTTCAAGGAGGCTCTGAACTCTGAGAAGAAGAGCTTCACTGGTATATTTTCTTAAAATGTGGAAATCTTGGCAGCTTTGGCCTATTCCTGTGAAGGGTTGGGTATATGTCGCAGGCACCAAAGTTTTATAAAAGTAAATACCTAATACAAGGTATAAATGCCATTTCTGTTTTTCCTGAGGACTCACACAGGATTCTTTGAGACATAATGTGTTTAACCTCCTGCCAGAACCCAATTTGGTACTTTTCCAATGATGTGGCTAACACAACTGGTTAAATTATGAGAAGTAAAATAATATATGCATTTTTTATGAAAGTGAAGGAACTAAGGTTTCTTTGGACTATTTATTCGGTGTGGGCTTTTTTTTACACTTGTAGAAAAAAACCCTAACACAGTATAAATACCATCTCTGCTTTTTCTTAGCATACATAAGATACACTGAGGTTTGATTTTTAAGTTTGCCTTTTGAGGCAGCAAACTTTACCTGTGAAGGGGTAAAGCCAACTTTTTTTTTTTAAATTAAAAAAAGAAAAGAAAAGACAGATATTTCAGAAAAGAATACATCAACTGAAACAGCTACAGGGGAATGAGACTAACATTTTTAAGTCATTGGCCTACAACTTCACCCAGATTCCTTTTGAAAGAGAAGTCATTATGACTTAATTATGGCCTTTCTGTTAGGTATTTCTACCCCATGGAACTTAGTAGAATTAGGCACTTGTAGGAACACAGCAAATATTAATGAGATAAATGAATGAGTGAGTGAATCTAATTATAATGGCCTTTTATGTTCTGTGTGAAATAAATTGTTCTAAATATCTCACTCCACATAAGCCACCATAGAAACCACCTGCCCAATTAGAAACCACTTAACCTCAGAAACCACTGGTGACTTCCTCCTAGTCAAATCACTTTTTGCTGCTTCTCTTTTCTGAACTCACTACATTTGATGTCATTTAAGATTCTTGTTTCGTTCTTTGTTTTTATCTTGCAATATCCTGCTTTTCTTCCCTTTTACTGCCCTTCCTGGTTTATTTTGCTGTTTGAATTTTCTCCTACTTTTCAAGTGTGGCTGCCTCCAAAGGCTTGTGTTCAGCTTTCTGCTCTTAGACTATGCTTACTTTGGAGGAATTAAATGTAGATGGTCATCAGGCCTAATCCCTTGCTCTCTAGTTGGACAACTTAGTTTTGTGTTGGTCATAGTGGTTTGCTTGTATTTCTCCCCCCAAAATCACACCCAGAAGCTTAACATTCGGAACACCTAAAAATTCAAAACCATCTCCTATAACATTAGTCCATGGACAGCAGGCACTCATTTGATCTTGATTGAACTGGCTCCTTCACCAAGAATAACACAGTTTAAAGGAATTGGGGGAAATGAGCCAGTTTCTCTGAGTTCATTATCATTGGCTCTGCCACATGCATATATCACATAAACATGAATACTTTGGGTAAGATTGTCCTACTTGGCTTGGTGGTGCTCTCATTATCACATCCTCAAAGTTTTTATTTAAAAAAAAAGGTAGTCAGTTGTAAAGACTCTTCTCCCTTCCAACAAGTTTTTTACCACTTTTTCTAGGAAAAGACAATCCTAGTAGCAATGTCCCGAAAGCAAGTCACTCTGGCATGGTGCTTGCCTAGATATAAACACTTCATAAATGGCCATATACAACATCTAAGGAGGTGATACGACTACTTAGAGTCATTTCTGGAAAGGTAGCAGAGCTACATTAATGTACACAGGGCAACACACATGGGGTACACTATAAGAGATTTTGAGCCCTGGCTGGTGTGGCTCAGTGGATTGAGCACTGGCCTGGGAACCAGAGGGTTGCAGGTTTAATTCCTAGTCAGGGCACATGCCTGGGCTGTGGGCTGGGTCCCAGTTGGGGGTGTTCAAGTGGCAACCACACATTGATGTTCTCTCCCTCTCTTTCTCCCTCCCTTCCCCTCTCTCTAAAAATAAATCATTAATTAAAAAAAAAGATTTTGAGAGGTGAGGGCATCAATAAATTGTCATTCTGTCACACACTTCCTTACCCTTTGCCAAGAGTCTTTTTTAATTCTACTCAATTTCTTGGCCCAGAAGGGAGGTAAGAAAATTTATGTTTACTGAGCACTTACTGATTGCTGAACATTGTGTAAGGTGCTTCAATCAATCACCCTGTGCCATGAGGTAGCATTGTCTTCCTTTCTCAGAACACACATCTCCCAACCCTGAATATTAGATTAAATAATTTACCCAAGGTCTCACAGCTAGTAAGTGGCAGATTTGGGATTTGAACTTAAGTGTCTGACTCTAAAGCCCATGCTTCATTTATTGGATTTTGCTGCATCTTAATAGAAAAAAGAAGATTATGTGGGGATTATGTGACACTAATCCATGGCCAGAGAACAGAAGTGAGGGAAGAAAAAAAAGATTATCTTCCAAATACCTCTTAATCAGTCTTTATTGCATATGAAATCTTTACAAAGGAAGCTGTCATGAAAAAAATATCTTATTTTCTCACAATATGCTCTTGCAGGGTGTTAGCATACAAACACATATTAAAATCCAACAAACCTTGTTTTTACTCCCTGTCCCCAGAATATTTTTGAATCAAAGAAATGATTGCAACAAGTTAATATAGTCTAAACATTAACCCCTCCCATTTACTTTTAAGCATCTTGTCATACAGTTGTTGTTCCCTAAGATTTATAAACTAATATTTTCTATGTTAGTAAAGATAGTCCACAACACTAAGCAACTTTCAGAATGAATACTTTTAAATATTAAGTGGAGAAAGACACCCCCCCCCACAATACAAACCTCTGCTGCATAGACACACATATATACTGGAGGCAGAATTACTCTAACCCTGTAGGTACAAATCCAACCTGGTGCTTTGGTTAAATGGATTTGTTTGCATATATACACGGGCATGGAGATAATCTACTCCTGTAGGATAGCAGAAATTTCCAAGGCAGTGGGCCCCCATTATACATGCTCCAGTGCACCTAAGGAATTCAGAGCTGCACACTGCAGCTCAGTGAAGCCTTGAACCCAGTCCAATCACAGCCTGGCTCAAGCAGAGGAGTGAGCGACATAGGCTCTTCTTTCATCAAGTCTTCCTTAGCCCCAACCCCAACTCTTCTTGGCCTCAGCCTCATCCTGGGGCTCTGACTGACGTTGGCAGAATGAAATGTAACAGAAAACATGACATAGTGTTTGAGAACTTGACCTGAAAACATACCCCAAAGAATTTAGAAAATATAAAAAAAGTTTAGGAAAAATTCAAAATGTAAAAATCTGACAAATCAAAGATAAGCAATTCTTTGATTTAAAAATAGATATCGTTTCTCTACAAAATTAATACATCAATTATGAAATGTATAAACAAAACTACAGTTCAAAGTGGTTTGTCTTCCTCTCCTGTCAACCCTTATTCCCACTTCCTAGAAGGAATTACTGATAAAAATTCCTTGTGATTTCTTCCACATTTTGCCGTATACAAGTATATCTGTATATTCTTCTTTTTCTCCCATGAATTGAAGCTGTGGTTAAAATTACAGACTGTGAAGCTAGACTAACAGGGTTTAAATCCCATTTCTATACTGTATGTGTACTCTTCACCAAGTTACCTAATCTCTGTGTGCCTCAGTTTCCTAATTTATGAAAGAGGAGTAAATAATATCACCTATGTCATAGGGTTGTTATGAATATTAACTAAGTTTTTATATGCTAAGCTCTCAACACAGTGTATGGTATATTCTAAAGCTATATAAATGTTAGCTACAATTGTAAAAATAACTATTGAAAAATATTTTATGTATCATAAAATACATTCATTTCAATTGTACAAACCAATGATTTAATCAATTTTAGAACACTTTCATCCCCACAATGAGATCCCTTGTGTTCATTTATAGTTAATCCCTGTGACCAACCCTAATTTTAGGCAAATGTTTATCTGTTTTCCGGTTCCATAAGTTTGCTTTTTCTAGACATTTATTATAAATGGATTCATACAATATGTAATCTCTTGTGTCTGGGATTTTTCACTTCACAAAATGTTTTTGAGGATCATCCATGTTGTAACATGTATCTGTAGTAGAATTCTTTTTTTTAAAATGCTAAATAGTATTCCATTATATGGATGTGGATATTTCAGTTGTTTCTAATTTTTGGCTATTAAGCAAATTGTTGAGCTGGAAAGGCTCAATCCAAGATGGTGGCTTCGGCACCATTGTGTTCTCTTCACTCTCGGCTCCTCCACTCTTCTGCCAGAAGCTAGTGTATCTTCTGTTCCTTAAGTCCACACTTTCCTCCCTTGTTTTCACTTATTCTATGTGAACCCATTCAGAGACTCCTCCCTCTTATCTACCTGTCGCCCAGTTATGGCAGAGAACGATGTGGACAATGAGCTCTTGGACTATGAAGATGATGAGGTGGAGACAGCAGCAGGGGGAGATGGGGCTGAGGCCCCTGCCAAGAAGGATGTTAAGGGCTCCTATGTCTCCATCCATAGCTCTGGCTTTCAGGATTTCCTGCTCAAGCCCGAGCTGCTCCAGGCCATTGTTGACTGTGGCTTTGAACACCCATCAGAAGTTCAGCATGAGTGCATCCCACAGGATATTCTGGTAATGGATGTCCTATTCCAGGCCAAGTCAGGCATGGGAAAGACGGCGGTGTTTGTGTCGGCCACACTGCAGCAGCTGGAGCCAGTTACTGGGCAGGTGTCTGTGCTAGTGATGTGTCACACTCTGGAGCTGGCTTTTCAGATCAGCAAGGAGTATGAGCGCTTCTCTAAATACATGCCCAATGTCAAGGTCGCGGCATTTTTTGGTGGTTTGTCTATAAAGAAGGATGAAGAGGTGCTGAAGAACTGCCCGCATTTCATCATAGGGACTCCTGGCCACATCCTTGCCCTTGCTCGAAATGAGAGCCTCAGCCTCAAACACATTAAACACTTTATCTTGGATGAATGTGATAAGATGCTTGAACAACTCGACATGCATCGGGATGTCCAGGAAATTTTTCGCATGACCCCTCATGAGAAGCAGGTCATGATGTTCAGTGCTACCTTAAGCAAAAAGACCCGTCCAGTCTGCTGCAAGTTCATGCAAGACCCAAGGGAGATCTTCGTGGATGTTGAGACGAAGCTGACGCTGCATGGGTTGCAGCAGTACTACGTGAAACTGAAGGACAACGAGAAGAATTGGAAGCTCTTTGATCTGCTGGATGTCATTCAGTTCAACCAAGTGGTGATCTTTGTGAAGTCTGTGCAGCACTGCATTTCCCTGGTCCAGCTCCTGGTGGAGCAGAACTTCCCAGCCATCGTCATCCACCGTGGGATGCCCCAGGAGGAGAGGTTTTCTTGCTATCAGCAGTTTAAAGATTTTCAACGACGAATTCTTGTGGCTACCAAACTGTTTGGCCGAGGCATGGACATTGAACGGGTGAACATTACCTTTAACTATGAGATGCCTAAAGATTCTGACACCTACCTGCATCGGGTGGCCAGAGCAGGCCGAGTTGGCACCAAGGGTTTGGCAATCACGTTTGTGTCAGCTGAGAATGATGCCAAGATCCTCAATGATGTGCAGGATCGCTTTGAAGTCAATATTAGTGAGCTGCCTGATGAGACAGACATCTCTCCTACATTGAACAGACACGATAGAGGACTCATCCACCTGTTCTGGAATGTGACAGTCCCTCTTCAAGAGATGACGCCAGGCATGGGGGTGAAGGAGAAACTACTGCCACCTAACCCCTGACAACCCCCAACCCTACCCCATGACTTCCCTCTTTTGCATCACCCCTTCTAAACCCCCATTTCCTTATTTGTCAGAACTTAAAAAAAAAAACTAAAATACAAAAAAAGAAAAAACAAAGAAAATTGTTGTTGTGAACATTTGTGTAGAAATATGTTTTCATTTCTCATGAATAGATAGATACTTAGGAGTGGAATTGCTGGGTTGTATGATAGTTTGATTTTTATTTATATGCTCTTTAACTTTCCTCAATAAAGTTTTCTAATTATTAGTATATAAGCCTTTATCTTCTTTTGTTAAAGATATTTCTAACTATTTTATTATTTTTCTTTTATTATTGATGCTATTGTAAATGGAATTGCACTGTTAATTTGATTTTTGGAATTTTTTGTTGCTTGTATACAGAAATACAATTGATTTTCTATATTGATTTTGTATTTTGTGGCCCTGGTGTACTTTTAATTTCTTGTAAACTTAGGATTTTCTACATATAATTATTCATATGCAAATATAGTTGTACTTTTACTTTTCCAGTCTGGCTATCTTTTATTTATTTTACTTGTCTAATTAATTCCCCTGGCTAGAATGTCCAGTATAATGTTGAACAAAAGTGATGAGAACACATATTCTTGTCTTTTCCATGGTCTTACAGGAAAGCTTTCAGCCTTTCACAAATGAGTATGATACAGTATTCCCTCACTTATCACAGGTATTATGTTCTGGATGCATCCCCCCCCACCGTGAGGTAGGAGCCTTACATTTATTCTACACTCTTAAACCTACGTAAATCGAACAACATATATATACAGTACCACAAAATCCCACGATATAGTGAAAAATCCATGATAAATAATTAAATATAATATTTTAACAAATCCCGTGATACAGTGAGGCCATGATAAGTGAACTGCAATGTAGAGAGGGACTACTGTAGTAACTGGATTTTTGTAAATGCCCTTTAT
Organism: Furipterus horrens; assembly: GCF_987537825.1. NCBI lineage: Eukaryota > Metazoa > Chordata > Mammalia > Chiroptera > Furipteridae > Furipterus > Furipterus horrens. Next base: position 59,727,260 of record NW_028327187.1, read on the forward strand.
CATGTTAAGGAAATTTCCTTTTATTCCTAGTTTGTTTAATGTGTTTCTCATGAAACAATGTTGCATATTGTCAAATGCTTTTTCTGAGGCTATTTAGATGAACGTGTTTTTTTTTTTTAATTTTGTCCAACTGAAATATCTTACATTAATTGATTTTCATATGTTGAAGTAATGTTGTATTCTTAGGATAAAGCTCACTTCGTTATAATGTATAAACCTTTGCATACATTGCTGGATTTGGTTCACTGGTATTTTGTGGAAGATTTTGTGCTTATATTCATAAAAGATATTGGTCTGTAGTTATCATGTGATCTCTTTATCTGATTTAGGTAATACTGGCCTCATATAATTAGTTATGAGGTGTTCCCTCCTATGACTTTGTGAAGGAGTGGTATTAATTCTTCTTCAAACATTTAATAGAATTAACCACTGAAGCTATCTAAACCTAAGGTTTTTTTTGTGTGTGTGAGGAAAATTTATGTAATGTTTTGTGGCCTAGCAAAAGCCTATTCTAAGTTCCATGTGCACTTGAAAAAACTATTCTATTGCTGTTAGGTACAGTGTTCTATAGATTTCTGTTAGGTTGATTTGGATGATAGTGCTGTTCATGTCTTCTAATCTTTGTTGATCTTTTGCCTAGCTTTTCTACCCATTATTAAATGTGGGATATTAAAATCTCCAACAATTGTTGTTGTATTGTCTATTCTTTCTTTTATTATATCTGTTTTAGTTTCATGCATTTTTAGGCTCATTTGTTAGGCACATATAAGTTAAAATTGTTATCTTTCCCTGTTGAATTGACCCTTTTGTCAATTATAAAATGTCCTTCTTTGATTTTAATAACAATTTTGTCATAAAGGCTATTTTATATGTTATTACTATAGCTATTCCAGTCTTCTTTTGGTTACAGTTTGCATATATTTTTGCACCATTCTATGTTTAGTTTTTCTGAGTCTTTGAACATAATGTGTATCTCTTGTAGATAGTATTTGGTTCAATCATTTTTATTTTTATCCATTCTGTCTATCTATGCCTTTTAATTGGAGAGTTTATTCCATTTACATTTAATTTCTGGTAAGGACTAATTTATGTCATTTTTCTATTTGTTTTCTGTGTGTCATACCTTTTGCACCTCTGCTCTGCCATTACTTCCTTCTTTTGTGATAAATAGATATTTTCTAGTGTGCCATTTAAATTACTTTGCTGTTTCTTTTACTACAGAACTTTCAAGTTATTTTTAATTTAGTGATAACCCTGGGGATTATAATTACCACCTTAAAACAATCTAGTTCCAATTAATACTAATACAGCTACATTCTCTCTCCATTCTTTTGTGCTATTATTGTCATAAAGATTACTTCTTTATGTATTTTTAGTCCAATAACACAGTTTTATAATTATTTCTTTATACAATTTTATTTTAAGGTAAGCTAAAACAAAAGTACAAAACAACATTTAGCCCTGGTCACATGGCTCAGTTGGTTGGAGCATCATCCTATATACCAGAAGGTTGCGGGTTTGATTTCAAGTCAGGGTACATACCTGGGTTTCAGGTTCCATCCCCAGCCTGGACACATGTGGGGCGCAACCAATCAATGTTTCTCTCTGTCATCTCTCTCTCTCTTTCTCTCTTTCTACCCCCACCCGCCACCTCCTTCCTGTCCCTTTGAGATCAATAATAAAATATCATATCCTCAGATGAGGATTTAAAAAATTAATTAGAGAACATTTATACTATCTTTTTATTTAAGTACATAGTTAACATTTTTTGGTGTTCTTTATTTCTTTGTGTGGATTCGTGTCACTGTCTGGTCCTTCCATTTCAGACTGATAAACTCCCTTTAGTATTTCTTGTATGTCAGGTCTGATAGTAAAGCTATTTTCATCCCTGACTGGCATGGCTCAGTTGGTTGAGCATCGTTCTGCAAAGTGAAAGGTCACCAGTTCAATTCCAAGTCAGGGCACATGCCTGAGTCGCAAGCCAGTCCCCGGTTGGGGTGCATGCAAGAGGTTACTGATCATTGTTTCTCTCCCTCACTTTTTTTCTCCCTTCCCTCTCTATAAAAAATATTTTTAAAAATAAGGAAATATTTTCATTTTTTTTCATCTGGAAATGTCTTAATTTTTTCTTAATTTTTGAGGATTACTTTTGTCAAATATAGAGTTCTTGGTTGACAATATTTTCTTTTCAATACTTGGAATATGTTATCCCTCTGCATTCTGGTTTCCTTGATTTCTAATAAGAAGTCCACTGTTAATCTTATTGAGGATTGCTTGTATATGATAAGTAGCTTCCTTCTTGCTACTTTCAAAAATCTCTTTTTGTCTTTGTCTTTCAACAGTGATGTGTGTCTGGGTATATATTTTCTTGGGTTTATATTATTTGGTGTTGAGCTTTTAGATGTGTACATTAAGGTTTTTCATAAAATTTGTAGAGTTTTAGGCCATTATTTCTTCAAATATTTTTTCTGTTCCCTTCTCTGCTCCTCCTCTCCTGTAATTCCCATTATGTTTATATTGGTATGCTTGATAGTGTTACATAGGCCTGTGAAGCTCTGTTCATTTTTCTTCATTCTTTTACTTTCTGTTACTTAGACTGATTAATCATAATTTACCTATGTTTAGGTTCTTTGATTCTTTCTCCTGTCAGCTCAAACCTGCCACTGTTTAAGCTTTCTACTAAAAACTTTATTTCAATTATTGTACTTTCCAAGTACAGAATTTCAATTAATATTCTCTATTTGGTGATGCATTATTGTGCTACTTTTTCTTTAATTCCTTAGACATGGTTTCCCTTAGTTCTTTGAACATATTTATCAAAGCTCCTTTGAAATCTTTGTCTTGTAAATCCAATGTCTGAGTTTCCTTGAGGACAATTTCTGTTGACTGTTTTCTCCCCCATGTGTGTGAGCCATATCTTCCTATTTCTCTGAGTCTTTTGTGAAAAACCTAGACACTTTATTTTATTTTTTTAAATATATACTTTTTATGTTGTTACAGTAGTCGAAATTTTTTCCCCTTTGCTCCCCGCTACCCAGTACCCCCTTCTCTCCAGCAATCACACCACCCTTAGTTCATGTCCATGGGTCGTGCATATAAGTTCTCTGGCTTCACCCTTTCCTATATTATTCTTAACTTCCCCCTGTCTATTTTGTACCAACTAATTATATTTCTTAATCCCTGCACTGCTTCCCCATTTCTTCCCCTTCCCCCTTCCAGCTAATAACCCTCCAAATGATCCCCATACCCATTATTCTGTTCCTATTCTGGTTTGCTTAATTGGATTTTGTTTTTATTTTTTAGATTCAGTTGTTGATAGTTGTGAGTTTGTTGTCATTTTAATGTTCATAATTTGGATCTTCTTTTTCTTAAGTAAGTCCCTTTGACATTTCATATAGTAATGGCTTGGAGATCATGCACTCCTTTAGCTTTCCCTTGTCTGGGAAGCTCTTTATCTGACCTTTCATTCTAAATGATAGCTTTGCTGGGTAGAGCAGTCTTGGCTATTAGGTCCCTGCTTTTCATGACTTTGAATATTTCTTGCCAGTCCCTTCTGGCCTGCAAAGTTTCTTTAGAGAAATCAGCTGAGAGTCTTATAGGTACCCCTTTGTAGTTAACTCTCTGCTTTTCTCTTGTTGCTTTTAAGATTCTCTCTTTATCTTGAACATTTGGCATTTTAATGATGATGTGTCTTGGTGTGGTTCTCATTGTGTCTAGCTTGTTTGGGACTCCCTGTGCTTCATGGACTTGTATGTCTATTTCCTTCACCAAATTTGGGAAGTTTTCCTTCATTATTTTTTCACTTAAGCTTTCAATTTCTTGCTCTTCTTCTACTCCTCTGGCACGTCTATGATTCGGATGTTGGCACGTTTAAAGTTGTCCCAGAGGTTCCTAAGTCTCTCTTCATTTTTTTCAATTCTTGTTTCCTCATTCTGTACTGGTTGACTGTTTTTTTCTTCCTTATGTTCCAAAACATTGATTTGAACCTTGGTTTCGTACCTTCACCATTGGTTTTGTGTGAATTTTTCTTCATTTAATTTAGCATAGCCTTCACTTCTTTCCTTATGCGTTTGCCATACTTAAGGATATTTGTGAAGTCTGTGAGCATCTTTATCACCAGTGTTTTGAACTCTTCATCTGTTAGGTTGGCTCTCTCCTCATCTGTTAAGTTGGCTATTTCCTCGTCGCTTAGTTTAGTTTTCCTACTGGAACCTTGATTCACTCCCTCTTTTGGGCCATACTTCTCTGTCTCCTCATCTTGACAGGCTCCTGTGTTTTTTTGTCTCTGTGTCTTAGGTAGAGCTGTCGCACCTGTTATGTTGTAAGGGGCGGAGCCTTATGTATTTGTCAGTACTGGGCGACTTGTTAGACCATGTTGTGCTGCTGTATGTGGGGGAGGGGTCTGAGAGGGAACAATGCCACTTGCTCAGCACTCGTCCCTTTTGCAGGCACTTTCATATGGGACTGGCGCCTCTCTAGCTGTTGCTCTGACTGTTGTTCCCAGAGTGGGTGGGTCTGTGGACATTCTAGGACCATGGGGTCCCTTTAAACAAGTGGACTCTGCTGAGAGACTGGCAGTTTCTTCCTCCACCCCAACCGCCACTGGTTTTCACAGTCAGAAGAAATAAGGCTTTATTTTCCCTGACACTGGGACCATGAGCTGTGCGGTCTGGTCTGGTGCTGGGAGTGCTCCCCAGGTGTCCCACCTGCTTTTTAAAACCTCTTGACTGCATTTCCAATGGCCTGCCACTGTGACAGCTTTTGCCACTGCCACACCACATCCTCTCCACCCTGGGCCCACCCTTCCTACCTGTCTGGGTGAATATTTCTTTTTTTATCTTTGTTTGTTGGACTTCCATGCAGCTCAATTTCCTGGAAATTCTGGTTGTCTCTAGTTTTGAGGTAGTTGTATTCCTTCTTAGCTATGAAGGGAGACACAGACTGTCTGTCTAAGCCTCCACCTTGGCCAGAAGTCCAGACATTTTAGATAATATAATTTGTCAACTTTAGATTAGATCCTCCCCTTCCCCAGGGTTTGTTGTTGTTAAAAGTTCATTAGTTAGATTAAATTTTTTTGTTCTTTTATTTAATTACTTTTCTGAACTAATTCTATTATATTGACTGTAGTGTATGACCATGTAAATCTACTCAGTTTAGTGATTAGATAATGATTTATCAGGTATTTCCTTAAATGTCTTTTTAAAACTTTATTTTATTTTGCAGAGAGGGAAAGGAGGGTTAAAGAGAGGGAGACAGATATGAATATGAAAGAGAAATATCAACTGATTGCCTTCTGTACATACCTTGACTGGGGATCAAATGTGCAACCCAGGAAAGTGCTGTGACTGGAAATTCGACCAGCGACATTTTGGTTTATGGGACTATGCCCAACCAACTAGCCACACAAGCCAGGGCTTAAATGTCTTGAATCAAAAATTCTTCTGACCTTTGCCCAGGAGGGCAGGATAAGGGTAGGGCTTTATACTATTTTGGGCATGCCTTAAACATAAAGCAGCTTACAACTCTGTCTTGGCCTTCACTTCACAGATAAGAGATTTCTGTTCTCTCAGGTATTTCCTGGGCATGTATACAGCCATGCACATACATGCAGCCCCCTAATCCCCAAATATATTAGAGCTCTTTAAAAACCACTATGGAGATCTAATTCCCTACATCTTTCCTTTAAGTTTTTGGCTAGGCTCTTGATTGCCCAACTAGTGGAGGCACCTCAGGCAGTTGTGATGTTAAAAACTTGCTGATGATTGCTTTCAAGGAATGCTTCAAAGATAGCACTTTTATTGTGGAGCAAGCTCTGAGTCAGGTCAAATAATAAAAACACTATAAATGGGACTTTCCAGGGAGCTATGAGCTGTGCTAAATAGTGACAATATACTAAGTATGAGATTTAAAGTGTTTTCAATTGTAGTTGACATAAAGTATTATATTAGTTCAGGTGTACAACATAGCGATTAGACATTCTATAACTTGCAAAGTGATCACCCCAATAAATCTAGGACTAATTTGAGACCATACATAGTTATAATATTCTTGACTATATCTCTAATGCTATAATTTACATGCCTGTGAGTTATTTATAATTTCCAGTTTGTACTTGTACATCCCTTCATAATTTTCACAGGATGGGACTTTTTAAGAAGTTCCAAACTCAATCTGCACTAAACTTTGTATAAGGGCCAGAGTTCTTCTGTTTCTTTATGAGTCTGCTCCCTCTGGTGGCTACACTGCTGCTGCTGCTATTCTTATGGTTGTGAGTCTTCTGTTTTCTAAGGCTACTGTGGACTGGAGAGGGAGACATGGGAGTAAGTCAAATTAAAAATAGCATAATGTATTCTAGAAAGGTTAAACAATTTTTCTTGATTAAATGTTCCACAGATTGCTTCAGACCTTTAGATAATTTCCAGATAGCTGAAAAAATTTATTTTTATAATTTTGCCAGCACTTTTGTTGCTTTTAGATTTACAGAAGTCCTCACTCTGCCATTCAAGAAGTCCCACCTTGTTAGCTACTATTTTATTATACAAGCTGCTTCTCAACTTATTTTTTCTCATTTAACAATGACGCAGAGATTTTTTTATATCAGGACATGCAGATCTCTATTGGTAGGGATATGATATAATTTACTTAACCAGGCCCTATCAGTGTACCACTTTTTTTCCCCCAGGACAATCAATGTAATAATATCCTTTTGAGTTATATATATGTGTGTGTGTGTGTGTGTGTCCAAGTGTATATCCTTAGTTTAAATTCCCAACTGTGGAATAGTCAAAGAGCATGTGCAGTTCTAATTGTGTTTGCTATTGCCAAATCACCCTAAAAATAGCTGCACTAATCACACACTCTCTACTACTGTATCTAAATGATTTTATTCACATATACCTGACAACTATGAGAAACTTCTTAATTTTTGGTAAGTCGGTATTTCAGAAAATAATGCCTCATTCCATTAATTCATTTTTTTACTTGGTTTTAATACCATAAATATAGTTAACCAGCTTAGTATAAGGATGGCTATGCTAACCCTACCAACACAATTTGAAACGTCCATTGGATCTAAGCTGTGTTCAATAAGCAAGAGGAAGAAAAAAGCAATTGCTGTTGTGGTATCATCACAGAACATGCCTTATTACCAAAGTGTTTTTTCCAGTGGTTTGCAAATGCAGTTTAGAGATAAAGCCATCATTCAAACCCTATTATTGCCATTGTTTCATAGATTTGGCTGACTTCACACTATTAAGAGTCATGAATATGGTTGGAAAAATGAAGTGCTACATCCTGGAATTTGGCATGATGCCTCAGGATAGTGAATACAGCTCCCTTTCAAAATTGCTATGGGGCCACAGTAAGCTCTGATTAGAACTTATAGTTGCTCACAAGCATTTTGGCTTCCTCTGGTGACCTTTTTGTTTCACAGTTGCAACTAGAAAGGATTGTATTTTCTTTGTGCTCACAAATTATTTGTAGAGGGCATGAAAAGAATATCATTATGTCCAGGCTGCTTTAAGAGTATTTTATGAGAGTGGTATAGAGAGATGTGGATGAGAAAAGAGGATACATACTAACATGAGAAGCTCGGGAGAAGCCTGTATGGTGGGTCTTACAATCTAAGAGACCAAAAGTAACCATGTAGAATGGTCTGAACATTAAAATTCCTAAATAAAAATGGATCACAGCTAGTAGTCACATCCTAGGGCTGTAGCTTCGTTGACAAATGTCAATATTTACTAGAAGCGAGCTTGTCTACTGTGTTTTGCATCTAGGATAACATACCTTTAAAATGTCAGAGTAATCTCCTTTTCCAGACCTCTCAGGGCACACCTACCACACCAGAGTCCAAGACCACACAATCCCTCATTGTCATCTTGTTCCCCAAATACCATCTCTATGTGGTGTAATGTTAATTGTTAACTATCCTGTACCCTTCAATATAAAAGAAGTATAAAAGGAAGGCCCTGGGTGGGAGCCACCAACCCTTGTAGAAGACTAGCTTTCTAGATGCAGGCAGACCAGGGGATGGCCTGAAGGCCTGGCTGCAGCATAGCTACCAGTGGAACTGCCAGCAAATTTTCTCATCTGAATTCTTGACCCAGGATCTTGCGACAACATGGAAAACTGCAATAAAAAACACATACCCATGAAAGTGAGATTAGAACCTGTGGCTTCACTTCCTGGAGTCTTCTGGTTGGGGCTTGATATAAGGAATCCTGGCAGCCCATCCTTGATCATAAGCTATTTGATTCAGTTCTCCTAAGTCAAGTGCAAGCTTATGAATCATCAACTCAGTGACTACTGTGGTGTGGTCAAGACAGGCAGGATTGTGCAATGAAAACAAGCTGTCAGAACCCAACCTAGATGCATAACTTCCAGTCAAGATAGAGGTGTAAGTAGACATGCTTTGCCTCTTCATGCAATCATAAAAAGAATTATGACCAGATCTCAAAAACAAATAACCAGAAAATCGAGCTATATAGAAGTCTAAAAACAAAGTATTAAAAGAAGCCACATTCATCCACAAGCAGAGAAGGGGCAGAGTAGCAGAGATGGGGTGGAGAAGCACTGTGGTGAGAAGAAGCAGGGACAGTGGTGGTACAGATAGGCCCACATTCCCACAGTCATGTGTAGTGGATAAAAATTGGGATGGATACCCTGGAAGCGATTGATTTCAGCCCCAGGACAGACTGCACAACCCAGGGTTCCAGCACTGGGAAGATAAACACCCATTAACTCTGGATGCAAGGGGTTGGTGTGGTGGAAAACACTGCCAGATTTTTGCCACTTAAAGGGTTCACACGGGGCAGTGGAAGAAATTGCCATATTTTTGCTGCTTAAAGGGCCCATATGGTCTTAGAACATATGCAAACCCGAAGGCAGCAATTGGAAGGACACCAGTCACATACGAGAAGTGAGTAAAGTGACTGGAAATAGGGCAAGTGCTGGGAAAATTGCCATAAGCCAGGAAGCAGCATTGTTCCTTCTCTGAGCCTCCCACCACACACAGAGGCACAAATCAGTGAAGTGCATTGACCCACCTTGGCAATTACCCAGGGCTCTACCCCACACAACTTTCAGGTGCCTTTGCTACATGGGCCACACTACTAAGACAGGGAGTAAAGTCAGCTCTACCTAATACACAGAAACAAACACAGGGAGGCTGCCAAATTAAGGAGGCAAAGAAATATGGCCCAGGCTGAGCCAGGAGCCCCGCGGCCCCCAGCGCCTCTCCCTGGTTCTCCTCATGCAGTGCTCCAGTGGAGCCTGCTGCGGCCCTCCTTGGGTTCCCCAGGCACGCTAGCTCATGGTGATTGCTCCCTCTTCACCCAACCTGCAGTTTCCCTAATCCAGAGACTCGTCCATACCGCTCCTGCTGTGGATATGCAGAGAGAAAAACACCGATGTGCAAGAGAAAGGTTGATGGGTTGCCTCTAGCACAGCCTCAACCAGGGACCTTGCCTGCAATCCAGGTTCCTAGATGCTGCTGAACCACACTTTGAATTGAAGGAAGAGCAGCTTGCACAAGAGACTGAGAAGTGACGGCCAGTGAGGCTGGAGTCCAATGGCTATGACAATTTGAAGTATCATACCAGAAATCACTACAGACAGAGGAAGAAGACAGCCATTTTGTTTTTGTGGTCTCCTCTTAGGAGTGAAGAACATTTTTCTCTAAAGTCTCCAACAGGCTGCTTAGGCCCAGACTGGTACATGATCTGACACCACCAGGGGCAGATCCAGGAAGTGCAGATCAATCTAAGAAGCAGCAACAACAAGAAGAGTAACAAAGAGGGGGAGACAGAGAAACAATCCTCCATTTAAAGGAAAGGAGGAAGCCCCAGAAAGAGTGCTAAATGAAATATAGGCAAGCAAGCAATCAGACATGGAATTCAAAACATGTATTATAGGAAAGCTCAATGAGCTCAGTGAGCTCTAAGAAAACAACAAAGAAATCCAGGAAAACTACAAAGAACTTACTGAGAATTACGCCATCATGAAAAAGGACACAGAAGCTATCAACAAGAGCCAGAGGAAATGAAGAATACAATTTCAGAATTGAAGAACACAGTAGAAGGAATCGAAAGCAGGCTAAAGGAAGCAGAAAATCAGATCAGCGAGCTGGAGGACAACATAGAAAAAAATTCCCATCGGTGCAACAAAGCAAAAAAATGATTGAAAAGGAAAGAAGAGGTTTTAAGAGAGCTGCAGGACGACATGAAACATAATAATATCCATACCATAGGAATACCAGAAGGAGAAGAAGAGGAGCAAGAGATAGAAAACTTGTTTTAAAAAATAATGTCAGAAAACTTCCCTAACATGAGGAGAGAAAAATATCACTCAAGTCCAGGAAGCACAGACGGTCCCACTGAAGATGAACCCCAACAGGTCCACTTCAAGACACATCATAATTAAAATGTCAACATCGAAAGACAAAGAGAGAATCATAAAAGCAGCAAGAGAGGAACAGCTAATAACATACAAGAGAGCTCCAACAAGGCTGTCAGCTGATTTCTCAACAGAAACAGTACAAACCAGAAGGGAATGGCAAAAAATATTCCAAGCAACAAAAAGCAAAGCCTACAACCAAGACTACACTAACCAGCAAGGCTCTCATTCAAAATGGAAGGTAAAATAAGGAGTTTCCTGGGCAGAAGAAGGCTAAAAGCATAAATCTCCACCAAATCAGCATTGCAAGAGATGCTAAAGGGTCTGCTTTAAGAAGATGGAGAAACAGAGAGAGACGGGAAAACAAGTACAAAGGGAAAAAATGACAATGAATAAGTACCTATCAATAATAATCTTAAATGAAAATGGATTAAATGCTCCAATCAAAAGACATAGGATAGCTGAATGGATTAGAAAGTGTTACCCACATATATGCTGTCTACAAAAGACCCACCTTAGAACAAAAGATCTACACAGACTGAAAGTGAAGGGATGGAAAAAAGTATTCCAAGCAAATGGACATGAAAAAAAGCTGAGATAGCAATACTTATATCAGACAAAACAGATTTAACAAAGGCCATAGAAAGAGACAAAGAAGAACATTTCATAATACTTAAAGGAAAAATTCATCAAGATATAACTCCTGTAAACATATATGCATCCAATATAGGAGCACCTAAATACGTAAGGAAAATTTTGATAGACTTCAGGAAGGATATAGACAGCAACACACTCATAGTAGGGGACTTTAACAACGCATTGTCAACAATAGACTGATCTTCAAAGCAAAGAAACACCAAGGATATTGAGGCATTGAACAAAATTATAGATCAAATGGACTTAAATGATATATATATAGAACTTTTCACCCCAAAGAAGCAAAATATACATTCTTTTCAAGTGCGCATGGAACATTCTCAAAGATAGACCATATGGTAGGACAAAAAACAAGCTTCAGCAAATTCAAGAAAATTGAAATTATATCAAGCATCATTTCAGATCACAATGGCTTGAAACTGGAAACCAACCTCAAGGAAAAAACTCACATAATAAATGGTTTAAAAATGACATCAAGAAAAAATCAAGAAGTTTCAGGAAACAAATGATAATGAAGCATTCAACAACCCCAAACATATGAGATACAGCTAAAACAGCCCTGAGATGAAAGTTCATAGCAATACAGGCCTACCCGAAAAGGATAGAAGAAGCTCAAATAAAAAAATCTAACCAGACAGCTACAAGAACTAGAGGAACAAGAACAAACAAATCCCAGAGTGAGGAGAATAAAGAAAATCATCAATATCAGAGCAGAATAAAATGACATAGAGACTAAACAAACAATTCAAAAGATCAATAAAACCAGGAGCTGGTTCTTTGAAAAGATAACAAAAATTTACAAGCTTTTAACCAGGCTCATCAAGAAAAAAAGAGAGGATCCAAAAAATAAAATAAGAAATGAAAAAGGAGAAATCACAGGAACTTCCGGCCAAGATGGAGGCATAGACTGATACGCTTTGTCTCCTTCTACAACTAAGAAGGATTACAACTACTGCAAAACTAAAAATAATAAGAAGTTCCTAAAAGTAAAGCTACATGTAAGTCCAACGTATGAAGTCAAAAACAAGTGGTGCTTTTCCGGATGGGTAGGAAGTGCAAACCCACGGCTAAGAACAATCGAACTGTGCTGGAGGCAGCAGCCGCAGCAGCGAACACTGGGACCTGATAAGCAGACACCTGTATTTGGGGGAAGGAGAGAAGCACCTGGGAGCTGGCCCCGGCTGCAGACTAGATCTGTCAGCTCGCGATTCCAACGCCCGGGAAGGCAGACCCCATTGGGAGGCAGCCCTGTTCCTCAGCAGAAAGTAACAGCAGGAATCCATCTTGGACCCTCGCCCCCACGCAAAGCACCACAGTGTGGTGAGAAAGGTCGCCAGGTTGTAATGAGCACACGGGGCTCCACCCAATATAGCATAGGAGGTGTGACACCGCCCCACCCAAGAAGGAAAGATAAATAAAATGGTCAGAATGGCAGAATTAATGATTGAGATACCAATCACACAGCTAACAAAAAAAAAACAAATAAAAGCCTTGACAGATGAACAAATAGCTAATCTTTCCAAGGCTCAGTTCAGAGCTATAGTTATAATACAGCTTACAGACCTAACAGCATGGCTGAATCAAGACAGGGAAGGAATGAAGGCTAGTCCTGCTGAAATGAACAAAAATACATACAAGAAAAGTGGTGAGGAAGGGAAAGCCAGGGGTCAAATCAACAAATTGGAACATAAGGAGGGAACAAACAGTCAACCAGTGCAGAAAGAGGACACAAAAAGTGAGAAATATGATGAGAGGCTCAGAGATCTCCGGGACAGCTATAAGCGATCAAACATTCGAATTATTGGATTGTCAGAGGGTGAAGAAGAACTAGCAATTATAAAATTATGTGAAAAAATAATGAAGCAGAACTTCCCTAACTTGGGGAAGAAAATGAACTTACAGGTCCAGGAAGCACAGAGAATTCCAGATAGGCTGTACCCAGGGAGGACCACACCAAGACACATTATCATCAAAATGTCAAAAATTAAAGATAAAAAGAGAATCTTAAAAGCAGCAAGAGAGAAGAGAAAAATTATTTACAAAGGGGTCACAATTAGACTATCAGCGGATTTCTCAAAGGAGACTTTACAGGCAAGAAAGGACTGGCAAGAAATATTCAAAGGAATGAAAATTAAAAACCTACAACCACGATTACTCTATCCAGTGAAGTTGTCATTCAGGATAGAAGGACAGACAAACTGTTTCCAGGACAAAGTAAAACTGAAGGAGTTTGTTAGATCTAAACTACTGTTATATGAGATGTTAAAGGGACTGGTTTAGAAGAAAGAGGATCAAAACTATAAACATTAAAATGAAAATTGTAGGCCCTAGCTGCTGTGGCTCAGTGGATTGAGCGTCGGCCTGAGAGCCAAGTGTCACTGGTTTGATTCGCAGTCAGGGTACATGACTAGGTTCCATGTCAGGTTCCCAGTTGGGGGTGCGAGTGAGAGGCAACGACACAGTGATGTTTCTCTCCCTCTCCTCCATTCCCCTCTCTCTAAAAATAAATAAATAAATAAGCAAAGAAACAAATAAATAAATAATTATTAAAAAAATAAAATAGAATGAAAACTGTATCTCAACAACCAACAGCAGAAGCTAGGGAATTGAAACAAAGGCAAACTAAGTAGGCAATGAGAGGGCAAAAAGAATTATAGGTACAGGGAACATATTGGAGGGAGGTCAGCGGGGAGGGGGAAAGGGGAAAAAGGGAGGGAGGTGATACAGGAATTAAGAAGCATAGTAGGAGAGAGTGGAGTAGACAGGAAGATGTTGAGAAGAACTATATGTACAACCAATAAGCATGAACTAAGGGGCTGACAACTGGAGGGAGGAAGAAGCAGGGGTGAAAGAAATTGGGAAAACTATAAGAGCATAATCAATAATAAAAGAATAAAAAAAACAAAAAGGAAAAAGGAGAAATTACAACTGATATCACAGAAATACAAAGGATTGTAAGAAATTACTACAAACAACAGTATCACAAGAAATTTGACAACCTAGATGAAATGGACAAATATCTGGAAACGTATAATCTTCCAAAACTGAATCAAGAAGAAGCAGAAAGCCTGAACAGACCAAGAAGAGTTGGTGAAATTGAAGCAGTAACAAAAAAACTCCCACCACACAGAAGCCCGGGACTACATGGCTTCACAGGTGAATTTTAAAAAACATTTAGGAAAGAACTAACACCTACCCTTCTCAAACTATTCCAAAAAATCCAAGAAGAGGGAAAACTCCCAAACTCTTTCTATGAAGCCAATATTAATCTAATTCCAAAACCAAGTCAAGACACAACAAAGAAAAAAATTGCAGGCCAATATCGCTGATGAACATAGATGCTAAAATCCTCAACAAAATATTGGCAAACCTGATCCAGCAACACATTAGGAAGATCATACACCATGATCAAATGGGATTCATCCCAGGGATGCAAGGATGGTTTAATATTCACAAATCAATAAACGTAATACACACCATAAACAAAATGAAAGAGAAAAACCACATGAACATATCAATAGATGTTGAAAAAATATTTGGTAAAGTATAATACCCATTTATGATGAAAACACTCAACAAAATGGGAACAGAGGGAGCATACCTCAACATAATAAGGCCATATACAAAAATTCTGAAGCTCACATTATACTCAGTAGACAAAAATTGAAAGCATTCCCACTGAGATCAGGAATAAGACAAGGATGTTCACTCTCTTCACTCCTATTTAACATGGTCTTGGAAGTTCTAGCCACAGCAATCATACAAGAAAGAGAAATAAAAGGCATTCAAATTGGAAAAGAAGAAAAACTGTCATTGTTTGCAGATGACATTATAGTGTACATAGAAAACCCTATAAACTCCACAAAAACACTACTCAACCTAATCAGTAAATTCTGCAAAATAGCAGCGTACAAAGTCAATATTCAGAAATTGAATGTTTCTGTACACCAATAACAAAACATCAGAGCTACAAACTAGAAAAAAATTACATTTACCATAGCAACAAGAAAAATAAAGTACCTAGGAATAAACTTAACCAAGGAGGTAAAAGACCTGTACTCAGAAAACTACATAACACAGAAGAAAGAAAATAAAGAAGGTACAAATAAGTGGAAGCATATACCATGTTCATGGATGGTAAAAATCAACATCACTGAAATGTCCATACTACCCAAAGCAATTTATAGATTCAATGCAATCCCTATTAGAGTACCAGTGACATATTTCACAGACCTAGAACAAATACTTAAAAATTTATATGGAACCAAAAAAGACCCTGAATAGCCAAAGCAATCTTGAAGAAGATGAACACAGTAGGAGGAATCACAATACCTGATACCAAACTATACTACAAGGTCACGGTAATGAAAACAGCCTGGTACTGGCATAAGAACAGACATATAGATCAGTGGAACAGAATAGAGAGTCCAGAAAGAAACCCAGGTCTATATGGTCAACTAATATTTCACAAAGAGGGAAGGAACATAAAATGGAGTCAAAAGAGCCTCTTCAACAAATGGTGTTGGGAGAATGGACAGGGACATGCAGAAAAAATAAAATTAGACCACAAACTTACATCACACAGCGGAATAAACTCAAGATGAATCAAAGATTTAAATGTAAGATGTAACACCATAAAAGTCCTAAAGGAAAACATGGCAGGAAAATTTCAGATATCCCACGTAACAATATCTTCACGAATACATCTCCTAAGGCAAGAGAAATAAAGGAAAAAGTAAACAAATGGGACTACATCAAACTGAAGAATTTCTACTCAGCGAGAGAAAACATCAGCAAGGTGAAAACAGAACCAACCATATGGGAAAATATATTTGGCAATGATACCTCAGACAAGGAATTGATCTCCAAAATATATAAAGAACTGATACGACTCAACACCAAGAACAGACAACCCAATTAAAAAATGGGCAAAGGACCTGAACAAACACTTCTCCAAAGCAGACATACAGAGTGTCCATAGGCATATGAAAAAATGCTCAACATCACTAGCCATCAGGGAGATGCAAATAAAAACCACAACAAGATACCACCTCAAGCCAGTCAGAATGGCCATCATCAACAAATCAACAAACAACATGTGATGGCAGGGTTGTCGAGAAGAGGGAACCCTAGTGCACTGCTGGTGGGAATGAAGACTGGTGCAGCCACTGTGGAAAACATTATGAAATTTCATCAGAAAACTAAAAACAGAACTGCCTTCTGAACCAGCAATTCCATTGCTAGGCTTATATCCAAAGAATTCTGAAACACAAATTCAAAAGAACTTATGCACCCTTATGTTCATAGCAGCACTGTTTATAATAGCTAGGTGCTAGAAACAACCTAAGTGCTCATTTGTCAATGAGTGGATAAAAAAATTGTGGTACATTTACACATGGAGTACTATGTAGCAGAAAGAAAGAAGGAACTTCTACCATTTGAAACAACATTGATGGAACTAGAGAGAATTATGCTTAGCTAGGCAATGAAAGAAAAATACCATATATCACCTAATCCAGGAGACCAATGAACAACACAAACAAATGAGCAAAATAGAACCAGAGGCATGTAAACAAGAAGTAGACTAACAGTGAGAAGAGGAGCGGGAGGAGAGAGAAAAGTAGGTGGTAAAAGGGGAAGGATGTAGTCAAAGAAGATATATAAATGACCCATGGACATGGACAACTGGGTGGGACTGACTGTTGGAGAATGGATGGGCAGGGTGTGGGGAAGCAATGGGGAAAAAAGTGGGACAACTGTAATAGAAAATAAAGAAACAAAAATTTTTAGTGGGGGATAAAACAAAGCAAAATTAATTAATTACTTAATTAACAAAAAAATCCCCCCCCCTAAGAAATGAAAACCTCACATCTAGGAAAATGAATAAAAGAAAATGTAAAGTATGGAAACACAATTTTAGTAAATATTAGGACAAAAATTTTCCTTCACACTGTATAATTTTCCCCCACATGAGTCCTCCAGAATTTGTCATCCTGAAGAAGTAAGTACAGTATTCCCTTACTTATCATGGGTGTTACATTCTAGACAGCACCCCGCCTCACAAAGTAGGAACCTTACATTTGTTCTACACTCTTAAACCTATGTAACTTTAACAACATACATATACAGTACTGCAAAATCCTGCAATATAGCAAAAAATCCACGATAAATAATTAAATATAATATTTTTAAAAATCCCGCGATACCGTGAGACCACAACATAGGAAGGGATTACTGTAATGACATAAGGTTCTTATGGTACCTTGGTTTTTTGTGCAATTCATGGCAATCATTCTAGGGAAGAAACAAAGGTTGCTTTCCTGAAAGATGGCTAGAAGGGACCTTAATGCACAATGGAAAACCCGAAAGACTTGGAAAAGACAGGTGTTTACAGGCAAGGCTGAATGGCAGGTATTTGGCTCAGCCTCTGTGCCCTGCAGGGCAGACTGAAAGTCACCCTAAATGTTCCTTGTGTAAGTTCCAGCAAAGCAGACGTAAAGATCATATGTGATCATTTGCTGCTCTTGTTGTGTTTATGAAAACAAAAAGAATAAATTAGAACTGGACCTAATGCAATCCCTTTAATGACAAGGAGGGTAATCTTAAGGAGAAAAATCACAATTCAAGAAAAATCACAATGCTTAGTGGTAAACTATAATGTAGTGCAGCTAACTGTCTTAAAGTTTATTTTCATTTAAAGTTTGCTTTCATTTGAAAGTTAAACTAGGTCTGTGGCATCATCAAAGATGATTAATTTACAGGCAAGAAGAATGTCAAATGCCTTGCAACTGGATGTCTTTCCAATAAGACAGTCTTACAGATTTAGACACTGGTTTGTGGTTTATGTTGCATAAATTAACATGTGTGTTCTGTTTTCATAGGGCATAAGCCTATGATATCAGTACATGAATGTCTACTTATAGGCCTCACTTAATCCTGTCTGCATTGCTGCCTCCTGAGAGTCAACGGTTTG
This sequence comes from Furipterus horrens, assembly GCF_987537825.1. Classification (NCBI taxonomy): domain Eukaryota; kingdom Metazoa; phylum Chordata; class Mammalia; order Chiroptera; family Furipteridae; genus Furipterus; species Furipterus horrens. The sequence goes on from NW_028327187.1 coordinate 59,745,285, forward strand.
GCTGAACCACGTGGCTGGGTTGATGAAGTATGGGGTGGTCTGTGGGCTTCACTTTAAAACTGGTTTCTTTCTTCTATCCTAATGGCTTTGACAGAAAGGGTCCAGAGGTCTGAGAGGGGGAAAACCTAAAATATTCCCCCCCAAGCCCACACTAAGTATAGTGGGCAAAAGGGCTTTGGATAGGTGTGACGTGCTTTGGACACCTTCCTCCAAAGGAGCCTTTTTTTCCTCTAATGTGGGAAATTGAAAAGTTAATCCTTGCCTTTTGTCATCTAGTGGTCATGGATTGAATGATGCCTTTTAACCCTTTTGCCAAATCTGTTGCCCCCAGAATACAACAAGGATGCCATCCTGTTAAACCAAGCATGCTATTTTCTGGGGACAGCCAACTGACCTGGAGTCTGCAGGGTTCTTCCCCATGTGGGAAGACCACCCTTACCTCCACACCTCCACTCCTATTAGGGAAATCTGGACTCAAGGTGCGTAGGACCATGACCATGTCCAGCTTGAAGGAGGTAGAGAAACATGAGATCTTGCACATTGTCCTTTATAAGGTTATAAAGGGTCTTAAGTCTGAGAAGGGGGAATTGTTACAGAGCAGAGGGTTCCCCCTCAAAAGAAAACATAATTAAAATTTTTTCTTACAAGTGCAATAATGCTCTCTATATATCCATAGAAAATATAATTTTTATAGAAAATATAGAGAAGCATAAAGAAAATAAAAATAATTCTACCCCTTTCAAATTAAAAAAAAAAAAAAAAACAAGAAAGAAATATGGCCCAAATGAGAGAGGAGAACAGAACAGAACAGAACAGAACAGAACAGGACACCAGAGAAAGAACTAAATGGAATAGAGATAGCCAACCTACCAGATACAGAGTTCAAAACACTGGTGATCAGGATGCTCAGAGAAGTCATTGAGAATGGCATAAATAATAATAATAAAAGAAAAAGTGACGGTTACACAAAGTGAAATAAAGAAATAAACAGTAAACGTAGAATCAAGGGAAGAAACTTGGGATTCAAGTCAACAATTTGGAAAAAAGAAGAAAAAATAAACATTCAATTAGAACTTAAAAAGACAAGAATACAAAAACAAAAACAACAACAACAAAAAACTGAGGAGAGGCCTTTGAACCTCTGGGACAATATTAAACGTACCAACATACAAATCAAAGGGAGTTAAAAAGAGAAGAAGAAAAGGAAGAAATTGAAAACTGATTTGAAAAAACAATGAAAGAAAAGTTTTCTAATTTGGCAAAAGAAATAGACATACAAGTCAAGGAAGTATGGAGAATCCTAAACAAGTTGGACCCTGAGAGGGCCACACCAAGGCACATTATAATTAAAATGCCAAAGAATGAAGGTAAAGAGAGAATCTTCAAAGCAGCAGGAGAAATACAAAGAATTACCTACAAAGGAGTTCCCATAAGAATATCAGCTGATTTCTCAAAAAAAAAAAAAAAAAAAAAAAACGTTGCAGGCAAGAAGGGGTTGGAAATAAGTCTCCAAAGTTATGAAAAGCAAAGACCTATAACCAAGATTACTCTATCCGGCAAAGCTATCATTTAGAATGAAAGAGAAGAAAAAGTCCTTCCCAGACAAAGTAAAGCTCAAAGAATTCATTGTAACCAAGCCATTGTTACATGAAATGTTAAAGGGATTTATTTAAGAAAAAGAAGAAGATCAATACTATGTACATTTTAAATGACAACAAACTCACAACTATCGACACCTAAATCTAAAACACAAAAACCAGAAACAAATTTAGCAAACAACCAGAACAGGAACAGAATAGGTATGAAGATCATTTGGAGGGTTGTCAGCTGGGTGGGGAAAGGGAAAAAATGGGAGAATTGGTGCAGAGATTAAGACACATAATTGGCAGGAATAAAGTAGACAGAGGGATGTTAACAATAGAATAGGAAAGGGTGAGAGCAAAGAACTTATAAGCACAGCCCATAGACATGAACTAAGGGGGGACTGTGGAGGGAAGGGGATTACCAGGTGGAGGGGTGTCATAGGGGAAAATTGGGACAACTATAACAGCATAATCAATAAAATATACTTTAAAAAAGAAGTATATGGGACCACTCTCTCCAGGGCTGTTAGAAAATCCTGCAGAGTTTTCTCCCTCTAATGCTTATGACCAAAATTTGATGAACTTGGGTACTCAGTGTTGCAACTCTGGAGCAAGAGGCATAAACTGGAGTTCCAAAATGGTGGAGGAGTAGGGCAAAGCTACACTAACCTTCTCCTAGGAGTAATATGGAATTACAGCTAAATTGTAGACACAGCATCTGAATAACCAACTGAACACTAGCTGGAAAGAAGCCTTATAACCAAGGACTGACAAAAGAAACAACTTCACCAAAATGAGACTTGTAGGGAGTGCAAAGGAGCTTTTAGAGAGCTGGCTGGACACCTGTGGATGGCAGGTGAAGGTCTGGAGTAATATTTCAGTATCAGGGGTTCCCCCTGAAGAAGCGTGTGGTCTAAATCCCAAGCTGGGCTCCCCAGCCTACAGCACCAGAGCCGGAGAGGAACCCAGATAACATCTAGCTGTGAAAAGCATCAAGGTTTCTGTGTGCTAGGGAGAGATGGCTGGAGATGCAGAGCTGCTTAAATGGGCAACACACAAAATTTTATTTCCAGGCACTTACCCTGGGCTCAGGCAGAGGGAGGGCAGAATGGACTGGAGGTCCGTGTGCTGAGTCATTTACAATACTGCTGAAGCCTTCTTTCTCAGGCAGAACGCTAGTGCCAATAGTCCCACCCATAGGAATTACTCTGCCCCACCCTGTGGTGTAAAGCCTGGGCTGGTGATTAGAGCTTAAGGCTATATCACTAATTAGTATAACAACTAAGGTGGAAATATACAAAAAAGCAGCCAAAATAAGAAGACAAAGAAACATACCCCAAATAAAAGCACAAGAGAATTCTCCAAAGAACTAGATGAAATGGTGGCAATCAGATGATCAGATAGAGAGTTTAGAGTAATGATTATAAGGATGCTCAACAATATGAAAAAACAACAAAAAAGAACCAGTGAGAATAAACAGTTCAATATATTAAATGAATAATACACTGGAAGGAATAAAGAGTAGGTTAAATGAAGCATAGCATTGGATCAGTGATTTGGAAGACAAGGTAGAAAAAAAAAAAAAAAAACCACCCAGAAAGAACAGCAAAAAGACAAAAGAATTTTTAAAAATGAAGAGAGCTTAAGGAACATTTTGGGTAACATGAAGCCTAACAACATCTGCATCATGGGAATACCAGAAGGAGAAGAGGGCAAGCAAAGGATGAAGAATGTATTTGAAGCAATAATGACTGAAAACTTCCTTAGTGTGGTGAAGGAAAAAAGACATAAGTCTAATAATTCAGACAGTCTCAAACAAGTTGTACCCAAAGAGGCCTACACTGAAACACATCTCAATTAAAATAAGAAGGCTTAAAGACAAGAAGAGAATCCTAAAAGCCACGAGAGAAAAACAGGTAGTTACATACAAGGGAGCACTAATTAGACTGGCATCTGATTACTCAGCAGAAACATTTAAGGCCAGAAGAGAGTGGTGTGAAATATTCAAGGAGATGAAAACCAGGGAACTACAATTAAGGTTACTTTATCACGCAAGGCTATCATTTAAAATTGAAGAAGAAATAAGGAGCTTCCCGGACAAGAAAAAATTAGTTTGTTAACAGCAAACCAGTGCTGCAACAAATTGGTAAAGGCCGAAGAAGAAGAAGAAAGAAGAAGAAAAAGAAGAAGAAGAAGGAGGAGAAGGAGAAGGAGAAGGAGAAGGAGAAGAAGAAGAAGAAGAAGAAGAAGAAGAAGAAGAAGAAGAAGAAGAAGAAGAAGAAGAAGAAGAAGAAGAAGAAAGAAGGAAAATAAAACAGAGGAAAGCAGTCTAACAATAAAATGACACTACCTACATATCTATCAAAAATCACTTTAAATTTAAATGGCTTAAATGCTCTGACCAAAACACAGAGGGTAGCTGAATGGATAGGAAAATAAGACCCATGTATATGCTGCCTCCAAAAGACCCATCTTAGACAGAAAGATGCACACAGACTAAAAGTATGGGGATGAAAATTGATATTTCATGCAAATAGAAAGGGAAAAAATGCTGGGGTGGCAGTATTTATATCCAACAAAATAGACTTTAAAATCAAGGCTATAGTAAGAGACAAAGATGTACATTACATAATGATAAAAGCATCAATTCAACAATAGGCTATAACCCTAGTAAATATTTACATACACAACATAGGAGCACCTATATATGTGAAGTGAATCTTAATCTACATAAAGAGAGAGATTGAAAGAAATACACTGAGAGTCAGGAATTTTAATACCCCACTGAAATCTATGGATAGAGCTTCCAGACAGAAAATAAGCAAGGAGCCCTGGCTGGTGTGGCTCAGTGGATTGAGCACTTGGCCTGCGATCCGAAGAGTCACTATTTGATTCCCAGCCAGGATACATGCCTGGGTTGTGGGCCAGGTCCCCAGTTGGGGTCATGAGAGAGGCAACCAATCTATGTTTCTCTCACACATTGACATTTTTCTCCCTCTCTCTAAAAATAAATCAATAAAATATTTTAAAAAGAGAGAAAGTCAAAAAGGAGGCATACTAAATCAAATAGATTTAATTGATATATTCAGAGCATTTCACCCGAAAGCAGCAGAATATATATACATTTTAAGTGCAAATGGAACATTTTCTAGGATATACCATGTTAAGACATTAAACAAATCTCAATAAATTTTAAAAGTTTGAAATCATATCATGCACTTTCTCTTACCACAATGCTATGAAACTAGAAGTCAATCACAGGAACACTGAAAAACACACAAAGACATGGAAGCTAAATAACATGTTATTAAACAATAAATGGATCAACCAAAGATCAAGGAAGAAATCAAAAGATACCTTGAAACAAATGAAAATGAGAATAGAAAAATCCAAAAACCTGTCGGAGACTGGGAAAGCAATCCTAAGAAGGAAATTCATAGCATTACAGGCCTATCTCAAAAACAAAACAAGAAAAAGCTCAAATAACCAATCTAACTTCACTATTAAATAAACTTGAAAAAGAACAACAAATACAGCCCAAAGTGAGTAGAAGGAAGGAAATAATAAGGACCAGAGCAGAAATAAACAGACTCTAAAAAATAATACAAAAGATCAATAAATTCAAGAGCTGGTTCTTTGGAAATATAAACAAGATTGACAAACCTTAACCAGATTCATCAAGAAAAAAAGAAATTGGATTCAAATAAATAATATCAGAAATGAGGGAAGAAATAACAACTGACACCAAGGAAATACAAAGGATTGTAAGAAAATATTATGAACAATTGTAAGAAAATATGCCAACATATTGACAACCTAGACAAAATGAATAAATTCCTAGAATCACACAATCTTCCGAAACTAAATTAGGAAGAATTAGAAAATCTGAATAGACAGATTACACCTAGTGAAATTGAAGCAGTAATCAAAAAATTCCCAACAAAATCCCTGGACCCAATGGCTTCACAGGTGAATTTTACCAAACATACCAAGAAGAACTAGAACCTATTCTTCTTACACTACTTCATAAAATTTGAGAGGAGCGATGGCTTCCAAACACATTTTATGAGGCCAGCATTATCTTAATTCCAAAACAAGATAAAGACACAACAAAGAAAGAAAATTATAGGCCAATATCCTTGAACACAAATGCTTAAAAGCTCAACAAAGGAAGGGAAGATGGCGGAGGAGTGAGGGGAGGCTGCACTCTCAGGCTCCCGACACCCGTCTGTAGTTTGGACTAATTGCAGACAGAACATCTCAGTGAGCAGCTGGACACTGGCAGGAGTCACTGCTGGATTAGAGAAAAACCATCTGGGAACAACCTGTTTAGTGAGGATAGCAGAGGAAAAGGGGATGAAACGGAATTCCTGACTGGGGCGGCTGCCTGACCTGTGGCTGAAAGGACACAAAGGCTTTTTGGCGACCACAGGCTTCCCCAGAGGGAAGTCAGGAGGAGAGTGGATCTTTGCCTGCTGGCAGAGATGGGACTCGACCGGGTGGCATAGGCGCTGGAGGACGGGAGACAGCGTGCTGCTGAGCAAGTGAAATCATAATTTTTTTCTTTATATTTTTCTCTTGTGAACTACGGAGAGGGAGGGAAAGTTTGGGGGTGAAAGTACATTCTTGAGGAGCGCAGGCGCAGAGGTGCATGCGCTCACTCCCCAACCCTCCCCTTGGGTCGCGTGGGTACGCATAGGGAAGTGCCATCATTCACTGGCCCAGGTGTGCAGGGCCGAGAGTCCAGGGGCCCCTCGGACACACCCCAACAGACATAAGATCAGTGCCCAAACAGGAGCAGGGAGGGACCTCTGGATACAGACAAGACTGTGCTCAGTTGCCCCTGGCCAGCTCCAGTGGGAGCCAGGCCCGAGTGCCAGGGCGGAACGCAGAGCATTCGCTCCTGCTGGGCGCGTACCCGCCCAGGAGGGTGTGGAACGGTGGGCAGCTGTGGCGCCGGAAGAGCAGGCAGCAGCGACTCACAGACACTCACCTGGAGAGCTGCGCTGAGGCTAGATCCCCGGCTACCCGGGGCAAATAGGGGGCGCAAGGAACAGCAGACAGCAGCGACTCACAGACACTCACCCAGAGCGCTACGCTGAGGCTAGATCCCCGGCTGCCTTGGGCAAGCAGGGGCACACAAGTGCAAAAATACCTCGCTGACATCAGTAGGCACCAATCGCTCACTTCCACTATACACAAGTGTCTGGGGCCCAGCACTGGAAGGCGAGAGACCATCTCCTGGAGCACAGTGCGGCAGACCAGAGGATAACTCCCTGGCCACCTTGGGAAGCTCCCAGAGTGCGACGCGACAGGCCTGAGGTGGGCCTTCGAGACACCTTACCCGCTCACAGGCGTGCCCGCAAAGACACCTTGGCTAGCTCCAACAGACACCGAAGGAACAGAAGGAACGCACAGTGCGGGGGCCCACTGCTGCAAGGAACAGCAACCTCTGACCCACCTCATTAGACAAGCTGTGGATACAGAAAAACAAGACAACACACAAAGGCTGAACTGACATCTCCACAAAAGAATTCGAGATAAGTGGATAGAGTGACTCTCAATCAACGAGCCAGAAGGAAGATCCTAACAAAAAGCATCTGAAATATAACCAGACAGCATAAACAAACGATATAAAAGGTACCCCAAGAACATCAGGCTCAGGAGATCAAAGAGACTGCACCACTGAAACCCCCATATCTACCATAAAAAATCTCATACCACAAAGGTGGGAAGGCAAAGCAGACAAATCCAAATAACAAAAACAAACAAGAAGAATCCAACATGGTAAGATGCAGAAACAACCTCCCAATGAAAAGAAAAGAGGAATCCGCAGAAAGAGAGGTAGATGAAATAGACATAGCCCAAATGTCAGACATGGAATTCAAAACAATGGTGGTGAAGAAGTTCAAAATGTTCGAAAACCTCAAAAACAACTATGACAACCTCCAAGGAAGTTACCAATAGCTCCAAGAAAATTACAGGGAACTTGCAGAGAACTACACTAGCATAAAAAAAGACATAGAAACTATCAAAAAGAAACAGGAAGAAATGAAGAATGCAATCTCTGAACTGAAAAACACAGTAGAATCAGTCAAAAGCAGACTAAATGAAGCAGAGGATCGGATTAGTGAGTTAGAGGATAATGTAGGAAATAATTTTCAAATGATACAGCAGAATGAAAAAAGATTGAAAAAATATGAACAAGATGTAAGGGAATAACAGGATAGCATTAAAAAAAATAATATCAGGATCATCGGAATAAGAGAGGGAGAAGAAAAGGAGCATGGAATTGAAAAACTGATAGGAGAAATAGTGACAGAAAATTTTCCAAACCTGATGAGAGAAAAAGTTATGCAAGTCCAAGAAGCACTGAGAGTTCCAATAAAGAGGAACCCCCCAAAACCCACTCCAAGGCATGTCATAGTTAAAATGGCAACATTTCAAGACAAAGAGAGAATCCTAAAAGCAGCAAGAGAGAAACAACAAATAACTTACAAGGGAGCTCCAATAAGGCTATCTACCGATTTCTCAACAGAAACATTACAAGCCAGAAGGGAATGGTCAAAAATATTTCAAGCAATGAAAAACAAAGGCCTACAACCAAGAATACTCTCCCCAGCAAGGCTCTCATTCAAAATAGAAGGTGAAATAAGGAGTTTCTCAACAAAGGAAGACTAAAGGAATACATCTCCACCAAACCAGCATTGCAAGAGATGCTAAAGGGAATATTCTAAGAAAAAGGAAGAGAAAAAACAAAAAAAGAGTAGAGGACCAGAGATACAAAGGAAAATGAATAAATACATGTCGATAATAACCTTAAATGTAAATGGATTAAATGCTCCCATTAAAAGACATAGGGTAACGGAATGGATAAGAAAACAGGACCCACATATTTGCTGTCTACAAGAAACACACCTCAAAACAAAAGATTTGCATAGACTGAAAGTAAAGGGATATAATGACTCTTGGCCATTCTGACAGGTGTAAAGTGGTACCTCATTGTGGTTTTCATTTGCATCTCTCTGATGGCTAGTGATGTTGACCATACTTTCAAATGTCTATGGACTCTCTGTATGTTCTCTTTGGAGAAGTGTTTGTTCAGGTCCTTTGCCCCTTTCTGAATTGGGTTGTCTGTCTTTTTGGTGTTGAGTCAGATATGTTCTTTATATATTTTGAATATCAAACCCTTGTCTGAGGTATTGGCAAATATATTTTTCCACATGGTTGGTTCCCTTTTCATGTTGCTGATGTTTTCTTTTGCTGAGCAGAAACTCTTTAGTTTGATTTAGTCCCATTTGTTTATACTTTCCTTTATTTCCCTTGCCTTAGGAGATATATCAATGAAAATGTTGCTACGGGGGATATCTGAAATTTTCCTGCCTATGTTTTCCTCTAGAACTTTTATGGTGCCACAGCTTACATTTAAATATTTGATTGATCTTGAGTTTATTCTGGTATACAATGTAAGTTGGTGGTCTAGTTTCATTTTTTTGCATGTCCCTGTCCGGTTCTCCCAACACCATTTGTTGAAGAGGCTCTTATCACTTTATTTTATGTTCTTTCCCCCTTTGTCAAATATTAGTTGACTGTATAGACCTGGGTTTATTTCTGGTCTCTCTATTCTGTTCCATTGATCTATATGCCTGTCCTTATGCCAGTACCAGGCTGTTTTGTTTTCCGCGGCCTTGTAGTATACTTTGATAACAGGTATTGTGATTCCTCCTACTGTGTTTTTCTTCCTGAAGATTGCTGTGGTAATACTAGCTCTTTCTTGGTTCGATATAAATATTTGAAATATTTGTTCTAGGTCTGTGAAATATGTCATTGTTATTTTAATAGGGATTGCATTGAATCTATAAATTGCTTTCAGTAGTATGGACACTTTAATGATGTTGATTTTTCTCATCCATGAACATGGTACATGTTTCCATTTATTTGTACCTTCCTTAATTTCTTTCTTCAGAGTTATGTAGTTTTCTGAGTACAGGTCTTTTACCTCCTTGGTTAAGTTTATTCCTAGGTACTTTATTTTTCTTCTTGTTACGGTAAATGGGATTTTTCTTTTAGTTTCTATAGCTGATATTTTATTGTTGGTGTACAGAAATGCTTTGGTTTCTGAATATTGACTTTGTACTCTGATATGTAGCCAAATTCACTTATTAGGTTGAGTAGTTTTTTTGTGGAGTCTAAAGGTTTTCTATGTACACTATCATGTCGTCTGCAAATAACAACAGTTTTACTTCCTCTTTTCCAATTTGGATGCCTTTTATTTCTTTTTATTGTCTGATTGCTGTGCTAGAACTTCCAAGACTATGTTGAATAGGAGTGGAGAGAGTGGACATCCTTGTCTTGTTCCTGACCTCAGAGGGAATGCTTAAATTTTTGCCCATTAAGTATGGTGTTGGCTTCAGGTTTTTCATATACGGTCTTTATTATGTTGAGGTATGCTCTCTCTATTCCCATTTTGCTGAGTGTTCTCATCATAAATGGGTATTGTACCTTACCAAATGTTTTTTCAACATCTATTGATATTATCATGTGGTTTTTTCTTTCATTTTGTTTATGTGGTGTATCACGTTTATTGATTTGCGAATATTAAACCATTCTTGCATTCCTGGGATCAATCCCACTTGATCGTGATGTATAATCTTTCTAATGTGTTGTTGGATCTGGTTTGCCAATATTTTGTTAAGGACGTTAGCATCTATGTTCATCAGTGATATTGGCATGTAGTTTTCTTTCTTTGTTGTGTCTTGACCTGGTTTTTGAAATTAGGGTAATACTGTCTTCATAGAACAAGTTTGTGAGTTTTCCCTCTTCTTGGATTTTTTGGAACAGTATTAGAAGGATAGGAGTTATTTCTTTCCTAAATGTTTTGTAAAATTCACCCGTGAAGCCATCCTGTCCAGGGTTTTCATATGCTGAGTTTTTTTTTGTTTTTGTTTTTGTTTTTTGATTACTGCTTCAATTTCACTGGTTGTTATTGGTCTATTCAGGCTTTCTGCTTCTTCTTGATTCAGTTTTGGAAGATTATGTTTCCAGAAATTTGTCCATTTCATTTATTTTTTCATATTTTTTGTGATACAGTTGTAATAATTTTTTACAGTCTTTTGTATTTCTTTGGTATCGGTTGTAATTTCTCCTCTTTCATTTCTGATTTCATTTATTTGGATCTTATGTCTTTTTTTCTTGATGAGTCTGGATAAAGGCTTGTCGATTTTGTTTATCTTTTCAAAGAACAAGCTCCTACTTTTGTTGATCTTTTGAATTCTTTGTTTCATCTCTATATCATTTCATTCTGCTCTGATCTTGATAATTTTCTTCCTTCTACTCGCTCTGGGCTTTGCTTGTTGTCCTTCCTCTAGTTCTTGTAGCTGTAGGGTTGGATTTTTTTATTAGAGATTCTTCTGTTCTTTTTAGGTAGGCCCGTATTGCTATGAACTTTCCTCTCAGGACTGCTTTCACTGTATCCCATAGATTTTGGGTTGTTGTGTGTTCATTATCATTCATTTCCAGAAACTTTTTGATTTCTTCCTTGATGTTATTATTAACCCATTCATTGTTTAATAGCATGTTATTTTTTCTTCATGAGTTTGAATGTTTTTGAGTTTTTTCCTTGATTTCCAATTTTAAGCCATTGTAATCTGAGAAGATGTTTGATATAGTTTCAATTTTCTTGAATTTGTTGAGGCTTGTTTTGTGTTCCACCATGTGGTCTATTTTTGAAAATGTTCCATGTGCACTTGAAAAGAATGTATATTTTGCTTCTTTGGGGTAAAAAGTTTTATATATATCAATTAAGTCCATTTGATCTAGAATGTTGTTCAATGCCTCAATATCTTTGGTGTTTCTTTGTTTTGAAGATCTTTCCATTGTTTACAATGGGATATTAAAGTCCTCTACTATTAGTGTGTTGTTCTCTATATCCTTCCTGAAGTCTTTCAAAAATTTCTTTACATATTTGGGTGCTCCTGTGTTGGGTGCATATATGTTTATTAGGGTTATATCTTGTTGATGAATTTTTTCCTTAAATATTATGTAATGTCCTTCTTTGTCTTTTCTTATGGCCTTTGAGGTGAAATCTGTTTGTCTGATATAAGTATTGCTACCCCAGCTTTTTTTCATGTCCATTTGCTTGATATGCTTTTTGCATCCCTTCACTTTCAGTCTGTGTAAATCTTTTGTTTTGAGGTGTGTCTCTTCTAGACAGCATATATGTGGATCATATTTTGTATCCATTCCGCTACCCTATGTCTTTCAATTGGAACATTTAATTTATTTACATTTAAGGTTGTTATTGACAGGTATTTATTCATTTTCCTTTGTGCTTATATTACTCTCCTTCTCTCTCTCTCTTTTTTTTTCTTATTTTTTTAAAAGCATTCCCTTCAGCATCTCTTGCAATGCTGGTTTGGTAGAGATGTATTCTTTTAGTCTTACTTTATCTGAGAAACTCCTTATTACATCTTCTATTTTGAATGAGAGACTTGCTGGGTAGAATAGTCTTGGTTGTAAGCCTTTGTTTTTCATTACTGGAAATACTTTTTGCCATTCCCTTCTGGCTTGTAGTGTTTCTGTTGAGAAGTCTTATCGGAGTTGGTAAGTTGATAGCCTTATTGGAGCTCCCTTTATATATTACTTGCTGTTTTTCTTTTACTGCTTTTAGGAGTCTTGCTTTGTCTTTGAATGTTGCCATTTTAATTATGATGTCCCTTGGCATGGGCATTTTTGGTTTCATCTTCATTGGGACCCTCTGTGCTTCCTAGATTTGCATTACATTTTTTCTCACCAGGTTAGAAAAATTTTCTGTCATTACTTTTTCAATCAGGTTTTCTATCCCTTTTTCCTCTTCTTCTCTTTTTTTATTTTTATGATATGGATATTGTTTCATTTCATGTTGTCCTGCAGTTCTCTTAAACTCTATTCATTCTTTTCATATCTTTTTTCATTTTCTTGTATTATCTGAGAATTTTTTTCAACATTGTCCTCTAACTTGCTGATCCGATCTTCTGCTTCATTTAGCCTGCTTTTGATTGATTCTACTGTGTTCTTCAATTAAGAAATTGTATTCTTCATTTCTTCCTGGTTCTTATTAATAGTTTCTATGTCCTTTTTTATGCTGTTGTACTTCTCCATAAGTTTTTTTGTAGCTTCCCTGCTATTCTTTGTAGTTTCCTTGGTGTTGTTTGTAATTTCCCTGGAGTTTTTCATAGTTTTCTTTGAGGTTGTCAAGGTCATTGAGCTTATTTATAACCATTTTTTTTTCAATTCCATGTCTCTTTCTGAAGATTTCTCTTTTCCTTTAATTGGGAGGTTTTTTCTGTGTCTCCCCATGTTGAATTATTCTGTTTGTTTTTGTTGATTAGATTTTTCTGCTTTGATTTACCATTTTTGTGAGATGGGATTCTTTATAGGAGACCTGGGGGATTCAGTGGTGTAGTCTCTTTGATCTTCTAAGCCTAATGCTCTTGTGTTGCTCTTTATGCTGTTTGTTTAAGCTGTCTGGTTGTATTTCAGTTACTCTTTTGTGGATCTTTTCCTCTGGCTAGTTGATTGAGAGTCACTCTTCTGACCTTGTCTTGAGTTCTTTTGTTTAGATGCTGTTAAAACATAAGCACACAACCCAGGCCAGAAACCCACACCCTCCAAAATATCCCCCAACCACAATCCCACTATCAGCAACAAACAAGCCAGTATTAATATAAATGTTGAGAGATTAAGACTCTTATATTATAGGAGAAATAGATCAGAGTTGTTTTAAATGAAAAAAGGATAATTTTTGAGATGGAAGCTTGTAGAATAATAATATTAGCAAACAGGGTCAAGGCCATGTGAGACAGCAAATAATATTTACTCTGTATGTTTAAAAAGGAAGGGAAGAATGCAGAATGAAGTGAGAAATTGGAAGTGTATTGTATTAGGCTTATATAGCAGTTATATGCTATATGTTTAGTGTGAGAGGGAGGATAAACAAAACAAACAAAACAAAAAACACACAAAAATTAAAGCAAAAGTATATGAGGAATAGAAGGTAGGAAACAGATTAAAGAATGAGTTTTTTAAAAATTTTTTTTTAAATAGAAAGAAAGAAAGAGAAAAAAGAGAGAGAGAAAGAAAAGAAGGGGAAGGGAAGAAAAAGAAAGGAAAGAGAGGGAAAAGAGAGGGGGGGAAAGGGAAACGTTTAAAAAATAGAAAGAAAGAAAGAGAAAAAAGAAAGAGAGAGAGAAGGAAAGCAGGGGAAAGGAAGAACAAAAAGAAATGAAGGGGAAGGAAAAGAGAGAGGGGGGAACTTTAAAAAAATAGAAATAAAAGAAAGAAAGAAAGAAAGAGAGAGAGAAAGAAATTAAAGAAAGAGAAAGAAAAGACGGGGAAAGGAGGGAAAAAAAGAAAGAAAGGAAGGGGAAGGAAAAGAGAGAAGGAAAAAGGAAAAGAAAAGAAAAAAAGAAAGACTTTTTACTCAGTTCAACTTTTAGGCACGGTCTCCTTTTTTTCTGGATCTGCCCCTGGTCAAAATTCCATGGGTTTCAAATCTTTTTTGATTGGTTGGCTGGCTGTGGGAGATCCAGCTTGATTCTGGGGTTGCTAGTCTCTTACTCATGGGCCTACCGCCGCTCTGCTGTGAGCCGCGTTTAGTTGCCCCCTCTTGTGGCACCCTCAGTCTTCCTCAAGCTTGTCTAGCAACGTTTTTCTGCTGTTGGGCCAGCATGCACATGCCAGTAATCTCTATTCTGCCTCTAGTCGTGTCTCTATTCCTGAGCTACAGCATCTGCTCGCGTACCTGCCTATACGCTTGCGCGTGCCACCTGCTGACCTGAGGTCCCCGCTGAGTCTGCAGACCCGCCACAGCTTTCCCGTATGGGCCCCTCTCCTTGCCTCAAAACTGCCCCTTTGTTCAGTAGGGCCCTGGCACGAGCACTGCGCGCGCCCAGAGCACAGAGCTTTCAGTCCCAAATTGCAGCCAAGGAGGTCCCCACCTAGACTCAGTTCATAGTTTCTCCCAGTCCGGGTTGTTCACTGTCCTCGCATGCCTCCAGCCTTTTCAGCCAAACCCTCTTGCTGACTCCCTGTGAGACTCTGCTGGTCAGTGCACTCCTGGAAGCGGGGAGCCTCTAAGCAGCTCTTGGCTAACAAGCCGGTCAGCATCTCCCCGCCTCGGCTGTGGTACCACAGACGCGCCAGTCCTGGAATCCCAGCGACTCAGCCTGGTGTGCGCGGCCAAACTTTTCACCCTCCTTCATGCTGCTCCCACACTCCCTTCCCTGTTCATGCGGTCTGAAATCTGCACTCACTGATTCCTCTCTGTGTTTTCACCCGAAGTGCTTCCGTGATGGGAGCAAGCAGATAACACCGCTACCTACTCTGCCACAATCTTCAAAAGTCCTAATTATGCTTCTTAATCCCTGCACCATTTTCCCATTTCTCCTTCTTCCCCCTCCCAGCTGATAACCCTCCAAATGATCCCTATACCTATGATGCTGTTCCTATTCTGGTTTGCTTGCTTGGATATTGTTTTTACTTTTTAGATTCGGTTGTTGATAGTTGTGAGATTTTTGTCATTTTAGTGTTCATAGTTTTGATCTTTTTTTTCTTAAATAAGTCCCTTTAATATTTTCTAGATAATGGCTTGGTGATAATGAACTCTTTTAGCTTTACCTTGTCTAGAAAGCACTTCATTTTCCCTTCCATTCTAAATGATATCTTTGCTGGATAGAGTAATCTTGGTTGTAGGTTCTTGCTTTTCATCACATTGAATACTTCTTGCCAGTCCCTTTTTGCCTGCAAATTTTCTTTTGAGAAATCAGCTGAGAGTCTTATAGGCACCCCTTTGTAGGTAACTTTCTGCTTTTCCCTTGCATCTCTTAAGATTCTCTCTTTATCTTGAACTTTTGGCATTTTAATTATAATGTGTCTTGGTGTGGTCCTCTTGTGGTCTAGCTTTTTTGGGACTCTTTGTGGTTCCTGGACTTGTACCTCCATTTTCTTCACCAGATTTGGGAGATTTTCCTTCAGTATTTTTTTGCATAAGCTTTTGATTTCTTGCTCTTCCTCTTCACCTTCTGGCACACCTATGATTCAGATGTTGGCATGTTTAAAGTTGTCCCAAAGGTTCCTAAGCCTCTTTTCGTTTTTTTCAATTCTTGTTTCCTCATTCTGTACTGATTGACTGTTTTTTTTCTTCCTTATGTTCCAAATCATTAATTTGAACCTTGGTTTCCTTCCCTTCACCATTGATTTTGTGTGGATTTTCCTTCCTTTTACTAAGCATAGCATTCACTTCTTCCCTTATGCGTTTGCCATACTCAAGCATATCTATCAAGTCTGTGAGCATCTTTATCGCCAGTGTTTTGAATTCTGCGATTTTATGTTGGCTATCTCCTCATCACTTATTTCTCCCACTGGAACCTTGGTCTGTTTCCCCTTTTGGGCCATATTTCTCTGTCTCCTCATCTTGACAGACTCCTGTGTTTGTTTTCCTCTGTGTTTTAGGTAGAGCTGTCACTCCTGTTATGTTTTAAGGGGCAGAACCATAGGTGTTTGTCAGTACTGGGTGACCCATTTCACCACGTGTGGCACTGTATGTGGGGGAGGGGTCAGAGAGGGAACAGTGCCACTTGCCCAGCACTTGCCTTCTTTCCAGGCAATTCTCCCACTTCTGTATAAGACTGGTGCCCCTCTAGGTGTTGCCCTGGCTGTCGTTCCCTAAGTGGGTGGGTCTGCGGATGTTGTAGGACATTGGGGACCCTTTAAATAAGCAGACTCTGCTGGGACACTGGCAGTTTCTTCCTCCACCCCAACCCCCACTGGTTTGGATATCAGAAGCAATGAGGCTTGATTTTCCCAGGCACTGGGACCATGAATTACATGGTCTGGTTAGGAGCTGGGAACATTCCCCAGGTGTCCCTCCCCCCCTTTAAAATGTATAACTATGCTTTCCGCCGGCCTGCTACTGCCACTGCTACCGCTGCCGCCACTGCCACCACCACTGCCACCGCCACCACCGCTTTATGTCCTTTCCGCCCCGGATCCATCCCTCCTACCTGTCTGGATGAGTATTTCTTCTTTATATCTTGGTTTGTTGGACCTCCATGCAGCTTTATTTTATGGAACTTCTAGTTGTCTCTAGCTTTGAGGTACTTATATTCCTTCTTAGTTGTGGAGGGAGACTCAGTGTGTCTGTTTAGGCTTCCATCTTGGTCGGAAGTCCGCACAGCTACTTCACTACAGGCAGCATGGCTGAATCCCTCCTGGTTCATGGCTCTTTCCTCATGGCAGTGCCTCATCCTTCTCTTCTATACTTACTCTGCCCTCATGGCCCTCTCCCATGGCAGACCAGCTCTCCTACAAACTTCCTAGTGTCTACATCATGGCCTTCTCCCATCATGGCTGCTCACCATTATTTTAAATCCTGACCTGGCGCTTCCTATGTGACCTTTCACTTGGCTCTTCCCACAATGAGCTACATTTGCCAGTTTCCTATATCTTGTACCTTCTCTTCACTGTCATTTTTTGTCAGGACAAGAATGACTCAGTGAGGAAGGGGAAGTCCCTTCCCTGCCTCTGATTCAGGCACTATAGAAGCTCCCTGGACATGTCAAGAGTTACTGCATGCTTTCAGAGTCTTCTAGATCTTTTGCCCTGGGGTGGGAGCACAGCTATTAACTAGCTATAAGCTTGCCATAGATATGCAAAGTATCTTAACCCAGTATCATCAGCTCTCCCTTCCCCCATCCCTTAACCATAGGCTGTGGGGACTTTGGGGACCCCTCACTCTACACCTTGTTACAAAGTGAGGTTTAAAAATATGGAGAAAATATCCGAGACTTGCAATTGAAGACCTGATATATCTGAATGCTAGATAAAGTTCAGAGAGAGAGAGAGAGAGAGAGAGAGAGAGAGAGAGAGAGAGAGAGAGATATTATTATGACTACTGTAGAGAAAACATCTCCCTTGTTTAGGCTGATGTCTTCAATTATGTTAGTTGTCTTTGGTGCACTATCATGGTTTCCAAAGGCATGCTAAATTTGCTTAATACACAGCTTGTTCTTTTATGTCCTCCATGCATGGGCATTCTCAGGCTATGGATATTGTGCTATTTAAGTAAGATAAGTCTGTAGAAGAACATGCTGAAATTAGGGGTTGAGGGGAAGATGAGTAGGTCTTACTAAGCTGCCACCCTCAGCTCTGTGGTGACCTTAGAACATTTGCTTAATGTTTCAGTTTTTAAATATTTTAAGTGAGGCAATGAATTAGCAGGAAACATGGAAAGCATTATAAAAGAATTATAATGAGTATTATTTTGATCACATTTTATTCAGAGAAACTGAACTTGATCAAGTAAGGCTCTGATAAAGGGCTATCCTTTAAATCTTTTTTCTTCATACAGTAATTTTGCACTTTTGTGCCTTAGTGAAGAAAGCAAAAATCCTATAATCATGAAAAAGTTAATACTTTCCCTTTTAAATGTGGAATATTAATATAACATAGTAAAGTGCATGGATTTTGGAACCAGACTGTTTTCTTTCATAATCTGGCTCTGTCACTTACAGGGTATGTGACCTTTGGCAATGTCTCAGTTTATTTATTTGTAAAATAATCATTAATAGTTCCTATGCTATCAATAAGATTAATAAGATTCAATTAGTTAATAAAAAAGCACTTAATGTCAGAATATAGAGGTAGTTATGGTGCAAACCTGGTCAGGACAAAAACAGGATTTGTTAATCAACTTGATCAGAACAACAACAACAGGATATGTTAATTAATCTGGTCAGAAAAACAAAAACAAGATGCAAATGCTCTACCAAATATGCTAATATGGCGAACTCACCCTTGCTGAAATATGCGCTTGGCAAGTTTAAAAAGCACACCTGCAGAAGTCTTGGTGGGGTGACCCATTTGGGCCCACGAGGAGGACCAAGAATGACCCCTCCATCCCCTTCCCCCTTTCCCCTCAATAAACCCAATGCCTGCTCCCACAGTGGTCTCTGGGTGATTTCTCAGAGCAAGGCTGCTCTGACATTTTGGCGTCAAAACCTGGGAGGGGACTCTGAGAGTGGTCACCAGAAGCTTGTGACAAGGGGAGCAGTGGGCTGTGGCAGCATGTCCCAGGCTTACTCCCTGATTCTGTCTGTCAGGACCCTCTTACCTACCCCCACCCCTGTACTTTGCTCAAAAGGCTGGCCTGCCTGGTGACCTCCACCTCTGGACCTTTTTCTGTGGCCTGCCTTCCATCCACACCAGACATCGACCATTTGAATTTCATCTCATTTGGTGAATTTCTTGTCAGGTTGACTGTTTTGTTCTTGAGCCTACTGTAGCTCTGTGCTTGAATATCCTAGGCCTAGGTCAGTCTTCCTTGAGGCCCTTGTGCCTCAGAGCCATTGTCACTCAGTTGAAGTTCCAGAGGCAGCTGGGGATACCCACCCCTTGGACAGTTTGTTTGGGGCCCTTGCACTTCGTAGAATCAGTGGCTTAAGTGGGGATACCCCTTAATCCTCCTGATTCTTACCATGATTCTCAGTCTCACCCTTTGGGACATCTTTCTCTCTCAGAGCAATGGGGATCTCTCAGTCCCTACCTCTGAAGGACTCCACCTTGAGTTGTCTCTGTTGGAACCTCAGGACCCTTCAATTAGAATCTTAAGGTAAAACTAATAAGAAAGTTTATTTTCTTCTCCTCTGTTGCCTAACCTCAGTATTCTCTTGATAACCAACACCATTGACCAGAAAATGGGACATTTGATTTTCAAATTCTTACTGACTTCAACAACTTCCTCAGGCATAATGGCAGATGGTCCGAAGTTCCCTACATGTAGGCTTTCTGGACTCTCCACAGTCCACTGTCCCTCTGCTCCTCCTGCCCCACCCCTCCAACTTCATCAACAAAGCTCTGTTTGCCCTTCTTTTGTGTTGTCGGATTTTCCTTATACTTTCGCACCCACATCTTTCACCAAAACGGACTCTTCTGACCTTGGGCACCCCTATTCCCTTCCCTAAAGCCCTTTATCGTTGCTGGCTCCCTCTGCTCCTTCTTCCCTCTTCTCTCCTGACTTGTCAGTCAGGGACAAATAACTGCTGCCCCTGACCTCTGCCCCTCTCATTTCTCCTCCTTGCACCTGTTCTTGGACTGCCCTAGCGCTGTCTGTCGTTCCCCTCATTGCCCTTGGGTCTGTACCCCATTCGTGAAGTGGCGGGGGCTGAGGGCATCATTCAGGTCAATGTACCATTTTCCTTCTTGGATTTAGCCCAGATTAAGCACTGCCTAGGTTCTTATTCAGCATATCCCACTCACTTTTGCAAGGAGTTCCAATATTTGACTCAGACATACTCTTAAACATATCAAGATGTCTATGTCACCTCTTCCTCCAACCTAAAGGAACAAGATGGTATTCTGTGCACTGATTTCACCTTTGTGGACATCCTACATATCCAAGATCCCAACAGGAACCCACCTGGGCCCACTGTGGTCCCACTGGCAGATACTCCCCAGGACTACCAGTCAGGTTCCCCAAATTTGGCTAGGATGTCTCACTTTCTCACCTGCCTGATTGAAGGCATGTGTAAGGCAGCCCTTAAGCCCGTCAATTAAGATAAGTTACAAGAAATTACACAGGGGTCTTCTGAAAACCTGGCTTCACTCATGAACTGCTTTACGGAGGCCATTCTCAGGTTCACCAATTTGGATCCCAACTCAGAAGAAGGTAAGGTCTATCCTCATAGCCATTTTATTGCACAGTCTTCCCCTGATATTAGAAGAAAGTTACAGAAACTAGAGGATGGACCCAAAACTCCCCAAAGGGACCTGATTTGGACTGCCTTCTGAGTCTTCAATAACAGAGAGGAGGAGGAAAAATCAATGAAAATTAAAAAGGGACCAGCAAAAATACCTTATGTTAGCTGCTGCCATTAAGGGTCAGCCTTTGCAAGGTCAGGGGAAAAAGGCTGGCCTAAGCCTCCACCGGGACTGTGCTTCAAGTGTAAACAGACAGATCATTGGGCATGACAATGTCCCCAGTGGCAGCCCCCACTGGGTCCCTGTCCATCCTGTGGACAGAGGGGACACTGGAAGATCAACTACCCCCTGGCCTCTAACCATGGGGCTGGCAGGCCACCTCAGTCTGGTTCTGCTCAACCAAGAAGGGACGAGGGCTTCAGCATCCCCAATCTGTTGGGGCTTGCCACTGATGACTTACAGTGCCCGGGCTTGGAATCCCTGTCCCTGACCATCTTGATGGCTGAGCCAAGGGTAATCATGGCAGTGGAAGGTAAGTTGGAATCTTTTCTTATTGATATGGGGTGGCTTACTCCATCCTTACTGAACATGTGGGTGTTTTACACCCATCCTCCACCTCTGTTATTGGAGTGAATGGGGTCCATACTAAAACTCTAGCTACTAAATCCCTCACATGTACATAGAACCCTTAAGTTTCACGCATTCTTTCCTGGTTATGCCTGAATGCCCAGTTTCCCTCTTGGGAAGAGACATCCTGGCCAAGTTAGGTAAATCCTTGTCTCTCAATCTAGTTGGAGAGACTAAGACTGACTCCATTCTCTTTCTGGCATTAGCATGAAAAACTTTCTTGAGAGACACCCACCATCAACTATACCATTGTAGTGTGCCTATCAACCCTCTTGTTTGGGATACTGAAAATCCAGCAGTGGTCAGACACCATCAGCCAGTATGAGTCACCCTCAAGCCCGGGGTTCCATTCCCAAGTCGGTCTCAGTATCCTCTCAGTGTACAAAGTATGCAGCGTCTGCAGCCAGTCATTCACCATCTACTCAAGGCCAACCTCCTCTGACCAGCAAACTTTCCCACTAATACTCCTATTCTAGCTATTAAGAAAGCCAACAGTTCTTTTTGCCTAGTCCAGGACCTACGGGCAGTCAGTGAGGTTACCAATCCGATCACTCCCATTGTCCCCAACCCTTACAAGCTACTTAATTCCATCCTGCCTGGTACAATGTTTTTCACCATCCTGGACCTTAAACCTACCTTGCCCTCCCTTGTCTTCCCATACTGATACCAACTTAACCACCTTCCAACGAACAACCCACAATACTCTTACCACCATCTTGGGTCATAATGTATACCCTCCCTTTATTCCTCCCACTTCTTGCCATTCTCTCACCTACCTGCTTGACCCCCCTCCCATGATCACTCCCTACTCTTGGCCTATTGAACTTTACAGGCTAACAATTACTCCTATTCTCAGTGTCGGCTTTGTGTGGCTCTGGATTCCCAAGTGCACACAGCTGTCCCAATACCAGCCAAGGTGTGGGGATCAATTAATACATCTCTTCACTCCAACGACTCATTGAAACCAGGGACCCTCTGGCCTCTTACCCTCTGGAGGTCAGAGGCCTTAACCAATCAATATTTAAAAAATTCCTCAGCTTACATTTATAAGTCCTTATTTATCACAGGACCAGTCTTCACTGGAGTCTCTATTCCACAAGGACAGAAAGTACCCATATTTGTCTCTCACACTCAACACACAGAGCCTCCTACCCCAGTAGGACACGTGACAGCTCTCCTGTGCAAATTCACCATCAACACAACATGCCAGGAGCAACACAAGAATCACCCGGCCTCTTGTCTAAACCTGGCATCAAAATTTGCATACCCTCTCTGGTTCACCACCCATCCCCTACAAAAACCCACTGGGACTTCCATGTATATTTCCAGTTCTGGGAGCTCCTTCCCTTGCTATTCCCCTTTGGCACCTCCAATGCAGGCTCCCCTGTGAGTGCCAACTGTCACAAGCTGTCTAATCTCATCTTCAATCTGTAAGGTCCCCTTATTGAAAATTCCAAAGTACCTAACCTTATCCAGAGAATGACCTGGGCAGAAATTATCTTGGTCTGGGAAAGGGAAACACAGACAGCACCCTTACGAGGTGTTGGGAACATACTGGGCACTCAGTACAAGCACATCTCTGGCAATTCTCCAACTAGTCTACCACCTTCATCTTCAGGAATGTCTTCAACATTCTGGTATCTTCTTTCTGTGTGGATCACATGCCTACCTCTGCTTACCTACCAATTGGACAGGGTCTTGCACTGTAGCCTTTCTAGCCCCCTCTGTACAGGTGATGCCACCTGACTCTGAGATCCCTGTTCCCCTTTCACGACAACAAGGGTGAAGCAGGATCCAGTATTAATCCCCATCCTGGCAGCCCTCGGCATTACTACTGGAGTTTCAATGGGAGTGGCATGGCTAGGGACTTCTCTCAAATACCACCAGGAATTATTCCTAGAGCTTGAACAAAGCAATTTCTCAGCTTCAAAGCTAGGTCAACTCCCTAGTTGGAGTTGTTCTCCAGACTAGAAGGGTTTTAGACCTCCTGACTGCCCAGAAAGGAGGTACCTGTGACTTTTTGGGAGAAGACTGCCTTTTTATGTTAAGCAATCTGTAATAGTACAAGATATGGTTAAGCGGCTAACAGAGCCACTCAATTAAACGATAAAACAAGCAGCTCATTAGGCTCATGATTTGACCATCCCTCTGAAGGCCATTTTTCTACCCCTTCTCACACCCTTGCTAACACTACTCTTAGCTCTAATTCTAGGACCTTACCTCCTGTGACTCCTCATCAGCTTCATTAGAAGAACTGTTCAGGCAGCCATGGTACAGACAGTCCACACCCTAATGCTCCTGTCAACTCATCAGTACCATCCTATGCCAGCACAAGAAACATCGGAATTATAGACACTGAGGACAACTTACACTCCAACTATGCCCCTATGTCAGCAGGAAGTAGCCAGTATGATGATGGCACCCCCTTTCCTAAAACCCTCCATCTGTGACCCTGGACCTTAGCACCATTCTTTTTATTACAAACAAAAGGCTAAAAATGTCAGAATATAGAGGTAGCCAGGACAACAACAGGATATTTTAATCAACCTGATCAGAACAACAACAAGATATGTTAATTAACCTGGTCAGAACAACAAAAACAAGCTGTAAATGCTCTACTGAATATGCTAATACAGTGAATTCACCCTTGCTGAAATGTGTGATTGGCAAGTTTAAAAAGCACACCTGTAAAAGTCCTGGTAGGGCGATTCCTTTGGGCCCACGAGGAGGACCGGGAGTGAACCCTCCACCCCCTTCCCCCTTTTCCCTCAATAAACCCATTGCCTGCTCCCACAGTGGTCTCTGGGTGATTTCTCAGAGGAAGGCTGCTCTGACAGTACTGAAAAAATAGAAAGCACTCAATTAATGTTAACTACTGTTATTATTATTATTATTAATTAAAAATATTTTCCTCTGTCTAGGCACCTAACAGGAACCAATAAGGCAGGTAGAGGCAGAGAGCCTGTATGCATAAGAGCCAAGAAGCTAGAACCTTTCCTCCAATCCCACCAGGGAGATCATATAGTCCTGATGATGGCATTGCTGACATACAAGTCAGTCATTATTATGACCATGCTATCAGGGTGTTTTATAAAGAATATGTCAATGTTATTTAAAATGTATTTCTTGAGTTACTTGCATCAGAATCACCAGAGGAGGGAAGAATTGATAAAATGCAGACTTCAGAGCTTATCCCAAACTTGCAGAATCAGATGTTTGGTGTCTCAGGTCTAACACTGTACATTTTTAGCAGGTACCCCAGGAGCTTCTGTTGCAAACTAAAGTTTGACAACCACTTGGTCAGGCTATATTTAGATATGATTTTGTCAGAATACAGTAAGTAGCTAGTAACACTGACACTAATGTCAATTGGTCCTAATATATGAATTCATATTTAGCTTGACCCAAGGGCTGCTCTGACTTCACTTGTTTCAGCTCTTAGGCTAATGAATATTCTTTTCTTGTAAGTTTTGAATTTGGTAGTATATCCTATTCCTGAGTGTAGTTAACAAAATTTTAACTTCCTAGTTCCATAAGGCTTTTGTCAAATAAAGTTTTGATGCTAGTTATAGTTCTTGATTTTACCAATAGAGCGCACAGTCAGTCTATTGATATTAGACTTTGTATAACAAAAAAGCCTGAGGTGGTCTTTTCTCTATTCTATTTATGGAAAGCTTTTCCTGGGGGTTGCATAATTAAGAGACAGGGGCTACTTCTGTGTGAGGTAGGAATGTGACCATCAGGGTTGGATAACTCAGTTTTCAATGATGACACAGAATAAAACTTTTAAACCTAAAACTTTTATATCTGAAAAATACGGTCTCATAAGCATGCCACTCTCTAAAATGAGACAGAGCCCTTCTTTCATGAATAACATGCCTTTCAGTTGAGCACTTCAGAATAAGATGTGTAATGTAGAGAAAGATAAGAAAAATTGTGAGATGTTGAATTACTCTATTTTTTAAAACACTGTGCTTTGTCATGTGGAATTAGGCACTTAGAGAGACATATTGGAATGTTTTATGAGTGATAAATTTCAATTTTCTTTGGTTTGAGGTGTTTTTGCTTAGCTCCCCCAGACCATTTAATTATCATCTAAAAGGAAATAAAACAGTGTATGTTTGGAGGGTTTTGCAGAAAAACTAAAACACAGATCAGCTTTTCCTCCCTTCTCTCAACCCCTCAAAGTCAAAACACCTGAGACCACCATAGCAATATCCTCTAATAATAGACTTTTTCAATATTTTCTGTACAATTTTTCATAAACTCAAAGGAAAGGATTATTTTGTTAATAAAATGCAGACACCAGAAAAATAAGCTTTAGAAAAATATAATGGACTATTGAATATCATGACACGTAGAACTTTTGTGAAGAATTTTCTGAGCACTTGAAGTGGGCTTCATTCTTAAGATGCCCACATATAACACTGGGTCAAAACACAGGATTGTTGGTTAGTATAATACTTAATGCTCAAAATGAATATGCTGTAGGGAATCAGTTTGTGTTGGTTGGCCTGAAGACTGTGAATATGTTTCAAACTAATACATTTTTTCCTCTGGTGGCCTAAATAGCCATTGTAGTTTCTCTGAATATAGAGGCTCTTGGGATTGGTCTATAACTTGGTTACAGACTTTTATATCTCCAAATCCACATTCATAGGCATGAAGGATAGGATCCATTGGTGGCACAAAAAAATGAAGATTTAGAAAAATAAGTGTGGATTATTGGCCACTTGAAAGAAAAGGGAAATTTCCTGGATGACACTAAATTAGAACTCGTTTTTTTCTGGTCTTAGATTTTTCACATCTGCTCTGCATATGATGTGTTGTAAAATTTATACAGCTCTACTAGACACATTTTGATTTCCCATAATGTAGAAGATGAACTTTCTTTAGTCAATTTAATTCTGTCAAAATGAAATCTCTTGATGAATAATATTCATTTTATAAAGGTCTTATTCCAAAAACTGATGAAAATTTTTGAAAAGACACACCTGTCTCATACTTTACTTCAATACAGTGCTCTTTTGATTCCAAAATAAGAATTATACATAGTTATTTGAAATTTTTTTCTTTTCCCAAACAGTACTAAATCTCCTAATATAACTCCCCTCCTACCACCTTCATTGTTAAAAATTAAAAACAAATAAAAGCCTTGCAAAAGAAAATAGTAAACTGAATTACTTGCTTTGTGATATACTGTCTTTGGGTATAACCTAACTCTATAACAACTATCAACTTAGATGTGTGGGGTTAGTCCTCAGCAAAATTGTGAAGTAAGCAAAATTGGTTTTGATTCTCTCCCTACCTTCAGCCTTTTCACCTGTAGTGCCTCAATTTCACAGAGTCCTGTGGACGCTTTCCTTTAACATATTCTTTGTTTCCCTCATTAATGCTATTGTTTCCTGTACTTATGGTCACAGTCTTCAGAGAAAATGTTAATTTCATAGAATGGTTTGTGATCATATGACAATGGGTCTTTGTTTTATCACTTCCCAAATAATATATTTGCTTATAACAGAGATTTTTGAGAGACAGAAACTTAATACAAAGGGATGACTTTAATAATAGAAATTTTAGACCCTGAAACAAAAGACTAGGTGAGGCCAATATGGGCAACTGCCTCCCCCAGGGTGACTTGTCCCTTTCTTCCTCAATAATAGACTCTTTGTTTCATTTGGTGTGATAGTGTACCCAGAACAAAGACTATTATGAGTCTCCTTTGAAGCTACATTTGACTATGTGGCTAAGGTCAGGCTTATAAAATGTAAGCAGAAGTCTACCTAAAAGATATAGTAGCTTTTTGTCCTGCCAGCTTTTTTGTGATGACAATCTGGAATGTGAATGTGATGACTAGAACTGGAGTTAGCTCAGATCATGAGATGACCTTGAGGATAGAAATCATGTACTGAGGATGGTGGAGACAAAAGATGGATGTGTAGGTCACTTAACTAGACTACCTGCACTACCTACTTCTACATTGTTTATGTCCGGTTATTTGGGGAAATTTTTGTTATATGCAGCTGAACTTAATCCTACAGAGACAGAAGACACATATTTTTGGGAAATCAGGGCTTGGTGGTATCTCTAAGCAAAATTGGTAGGCTAATTCTGAGAAAACCATCCCGCTGTTGGTTTTTGAAAGAGAACTTTTCCATCTCTGAGAGCATATGGAGAATTTTTGCTTTCTTGTGTCCTTCTGAAAAAACATCCTGTCTCAAACTTTCTTCATTGTTTAGATAGAGGGTTTATATCTTATCATTCCAAATAAATTGTAAATGACTTGACAACAAAGAGGATAACGTGTTTTCAATATGCCAGTGTCTAGCAGAATGGAATGCTGGTTTCTTCATATCTTGTTGATCATTAGTGTAACGGTTACCCTAGATTGCTATGCCCTGGTAAAAAGACACTCTCAAAGAGAGAAGTAATTTGGAGGAACAGGAAATATAAAACGTCTAACCACAAAACATTATAATTTTAACACAATATGATGTAGAGTAACCAGAACATCCAAAACTATTATTAGGAACATGAGGGCTTTACATCACAGTGGTGCACCAGATAGATACATATAGCTATAACAATACTGCTATGAAGAAGCAACTCCCAGCCCAAGAAATAGACTTCAGTGGGCACAGTTAATTTGTGAGTGGCACACTCCATGCAAAATAAACCATCTCAAATCCCTGTGTTCTATGTGTAGCTAGTTGCACTACTACCTTTTTACACTCTACTTAAGCAACTCAACCATAACTATGGCTTATACCCTAAATCCCCAACCTTTGGCAAGTGTCTTGTTCTTGGCTCACTGATGTTTGACGTGGGTATAAGCCTGAATTTTTTTTTTTTAAGTAGGCAACATCTCTGTAAGTAAGACCTGCAAGAAATACTGCTGTCAGTGGAAAATTCAGAATGGCAAGTGATAGTATCATCAGGGAAGGATAAATATAAATAATATATTCATATCACTCACTGTTAAACAGAGAATATCTCAACATTATGGAGTTGCTGGATTTTGTTTTTTGTTTTTTGTTTTGGTTGAGGGATTTCTATGGCTTGGTTTGTTTCCCTTGCTTCAATCTGCCTCTCTCTTTCTGAGTCCTTTTAGCAAAAACAATAGACCTGAATGCCCAATAAAGGAACCCAAATATCAAAGCAATAGGTATACAAATAACTAATTCATTAATTAGGTTACAAATGTGATAATTGACTATTGATCTAAATAAATGATCAATGCAGTCCTTGGGTAAGTATCTTTCATGAAAATTAATTAAAGATACTGGAGGAGACTGAAGAGCAGGGCTTTGGAATGAACCACAAACAATATTTTTTGTGTGTACACTCATACCTCATTTTTAATATGCAGCCACTTTGCTTTCTTTTTAGGGAACAACATGTTGTCAGCAAAATTATGCCCCAGGATGAAACTTCTTCAAAAGAGGAAAGCCAAAATGAGAAGGTCCAGTAAGCTTTCAGCATTAGACTTTAAGAGCCACAGTGACAGTTTTGGACTTAGCCAAACGGTAAGCCTTATATATAAAGACTCAAAATAGATTTCATTTGTCCCAACTACTGACAAAGAACCATTTTAGGTGTGCAGGAAAGGCACTGAGCACACTAATGCAAAGTGCTCTTATGCTGAGTGGGAACAATGGATGACTTTGCCTTACTTCATTTTTCTTGATTGGAAATTAGAATCTCAAAGAATTTGAAAGGTAATATATTTCTTGTGATTTTGCTGCAGATGTGCTTTTAGTCTTTTTCCTTTTTTTAATATGTGAAATCATTTAAAATTGATGAAAAACGCATAAAGACTGCACTGGTATAATGAAAATAGATCACTGTGCTGTGGGCAATCATCTCTGCTTTTCAGCAATCTGGGATTAGAGCATTAATTTTTAACTGGTGTGTTGTGGCACATTGGTGTGCCACAAGAATTTTTGAAACATACAACACCTGACTGTTTAGTGAGCAACACTGACCTTCTTTCCCTTAGAGTCAAATAAAAAAATGACAACAGCCAACACAACAACAACCATCCACTGTGAATCAAAATTATACTTACTTTTTATGTTAGATTGGCAAAACATTTATTTTTTTTTGTGTGCCACAGAATTTTAGTAATTAGTTTATGTGTCCCATGAGATGGAAAAGGTTGAGAATCATTAGATTAGAGGAACTGTTCATACTTGTAAAAATGGACTATATCAAAGGGTAAGAAATACCAAAATAAATTTAAGTAAGATAAGAACTTTTATCTCAAATTTCAATATAACTCAAGGCCAACTTTTTAATATTCTGAAAAACCTTGTAGCTGTGCTCTTTTACAATCACCTCTTTTTCCTCTACATTCTTCCCTCCCTTTTTTCTCATTGCCTTTCATAAAAGTATTTTTAAAGGCCACTTATATATATGCTTTTGCTACTGTGCTAGGTTCTGGGCAGAGCAAGATGGGAGAGTGTATGGGCTCTCTTATAGAATTTGAAAGTAAACTCATATATAAATGGTAAGTGCATCGAGTGATGTATTATATAAGCATAGAGTGAAATAGAGAGGATTTAGGTTTCATTTGGGATTTTTTAACCTCTTCAAATTAGTGAGAGAAAAGTCTATAAAGGAGATGGAATGACTAAACAAATAGAGCATGAGTTAAACAAAGAGGGTGGGTAGTGTAAGAGAAGGAGAAAAGGGACATAAAATGGTAGTTAAAGGTGGTTTGAAGAAGGACTGTTTGAGTGAAAACTAGACCTGATTCTGTTTTTTTAAAGACTTCATCTATGTATTTTTAGAGAGAGGGCAGGGAGGGAGAAAGAGAGGGAGAGAAAGATCAATGTGTGGTTGCCTCTTGCGCACCCTCAACTGGGGACCTGGCCCACAGCCTAGGCATGGGCCTTGACTGGGAATCGAACTGGCAACCCTTTGTTTCCCAGGCCAGCACTCAATCCACTGAGCCACACCAGCCAGTGGTAGGCCTGACTCTTAATATAGTAAGTAGCTATTACAGACTTTTAGGAAAAGAAATGTCATTTATAAAATCTATAAGTGAAAAATAAACGACGTAAAAACATTTATTCTATCTTCAGTCTACAGCTTGGAAACTTCAGCATGGAGGAGGTTATAACAGTTGTGCTAAGAATTTACCTGTGACCTGGACCACACACATGATTGAAGAGTGATTTAGGAGAACAAGCTGGAAGTATTTGGCATGAGACGAGCAGAGGACAGAGATATATTAGAATCAATGTAAGGTCTCTGGCTTGGGAGGTCAAAGTTACTTTGATTTCACTCCTTGTGATGAGGAGGCTTGGTTAAAGGAAGAGTGGTAGAAATGAGAGAGGAAACTCTAGCTTCAGTGGGGTTGGCTTGAGGGAAGTACAAGGGTTGACGTAAGGAGTCTTCACAGGGCTGGAGAGTCAAAAATCTATAACAGGAGAACAATATTACACTTTTTCCAACTTGACCTGGGCCTATATGCAGTGACAGACTGACATGTTTGGGTTTGTTTGCTGTTTTGATTACTTTCCCCAAAGCTTGAGATGGTTTGAGTGCTTCTTTAAGCATGTCCTTGTATATTCTTTTGAACTCTTGGTCTGCTTCATTAAGGGGATCATATTTTCCCAATGTGAAATTATGCAGCATTTAGGGTATCTCATTTGAACAAGAAATACTTCATGAATTAAAATAATGTTATTAGGAACTTTTAGCCCTAAAATATTACATAACTTGCGTGTGTGTGTGTGAACATATGCACATATATATAGCATGCCATACACAATTGTAGTTAGTTATTGTATATAGCTTCTTCACTTGAGCTTATGTGAGGTTTGTCTGGAAAAATTCCAGCCATCGATAATCTAACAAGAACAGTTTGTGAAACATCGACGTAACCTGGCAGCCAAGGAGAGTGGACTGGAATGCGCATGTGTAAACAATGACGACTTCAGTACACCAACAATAAAATAGCAGAGACAGAGACAAAAAAGAAAATACCATTTACTATAGCAACAAGAAAAATAAAGTACCTAGGAGTAAACTTAACCAAAGAGATAAAAGACCTGTACTCTGAAAATTACATAACATTGAAGAAAGAAATTAAGGAAGATACAAATAAATGGAAGCAAATACCATGTTCTTGGATGGGAAGAATCAACATCATCAAAATGGCCATACTACCCAAAGCAATTTACAGATTCAATGCATTCCCTATTAAAATACCAATGACATATTTCACAGACCTAGAACAAATCCTCCATAAATTCATGTGGAACCAAAAAAGACCCCGAATAGCAAAAGCAATCTTGAGACAGAAGAACACAGCAGGAGGAATCACAATACCAGATATCAAACAATACTACAAAGCCACTGTAATCAAAACAGTCTGGTACTGGCATAAGAACAGACATATAGATCAGTGGAACAGAATAGAGTCCAGAAATAAACCCAGGCCTCTATGGTCAACTAATATTTGATAAATGAGGAAGAAACATAAAATGGAGTGAGAAGAGCCTCTTTAACAAATGGTGCTGGGAGAACTGGATAGGGACCTGCAAAAAAATGAAACTAGACCACCAACTTACACCACACACGAGAATAAACTCAAGATGGATCAAAGACTTAAATGTAAGCCGTGACACCATAAAAGTCCTAGAGGAAAACATAGGCAAGAAAATATCAGATATCTCACGTAACAATTTCTTCACGGGTACATCTCCTAAAGCAAGAGAAATAAAGGAAAAAATAAATAAATGGGATTACATCAAACTAAAGAGTTTCTGCTCAGCAAAAGAAAACATCAGCAAGATGAAAAGGAAACCAACCATATGGGAAAACATATTTGCCAATGACATCACAGACAGGGGACTGATTTCCAAAATATATAAAGAGCTTATATGACTCAACATCAAGAAAACAAACAACCCAATTAAAAAATGGGCAAAGGACCTGAACAAACACTTCTCTGAAGAGGACACACAGAAGGTCCATAGACACATGAAAAAATGCTCAACATCATTAGCCATCAGGGAGATGCAAATAAAAACCACAATGAGATACCATTTTACACCAGTCAGAATGGCCATCATCAACAAATCAACAAACAACAAGTGCTGGCGAGGATGTGGAGAAACGGGAACCCTACTGCACTGTTGGTGGGAATGCAGACTGGTGCAGCCACTATGGAGAACTGTATGGAATTACCTCAAAAGATTAAAAATGGAACTGCCTTTTGAGCCAGTGATTCCACTACTAGGATTATACCCAAAGAATCTTGAAATACAAATTCAAAAGAACTTATGCACCCCTATGTTCATTGCAGCACTGTTTACAATAGCTAAGTGCTGGAAACAACCTAAGTGCCCATCTGCACATGAGTGGATCAAAAAACTGTGGTACATTTACACAATGGAATACTATGTAGCAGAAAGAAAGAAGGAACTCCTGCCATTTGCAACAACATGGATGGAACTAGAGAGAATTATGCTTAGTGAAATAAGCCAGGGAAAGAAAGAAAAATACCATATGATATCACCTAATACAGGAAACTAAAGAACAACACAAACAAAGGAACTAAGTAGAACAAAGAGCAGAATAGCAGTCAATAGGGGGGAGGGGAGAGGGAGAGGAGGGGGATAAGTAAGGGAAGGGTTTAGTCAAAGAACCCGTATAAATGACTCACGGACATGGACAACGGGGTGGGATATGATTGTGGGAGAGGGGGTGGGTTGGGTGGTGGAGAGAAATTGGGGGAAAAGGGGACAACTGTAATTGAAAAACCAAAAAAAAAAAAAAAAAGCAATGATGACTTCATTGTACTAGTCAGTGGGGCTAGTAGATGCCATTGAGTGAGCATGTGTACTGTGTGGCTGTCATATTCAAACTGAGTGAGTGAGTAGAGCCACGAATCTACATCAAATTTTGTGTTAAGCATCAACGTTCCTCTATGGAAATTGTTAGATGATTCGGAAGGTCGCAGCTGTGGGTAACTGATGATTGGCAGCTTCATCATGACAACATGCCTGCTCATACATCATGTCTCCTGAAGAGGTTTTTGGCAAAACATCAAGTCAATCAGGTGACTCAGCCCCCCAACAGCCCAGATTTGGCTCCCTGTGACTTCTGGCTTTTCCCGAAACTAAAATTATCTTTGAAAGGGAAGAGACTTAAGATCGTCAATGAGATTCAGGAAAATATAACGGGGCAGGTGATGGTGATTGGGAGAACTGTGTGAGGTCCAAGGTGCCTACTTTGAAGGAGCATCATTGTCCCATATTCAATGTTTCTTGTATCTTGTATCTTGTATCTGCTTCAATAAATATCTCCACTTTTCATATTACATGGATGGATACTTTCTGGACAGATGTAGTATATTTGGGATGTCTATTTTTCTTTGGAAATAAAGAATATACCTTTTACTTCATTTGCATCCCCCACAGAGCATAGCATATCATATACAGTACAATGTAAACGATATAAAATTGATCAGTCAAGAATTCAAAATTATTGGCTGATCTTAAAAACCAATAAATAATTGATTGATAAACAATAGAGAACATCATGAATTTCATACAACTTCAAATTAACTTCATATATTTTACATTTTTTACTTCAACTATAAATCAATGCCTGTTATGATCATTGAATCATTCATTCTAAATAATAATAAGAAAATATTTTCAGTGATGTTGCATTGTTAGTTATGTTTTATTGTGTAAATTGGTAATTCAACTACAGCATGTATGCTAATTATCAATTAACGACTAGCTAATCTTAACACGTTGTTGGGCAAATCCGGTTCTATTTGCTTCCTCGGTTAAATGGGGGGAAATGAGTCCTGTTCCACAAGCATCTTGGTGAAGATTTCACTCTTTGAAAATGCTTTTCTGATGTAAAGTTTCAGACAGACACTGTCATGACACAATAAATTGAAGTTGAAAAATGAAGGTGCTACCTTCAAATGAAACTGGAAGGGGTGAAAGATCGGTCAAATAGGAATTTTGAATCTAGAACTGGCTGGGGCATCAAGGTTAACATTACTCTCTAACCACTTATTTTCCTTTCCCCCTTGCTTCTTTTCCCTTTCCCAAGCAAAGTGTAAGGTGATCAGAAATTAGGTCTTACCCTGCCTTTTAAGGAAGGGGCATACTGACACCTATGGTTTTTTTTTTTTTTTTGTGTGTGTGTGTGTGTGTGTGTGTGTGTGTGTGGAGTCCCATTTGACTCCTCACTTCAGTAATTTCTTTTAATGCCTGTTTCTCTGAATGATATTCATGGATCTGCTTTTTCCAGACAATTGCCTTGGAAAGTTATATAACCAGACACTAATCTAAAGTCAGGTCAGACTTAAAGGTTATGGAGTGTTAAATTTGTCCAAAGTTGAGTTCCAATTCGCAGGAGGAGAGCCTGGGACCCCTTTTCTGCTAGGTTAACATTCTCCTTTGCTGAGTCGGAGAACTGGAATATTTTAGCGTTGGCCTGCTGTAACTCATTGCCTGTCCAGCAGCTTAATAGAGGCTTAAGTGGGTCCACAATATGTCTCTCACATAATTAAACAGTGGGGCTATGCACAAAAGGACATGTTTTATGCATTAGTTGTGGGGACATTTTATCGTCAGCCTCTCACTTCCACTTTCTCCATACAGCAGTGTAAAATATAGTATCTGAGAATTCTTATGCTTTGCACTTTCCTACTCCCCAAACATGATGAAATACAAGTTTGCATTGTTGTCCTCCATGTTAAGCAGATCTGCTCCATCGCAGTTGCAGAAAATATTCTTGGCAAACACTTACCCAGTGATGATGATGTAGAAGTTTATTAAAACATTAGAGAGGAATTATCAGCAAGTAATTCCAGAGTACTGGCTACCAGGAGGCAAATGCCTCATAGGCAGAAATTCATTGGAAAGCATGCATTTATTATATGTTGGCTGTCTGAAGTGTAAGCAATGAGCTCAAACTTGCTACTAGACCCTCCCCAGCATGCGGGCCACCCACCAGTTGCAAGGCATGATGACACGACAGATAACCCGCCCTCCTTGGTAGCAGTATGGATACGGGTAGTAACCTAGTAAAGGTTCACAGACACGACGGCAGTAGCGGTTGCCTCGACGGCAGTAAATACAACAATAACCTCTCTCATCCAGCATGGGGTCAAATTCTATTCCATTTTCAGTCTGCAAAAAGAAGAAGGCAGTATTGGAGGGGAGGGTTCACTAGGAAGAAGTCCACAAAACAGTGAAGGAACATAAGACTACATGAGTTGGGAACTATTGAGAAGTTAAGTTCCTTAACTTGGAGATACCTCAGTAGAGATCAAGGCTGATTTTAAATGAGCCTCTTGGGGATCCCAAGTTTCTTAAATATTTTTTGTTAAAACTTATCTTTCTAATTTCAATGACTTTGATCTGAGGGATAGTGAAATTTTTGAGGGCTTTGTTTTTCGTCTAATAAGGACACATGAACATAACTCACATAGTCATTTATTGGAAGTTCTTCACTTGCTTGTCTGGTGTGACGGGTCTTCTCCACCTTCACTTGAGGGATGACCCACTGCTCATTTTGTTCAATGCCCTTTTTTTCAGTGGTAGGAAAGTGAAGATCTTCACCATCCTCTTCAAAATCTTGTAATTCTGAAACTAAAGTAATAAATATGAAGTCGGAATACGACTACTTTGCAAAAGTTTCTGAAAGACTTGATTGAGAGAATAGCACTTGGGGGTAGAGATTTTCCTTGTGTCTTCTCATTGCCATCATGTAGGCATGCATTAATCACTTTTCCAAGTTCTTACAGCTGATATTTTAAGGAGATTTTCAAAAAAAAATATGACTATTCCCATGTGAACAGACCACTTGCTTGCTCATTTGGCATCACTTACTGCTTTGCCTTATTAGCATACTGAATTAGAAACTGAAGACAGAGACCTTTGTGTCTCCCACAATGATTTTACCCATGGTAGGTACTCAAGTATTTTTATGTTGCCTGATTTGAGTTGGTACTATCATCCTTCTTCTTCCCTTCTCTTTCCTGTCTTAATTTTTTAAACTTTATATTTAGAAATAATCTTAGATTCACAGAAGAGTTAAAAAGATAGTACAGAGTTCTTGAATACCTTTTACCCATTTTCTCCTAATGTTGGCATCTTACATAACCATAACACAATGATCAAAACTAAGAAATTTACATTGGTACAATACTATTAACTAACTACAGACTTTATTCAAAGTTCATTATTATTTCCACTAATGTTCTTTAGAAAAATAATGCTGAAACAAAAGTTCTAACACCCAATCCAGGATTCTACATTGCATTTAGTTGTATTTTTTTAAGGTGTAAGAGTACCAGTAGATGCCTCCATTGGTTACAGTGGCACCTCTTAGGTAATATAGTAATCTATTCTGTCCAGAATGAGGGAGGCCAAGATCTATATGTTAGCTGAGCAGAAAAAAGATGTCCAGAGACCTTTGTGTTTCCTAGGGGATGACTGAAAGTTGAGAGCTGGAGTCTTCTACTCTGGACCTCTAGCCCTCAATTACTTTTATAGTGATTCCTAAAACAGCCACAAAGGCATTTGTATTTCAGTGACTGTCCTATCATCTTGGGAAAATGCTGCCATTTGACATAGATAATCTTTCTTGAGACAACAGAGCATTTGTTTTTTTTGGCTCTTCTCTCCTCTGGTGTTGTGTTGAACACATAGTGGTTTGAGAAATAGTCTGGTACCCCAACTGCCATGAATATAGATGTGCAAAGAAAGACAGATTAGCTTTTTGTTATCACTGGTAGCTTAGGGTGGTGTTACCTTTGCTGGGATATTTAAAAGCCTTTCAGCATCAATTTATCTCATTTATAACTTGGTTGTGAAAAATACCCTCCTTACTGGCAGTCAGCATATACAGTTTCATCTAAGAAAATATAAACAGATCATTTGTTTTCATAGAAAAGTAGTCTCT
Source organism: Furipterus horrens (assembly GCF_987537825.1). Taxonomy (NCBI): domain Eukaryota; kingdom Metazoa; phylum Chordata; class Mammalia; order Chiroptera; family Furipteridae; genus Furipterus; species Furipterus horrens. The sequence continues at coordinate 59,782,178 of NW_028327187.1, forward strand.
GAATGCTGGGAATATTAACCTCTTACTTATTATGGAGAAAAGGAGAAAGATGAGAAGAGGAGGAGGAGGAGGAGAAGGCCATACCTGCTATTAGAGTGGGATTGATCCAATACATGGTCACATTATCACAAATCTCCAGAATTCTGGAATTTTTAAGGAAGTCTCGGTTTTCAATAGGCTTTTCTGCTGGGACCCAAATCACTGACTGTTCAAAGAAAGTTGTGGTAATTTCTTCATTCTGAGAGGAAAAAGTAGTTCGGAGTGGGGATAAGCAGAGAAATTAATAAAATGAGTGTGACATTATGGAATACTGAAAGAAAGAACCCTATGTTTTGAGTCTGAAAAATAGTTTCAATTCCAAGGCCAGTGAACTAGCTCTGTGCCTTTCATATGGTAGGTGCCCCGTGGGAGAGTTAATCAATCCTTCTTTCTAACAGTATGGTTGCTCACTGAAACAGGAGCCTTCTCTGCTACCATTTCACTTAAATTTGGGAAGGCACTCATCAATATCTGGACCTCCTTCTCGGCCATGTATTTTTTTAAAATTTGGGCTTCTGAAATCATGAGTGATTTGCATTTGTTTTCTCTCTTTTAAATGGATGCTTTGAGTCCTGTTCTATTTACTTATTTTTGTTTGTTTTTTTATGTATTTATTTATTTTTAGGGTTTCAAGCAGGATTTGACCTGAAACTGAAAAAAACTGTTATAATTTACACTGGTGAGATCAGTCAAATAACAACCAAATCTAATATTTTAGTTTTACAAGATTTTCCTGTTAATGGTAGCTAGGAGGAGTGCAAAAGGTGTCCTTTTTGTTTCAAAACCAAGTATCCAGCTTATGGTTTGACTGACCTTATCACTATAGAACTACTCTCATTCTGGATGCTTACAGTTTATCTCACAGAGTGTTTTTCTTTAGGTAGCCTTTCTCATATTGTCAAGAATGCCGCCTTCCCCTCTGTTTCTAGTATTGGAAGTAGTTGTCTTGTATACTGTGGATGACATAGGGGTTATATATTAAACCTGACAAACTCAGAGGAGGCCTGCATGGCTGCCTCACAAACTCAGAGACCTAAAATAACCACATAGGATGGTCTGAACATAGAACTTCTAACTAAAATTGAGTCATGGTAGGCAGTCATATCCTAGCCTGGTATCTTCCTTGGCAAAAGTCAATCTTTACTTTAACTGAATCTATCTATTGTCTTTTTGCATCTATGATAACATACCTTTGTAATATCAGGGTAATTTTTTTCCCCACACCCCTTAGGACACAATCTTCCACCAGAGCAGAGACCATAAAACCCCTCATTGTTATTATTATTATGTTAATGGTTAACTGTTAACTCTCCTCTACCCACCAATATAAAAGAAGTATGTGTCTATTCATTTTACTTTTTATTCAGTCCCAGAGATCCCTCTTTGCTTCCTCCCACCTCCCTAATCTATCACAGATGGATTTTGTGTAACCCCCTTAGACCTCCTTCTTTGACTGTAATGTATAAAATAAGGTGCAAAAGTGCCCTTCTCTGGAGCATTTTCTCAATCCATTGAGATTTTACTTCCTGGCCATTGTTGTCTATTTAGCTCAGAGAACCTCAGAAAAAGTCTTACTGGTTTGAATGTTTCTTATGTGGCCAATACCTCATTCTTACTCACTTGTCTTTTGACTTTGACATTCCCTCCTTAATAAGGTTTTTCCTTTTCTCTTTTGTTTTGTTCTAGCTTTATGATTTCAGTGTTTTTATTTATTTTGTGAAATATGGCATTGCTTAATTTTACCCAGTTGTTCAAAACTTTCAAGTCTTATAGTTCTTTTGCCCTTGAGTCTGTAAAGACCTTGGAAGGCATTGAAAGGGACTGTATAAAATGAGGTTGGTGTGCTGACTAGCTTTGTTAGCAAGATCAGGGCTATTTTCCTATCTACTCTGCATGTTTAACATGCACAAACCATGGGTACAGAGGTGAGGAAAATACAGAATAAGAGGGTGTTTGTCATTCAGGACCACAAAGTTATCTAATAAAAAATCTGTAGCCTGAATATTAAAAAAATAGGTTTTTCTTTAAGATAAGTAATCTTGCTATCATGAGATGAATAGTTGTGTTATTTAAAAGATTCAACAAAATTAACTGAAGAGTAACTTAGGGCCAAAATAAAATATTATGGGTCTTTGCCTCTATTCATTTTTCCAAAAAATAAATCCTGTTGTATCAGTTTGGACTCTAATTGCTGGCTACACAAAAGTTTACATTATTTTCTGTAAAAAGCAATATATGATATTGGGCATAGTAGCTTTTTATCTTATGCATTCTTCTTTCATCTTACCCTTGCTTCCTATGGGATTTCTAATGTCCTTTAATTTGTTCTGTTCCTAAGGCGCCTCTGACTTATGCTTATTTTTTTTAAATATTCAGAATTTTTTTTATTACCATGGACCTTAAGAAATCTTTTTCTTAGAAATTCTAGTACTAAGTGTCTGTATCTTCTTTGGCCATAAGGAGACCAGCAGCCTGTCTGTGGGGGCCAATGATAGCTCTGAGACTTGGGTAAAGAAAAGGAAAAGGTGCTTCCCATCTCATCTCACCCCCAAAGAATAAGAAAAAGAAAGGAAAAGATAAATGGGTAGATTAGAATTAAGATGAAGAAAGTGGGTAGGAGAAAAGTTAAGAAGAACAAGGGAGAAATAGAAGAAAGAGAAAGAGGTATTTACAGTATAGAGAGAGACCACTGTGCCATTGACATAATCTCACTTTACATTTTCCAGTTAAACTCTAAAACAAAACCAACCAAACCAAACAAACATTTGTTCCTTCCTGGCTACAGTAGGGGTATGCTGTTACAATATGGCCTTAGCTCACATTCCCTTTCTTCCTCCGTGATAGCAACATAATGAAATTACAGATGGAATGTGGAGGAAAAATTAAGAGCCTCAAGGGCTTTATTGATGGCTATATTTTAGGCAATAACCCTCATTTCCCATTAGGCTTTCAGAGGCTATTCAATAATTGCACCAGTGCCCTGGCCTAGCAGTGTGTTTTCAGAGAAACTATATTACACTGTGGTTCTCAGAGGCGGATTAAGGTCGGTTGAGGCCCCGGGCGCAGAATAAAATATTGGGCCCCTTAAAAAAAGAGAGAGACAGGGAAAATAAAAATATTTATTTTTATACACAGAAAACTATTTTCAAAACCATAAATGAAACAAGTACATATCTACAAACTAATTTACATCCCTGCATATATCCTAAGTCTGCACTGCAGGAGAACCTTTGTAAGTACAAAGCAGCAGAACAATTCTATTGCTCCGATGGGCGGTAGCGCAGCCATGTGGGGCCTATGTAACATAGTAATGAGATAATGAAAATAAGTGAATATAGACATACTATCAGGTTTTACCACAGATTGTAAACTTGTACGTAATTAAAATTGTACATATGAAACCAAACTTGGTGTCATTAGAAAAAAGTGTAAAGTTGGGGTTTTGCGGAGCCCTTCGGAAGCCGGGGCCCAGGGTGATTGCCCAGTGTGCCCACCATTAAATCCGCCTCTCATTTGCTGTTGCCTTTCTTAGTGATTAAATGTGGATTATTTCATTAACACCCTAGCATAAAATGGTAAGGTGAATGATCTAAAACCTTTGAAATAGGTAAGTTACAGTGTGACAAAAGTGGCAAGGATTCCCAGTGGCCTTGGAACTTTTCTTTTTAGGTATTTATCTTGGGCAAGATTGATTTTGTTCTACTGGTTCCCCTTTTTACTAAAAAATCTTTGGTTTGGGAGCAAAGGTACATAATGTTTATGGCTACACAGGTATAAAAGTACAGTGTTGCACCTAAAAATATGAACTTATTTTCTTTTGAAAGGCCTGAGTTCAATCCCAATCTGCTCCACACTATCTGTATGATCTTGGGCAAGTCATTTTTTAGTTCTGAGTCCCAGTTTCCTTTTCTGAAAATAGGGATAATAATAGTACATATCTATAGGGTCCAAATGAGAATCAAATGAGAGCAAAGCATTTAGAACAATGTTTGACACATAGTTAGCATTCAATAAATGATGGCTTTTACTGCCACTATTATTCATACATACCTCATCTATTTCCGCCTCTGGTTCAGAAAATTCAGGAATCACTTTGATCTGAGTTTTGATGAAGCATTTTTGAAGACCTACAAAGTAGATACCAGTGTATCCCTATAAAACAAAAAGGAAAAAAACCTCCTGAAAAAGTCACAATTAATGAGTTCCATAGTCTGTCAGGGCCCTAGGCTGGCAAAATTGGAATTCAAAGGGAAGCTTTGTCTTATAAATTAAATGAAGGCTACAGGCTATTTTTAACTCAACTAAAATGTTCTAATATTTTAAGTGAAAAGCCTTTGGGGGAAAATATCCAACTTACATTTTTAAAGTCATGTACTTCCAATGTTTCATCAGTGCCATTTCCACTTCTGAATATTTCGGTTCTGGTCACAGGATCAATTTCCATGTAAATCTTCTTCTTCTCTCCATTGCTGTAGAAAGTGTGCTCCATATCATATGTCTGGGAAAACAAGAAAACAAGTTCTAAGGTACTCAGTGTGTCCCTTCATATGATACTTTAATTGGGTAATATCTGAGGTGCATTTTCTTTCCAGAATCTGTAGTGAGGTGCCATCTCAGCAGCTTGCCATTGGGAATTTTCTGAGACTCAAGATTAAAGTGAGATGCTTTTTAGTGCTGGAGTGATATGGGGATCTCTTCGGAGCCAGTATTCTGTATTCAAACCAAGTTGCTGAACTAATTACTAAGAATTCCAACAGTTTTCTTGGTAGCTTTGACTAAATAGCCAATGATATTTTGCAAAGCAGCCTGTAAAGTACTTCCCTCTTGTGTTGAGCAGAGGAATCACCTAAAACCTATGCTGTTTCTTTTAAAATAAGCACTTTCTAAGTGCTCAATGGTCATCCCCATGAAATTCATTAGGTTTGAGACAATGATTTGAACACATTCACTCCTTGGCCAATTTTAAGTAATAATGTTACCCTGGTCTCAATTGCTTCCTTTTTCCCTTTAAAATCCAGAAAACATTTATTGCCTTCCCCTAACCTCTTTTATGGCCTAACAAACCTCCCTCAGTTTATTCCTGAATTCTGTTTGCCAAACCTAATTTAGTTGGTTTCAAGTTATCTAGATTCTCCTAATTTAACAACTATGTCAAGTACCTTGCAATAAGTAACATGGGATTTACCAAGGAGAGTGCCTTGGAAAGTGTGCTTAACAGGTCATTCTTGAGGGGTTGAAATGAAACCCTAGACTCTCTCCTGTCCTCTAAAGGAGGTATTTACCTTTTTAAGGACAAAAAGGACCAGTCCTACAGAACATCCCAGTTTAGGTATAAGCCCATAACTTATAACTGAGGACATTTTTATAGTCAAAAGCAAATAACAGGCCTAAAGGGATTTTCTCCCTATCACAAACCAGGCCAGACCTCATAGTGCCATGTAGTAGTCTATCTGATCCTTTTTGTTAGGAGTCCTTCAGCTATCAAGTTTCCTTATGCTCATTTTTTCTTACCAAAAAGAAAAACAATTTGGTAAACTAAAAGCCTGAAGAAAGCAAGTCATCTACAGAACCAATGTTGCTTTCTAATGATACTATTCCCAGTAGCAGTTTTTTAGAGCTTGAACTGGTTTAGGCTGTTTTTTAATGTCTGCCAGTGTCTGTGACTGAATGTTAGTTTAACCTGGTCAAATTATCCCCAACTCAAGTAGAAAAACAAGTTGGAAAGGTTTGTAGAAACGATGTTACTTCAAGGGTGAAATGTCTGTGTAGATGCTGAATAGGAGATCAAGAAACAATTTTCGTTATCTCTTAATAACCTTACCCGTGCCTTCAACATGGCCAGCACTTAAGTATTTGTTGAATAAGTTTTTACCACCAATGACAATTTCTCATCTTCTTAAAGAGAGATTTTGAGCATTGACAAGGTTCTTTAAGAGATTATATTTTAAAAAGGAAAGGAAAATAGTATTTTTAGAACCTTCCAGCAATTGCAGAGTTAACTCATGAAGTCTGGCCTGGTTTGTGACAGGTAGCAAATTCATTTAGGCTTGTTATTTGCTTCTAGTTATAAATATGTCCTCAGTTTCAGCTCTGCAGCCAGCTTAAGAATGTTCTACCTATGGCAACAAATTGAGCTTTCAGTTGACCCGACCTAAGAGGAGAAACACATCTACTTCAGTTCCAGTCATGTCAAATATCCCAACAGGGAAGAATTTCTTTAGAAATACTATCCATTGTTAAGACAAATACCGACACCACTAGCCATTGGTGGTGGGGTGGGGTGTTCGTTTCATGAGTAGCACCACTGCATGGAAAAACGAGGTTAGAGACTAAGAGATGTTGGAAGGCTGCCTACCTGGGCAAAAGAGAAAATATAGGCTGTATTTTCAATCACTCATAGACTATAGAATCATACTGGTGACATTTAGAATTTCAGTGTACTTTTGTGGAATGAGTTTTCCTGCATTGTTGGCAATGTGTTTCACTTGGACACCTTGCTAGATGAAAACTATTAGAAACTGCCAACCTCAGCAGATCTTGATTATTTTCAACATTCTTTCAAAGTGTTTTGTTTTGTTTTGGTGGAGGACAAGGGGTTCATTCTGTTTGTATTCATTAACCAGCTTGCTGGCATTTTTGTTAGCAATGGTAGGTTGCTAAATAGAGTGGGATCAGAATGAATTCATTTATGTGTGAATCCTGGGTGGGGGGGTAAGGGTGGGGTGGGAAGTTATATATTCACCCAGATGGAATTCCCTATCAATGGTGTCCATTTGCAACAGATTGTCTTTTGTCTAGGAAGATGATGCCAGTGTCTCATTTTGGACTGCTTGGGGATGAGTTTGAGCAACTCCAGACATAATGTCTCGCCTGGGTCCCTGTGGAGCACATTGCCTGGGTAATGGTTATGCAAGATTCACTGGCCCATATGAAGACTGAGCTCATGCCTTTGGCCTCAAAAGTAATTTTCTCTCTACTAAATTCACTGGCTCAGGGGCTGAGGGTCTTTCTGGAGATGAAGGAATAAGTGGTTTTGTCCTCTCCAGGCACAAACTGAAGCAGAGATAGGATGACTGGCCTGAGAGAGGTGTGAGTGGGCTCCTAGTGTCTCATCACAGACTTCCCCCAACTCAGCTTTATTCCAGAAAGAACAGAGCAATGACAAAGTTTGACGAGGAGTACACTTCTGCCAAATTGGCACATTGAGAAAGTTAATCCAGGAAAGTGTTTCTAGCTTCCCTTTTATGTTCTTTTCATATTCTGTTTACTTTATACCCTCCTAATCCTTTCCCCTTTCCCTATTTCCTTCTAACCCTTTGTGTCCTGTCTAGACACCTTGGACTCTCATGGTGCTTCAGGTATCTTATGTCAAAGACAAAAAAAAATCAATTTTAAAAATGATTTAAAAAATGAGTATTTGTCTGTTAAAATAATTGAGTGCAATACTTAACTCAAAAGACTGAATTACTTACTAATGGTGGATTTTAAGCACAATAGCACCAGGAATAGGAGATATTTGAGGGGCAAGGACATCTTTCTAACCAAAAATAAGATTGGTTTTAGCTATATAGGCCAGCACCCTGGAGTGGGACAGGGAAGTCAATAAAGTGAAATAGGACTCAGAAGTGAAATGAGGTAGGTATGTGTTTAAGCCCCAGGCAGTAAGAGACATAAGAAGACCACACTGACAAAGAACATGGAGAAAATACAAACTCATTTTGCTTCCCTGCCCAGGAATTCTTCCTTCAGTCTAGTTAAATCCTCTACTCAGGCAGCAAATGATCCCTAACATTCCCTTTCACAGTTTGCCCAGTTTTTATTGCCTCAATTTGTGACAATTTTTGAGGTCAGAAAAAAAAAAGCTTTTTATAAAAAGTAAAGCTGCTTCAGACCTCAGTGTGGTGGAGCTGTTTGGGGAGGGGAGCAAGTAGGTTTATCCTGTCTTGAAGGGGATTTGAGGAGATTTGATTTAGGTGGGTTTTTTAAATAATTTCTTTTTTTATCTTTGTTTTTTGAAGCCTGTGATTAATCTAGCTGCTCTTCTCTCCATCTTCAGCCTTTACTGTCTGTTTATGAATTATACTCTCCAAAGGTGAAATACATGATCAGAATTGCTGGCTAGCAGGTGTTAAAATGGAAGGAAGGGAAAGGAATGCATTGTATCATATTATTACCAACCTAGCCTGTGGGAATTAAAGGGCTTCTGGGTATTTCTTTACCACACAGAGCAGACAGATTGTTTCTCATGAAAAGTTGAACTTCTGCATCTTCAATCACCAGTTCTCAGCCCTAAAAAAAATTGGCATAAGCAGCAGAGACATTCCTCTTTTTCAACAAGAAAAATATCATTTCTTTCATCTATAGACTCAAGCTGGCTGGTAAATTTTCCTCTAGTCACCCCTCACCCACTTATTATCTTTAAATGCAGCTGAAAACAGTGGAAAGAATCCTCAGACCAGATTCTACCCCTATCCTCAACTCTGCCACTTACAAGCTGTGTGACTTTAATAAAGTCACCAAATGTCTCTGGAGGCTCAGTTCTCATTTTTAACTCCCACCTCTAGCCAGATACAATGTTGAATAGCTGACAAATCAGTTCTGCCCAGATTTGGGCTGATAACTGTCAGGTTGACCAGTGGACTGCCACTACCTGCTGATCACTTTGGTTGCTTTCCCCTAAAGCTCCAATTTCACTCTCAGCTACTAAACAACAGCTCACACCAATGACCCAGGCTTTCCTTGCTGGTGCCACCTACGTTGCTTAGCAAATGCTGCCATAAAAGAATGAAGGAACTGAATAAGAATGTGGCCCTAGTAGCCAGAGTCCTGATCCACATAATTGGAGAGGCCCTGATTTGCCCAGACCAAAAGCTGGCCCAGTGAGAGTTTTTATTTAAAAGTGGGCTTTTCTCTCACAATGGTTTAGGAGGAAAATAAAATGAAGAGAAGTGTTCTCTTTTAAAATGCTGACACAGCACCATCTGGTGAAGCTCAGTTGACATGTTAAAGGGCTTCCAGCTACAACTCCAACTTTTTCCTTGCAGGTATGAATGCTTCTCCAGACCCACATTTCACTCACCAAACTACTGTGTAGGAAAGCCCAGGGAACTCAGGAAGGGAAGTTGTATTTCCTGTGTGCCTTAAAGAAGAGTAAATAAAGTTGGTCTGTGGCTGTGCTAGCATTAGAGAAATAGGCACAGGTACACTGCACCAACACTTAGCCAGAAGATGCTCTTTCTGAGCAAATGGTTTTTAGCCTACAATGATATTGGGCTCACAATCCTGAGTGAGACTGTTTCAATGGTTTTCTGCAGTTGAGGTGGTGCAGAGTGCAGAAGGGTACCCACCTATTCCTATTACTTCACATCTCATGTTGGTGGTATGTAGAAGTTGAGGGGAAGTTCCCAGGAATTCATTGATTGTTGTGTGTGCTTTAGAACTTATGGTTTCCAAACAGCCCTAAAGTCACCAGGAAATTCCTAGATATAGCAAGAAGAGCAACATTTAATTTATTTAATTTATCATTCTCCTGACTCGTTCTACAAAGAATTGGAGCAGATTGGCTACAAGGTCTGTGTTACATCTAAAAACTTTTGGTTTAAGAGCTGGAATTTTTCTGATTTATTTTCTCCTTGTTGGATTAATCAACTGGGGAGTTAGCTTCCAATTATTTCAAGTTGAATATGTGATACAGGGAGCTTTAAGCAAGAATGTTTCACCAGAGAATCTGCTTAGAAGTTCCTATGCAACCACTGCCTGGAAGTGAAGCTTTGTTGTGATGCTCTCTCAAAATATCTGTGACTGAATAGGTCCCCTCTACTTGGTTAAGAAAGCTGAAAACAAGAGATCAATGGATTGGCTTTCATTAGCTCAAGTGGCTCCTATATGTGGCTGTAGTTTAGGGGGCCTGTTAGTCTATAGAGTAGTGTAACAGCATACCTGGAATTATTCCTCCTTGTTTCACTTTATTTTGATCCATTCCTCTTTGGCCTGTGTGTGCATTCACAAGCACATGTGCTCATGCCTGAGGTTCATATGGAGAAGCAGGAAGTCAAGCACAGCTTTTCCCCCATTTGGGATCAAGAATTTGGATTTTTTGTACACACCAAGGTAAGAGAGAATAGAAGGCAGGAGGCCTTACTAGCATGGAAATGTCAACACCAGATGTGGGATGTTAAATAAATGCTGTTTATAAACAAATGTTGAAAAAAATAAAAAGAAGGTTTGGTGGAGGTTAGAGGAGCAAACACTAAGAGCTTGGAGAAAGCCCCAAGACAGCAAATAAGTCACTGCCATCTCTAAGCACAACAGCATCAACAGTTCTCCTCACCAAGGATACCACTGTCCTCACAGATCCCTCAGGCTTACAAAGGAAAGTCCAGAAGAGCCTGGATTTTAATATGCTAACTGTCATTTCCTGCTAGGCCATGTTCTTAAAGGGCTGTGGTCTTTAATTTGTGCAAAATGCTCATTTTTTTCCTTTGTAAATCTTCTCCCAAGACTAATCTGACTGCTCTGTTCTTAGGATTCATAAGTCAACTCCAAGGCAGGCTTATTGGCAATATTAGCCAATAATTAGACCATAGATATTAGATCATAGGTGGATTACTTCATAAGACATTTGGTTCTTGATAAATTTCATTTGGTAGTGTAACCCACCTCTTCTGTGCATGCACTGACTAAGTTCTACTCTTGGTTTGAGGAATAATAGGATTGGTTTGTATAATCCATCAAAAAAGAGAACTGGAATGAGAAGCAAAGATGGTATAATACTGAAGCAGAAGGGGCCATGGGCACTATTAGTGAATTTGGCACCTTACAAAATAAAAGGAAGGTCTCTACCTAGTGGTTTATAATTGTCCTGAGGCAAATAGCATTGTAGGTTTAGAAAAACACATAAACTCTTTCAGAATAGCATTGTCAGTACCAATAGCTACAATAAAACAAGAAAGGCCATCTGGTCCCATGTTTAGGTAGGTATGTATGGGTGGTCAAAAGGGCTAGCTTTCTACGACACTAAGTTAAGTGCATATGGACATGGAGAACAAAAGGATTTATCGTCCTCTAACTCATTTGTAATTGTCAAGAGGATCTGAGATTCAGTTTGTGGGGTAGCATATCACCTTGTGAATTAGCTAAGTAGTAGCAGAATTGAAATGAAATGCATTCTGGCACTCATTCATTTGCTACTTCCTTCCTGATCTCTATTGCTTTGCCTACCTTGATAGCCTTAATATATGTGGCTGCTCTAGAAAGAAATGTGAACAGTAAATAGTTCAGAAGCAGGGAACAGTGATATCTATTACTTATCTATCTATCTATTTATCTATCTATATCTATCTATCTATCTATCTATCTATCTATCTATCTATCTATCTATCTAGAAAGCTAACTATAGGCATTGGATGATGCCTGAAATTTTTTCTGGAACAAAGTATAGATAAAAAGGCAAACAAAGTAGGCTGTTTCACTCTTTATTCTCCTTCCTTAAAATAAGGTAGCGTCTGAAACTAAATGTAAGTGAGTATGGCAACAGAGGTGAAAAATTCAAGGTGGTTTGCCTTCTCTGTTTTCTTTTGGACACTTGCTCAATTAATTTTCTATTTTCTCTCCCAGTAACTTTCTTTCTGTATCAATCCATATCCTTTCCTCTCTGCTCCTATCACTCCTTTGACTCCTAATGGTCCATGCCAACCCATTTTCTTCTTGCCTCTCATCCTCCCTCCTGCACTTGTGCTTTTCCCTCCCTACATCCGTTATCAAATAGAAATGAGCATCTCGTGACAAGAAATTAACAACAATAGTACCAAAACCAACACACACACAGAAAGAAAAATGTGGCAAAGCCAGAAAACCATCTTGACATCTTGTAACTTGTATACTTATTAATTCTCTTTCAAATGAAGGTTGTTGACATTAAGGGACTATGATTTTCTTTAAATCACATCTAGACCTTCCCATTGCTTGTAAGCCTGGAAATAACAATAACACTAAAGTACACGAATACCAACTACATTGGCCAGCGAAACGTCACCAAATGACCCTAATATCAGAAGCTTTCCGAGATACCTGAGATTTATTATTTATTTCTACCTTGTGGCATTACTCTCAGTGGGACAATGACAATTGTAGCTCATGAGAAGTTGAAAAGTTCTAGTTTATTTATTTTTATTTATTTTTTGAAAATAAATGTGAACTCAGATATGAGAATTGCTCCTTCTGAAAAGGAGTTTGCTGCCTGTCCTCACAGCAGATGCAATGAGTCAGAAACATAATCCCTGAAAATTCTTTGCTGCCATTTCTGGTGGTTCTTCTTATGTGGTGGTATAATTACTTTTCCATCAATTTCTGCCCAGATAATAGAAAGAAAGGTGGAAAGTATTTTCTTTTTACAGTAAAAAATTTGCTTCTAGGAAGAGTCTTAACTCCTTAAACAGAAGCGTTACAAAAGAATGAGAAATTCTGCATCCAATAATTATCAACCAAAATACAGAAAACACATTTTTCCTTTATCAAAATAATTAGGTAAGTAAAAGAGAGCAAAATATTGAATTCAGTTTTTCATACCACCAAAAATAAACACAAAATGAGTTAATGATTTTCATATTCAGACTAATATACATGTCATTAAATTCAATCAAACTCAAAACAGAGAAGCATTGGACTACAATGTGCATTTACTTACTTTTTTGGGTGTCTCTGGCCAGAAGTGCTTGCCCCCCCAAAACAAAACCATAAGAGTTAAGGCCAGGATACCAAACACCAATCCACAAATCTTAAGTGATTTACATATCTTCTTGGACTTAAAAGCTTCTGCCTAAGCAAAGAACAGAGAAAATAAAATGATACACAATAATCTTTAGAATAGCAAGCCATAATTCAAAGTCACCTTTGATTTCACTTTCTAGTGTTCACATTGTTATACGATACATAATTTCTGCAGCCATAATTCTGCTCAAAAGGAAATAAATATGATTCAACTTACATTTAGAATGTGACAGTCCTCACAGTTCTGTGGAGGATTCTTGGCCATAATCTCTCAGCACACAGTACGCTTTCCTGGCTTTGAGAGAACTGAGACCACTGCTGAGGCGGAGTTGCAAGTGAGACAGCTAACTGATGCCAGAAGAAAAGCTGAATTTATGTGGCTCAAATATGTCATACCAGAGCCTGAGGAAGCCCAGGGGCTCCTGTGCTGTGATTTGTTACATGGATATACCCATATATGTATATAACTTCTGTGCACAGAATTCAATCCAAAATGGCAAAGCCAAGGTTATAATGAAAACTATTGTCCTAGGGGTTGGTTTGGAAGGGGACTGAGCCTAGGACACATTGAAATGATTTTTCACTATGAACTTAAAATATCAGTGGCAATACACTCTGCATACTTTAGAAGTAAGCAAACAAAACAAGAAGAGGGATGAAGTCCTGATCTCAATTCCATTAGATTTAATAAATATTTATTGCAAGGATATTAAATGTCAGGCACTGTGCTTGGCATCAGAGAGTCAGAAATGAATAAGCTATTGCCTCCTCCACTATGGTAAAGCTCTTTGAGGACTTAGATCAATATGTACTTAACCAATTATAATTAAAAACAGTATTAAAAAGGTTAAATAGGACTTCCGGCCAAGATGGAGGCACAGACAGACAAGCTGCATCTCCTTCAACAAATAAGAAGAAAGGGGGGACCAAGATGGCCGCGGAGTAGGAACAGTGTTCTCAGCTCGCTCCTGTTAAGGAGACAATCCAGGAGGAACAAACTCGGGGAGGAATGACTGAGTGAGTGGGAATATCTGATAACGTGAACGGGGAAGAGATCGTGGGAGCAGCGTGGAGGGGGGTGGAGGGGTTTATCACAAACTGCAGGCTGAGTCATTCTGAGACTCCGTGCGTTTGCAGTATCAAGCCGGAGAGCTCACTAACCGGGAGTGAATTCTTGTAGGGAGTTAGGGAGAGGATTTGGCCGAAAAAGCCAGAGGAGTGAGAGAACAGTGAACAACCAGGACTGGGAGAAACTGTGTGACCTGAGTCTAGAGAGAAACATCCTCAGCTGCAACCTCCGACGGAAAGCTCGGCATCCCGGGCGCACCCAGCACTTGCGCTAGGGCCCTACAGAACAAAGGAGCAGTTTTGGGGCTAGGAGACGGGCCGCACAGAAAAGCTGTTTCGGAACTCCGGACCGGGGGAGAACTGTGTTCTTGAAATCAGTGTTTGCTCTTTAGTTGCGCTAGAATCCCACAGAACAAAAGGCAGGTTTGGGGCTAAGAGAGAAATAGGACGCACAGGGTGTGTAAGTAGGGAAGAGGGCGGAGGCGGAGGTTCTGGAGGGGAGACGGTTTTAGGGCAAGGAGAAGGGCCCGCGGGGAGGGGCTGCTGTGAAGCTCCGGGACCGGCAGAGAGCTCCGGGGAAGGAGAGTGCTGCGCTGACCGACCACACTAGAGTCCCACAGAACAAAGGGACGGTGCTGTGGCAGGAAGAAAGATAGAGCGCGCCAATAGACAGGGAAGCCAGCGGAAGCGGTAGCTCGGAATAGAGAAAGTTTTGGGGCAAGGAGAAGAGCACAGGCAGGAAAGCCACTGCAAAGCTCCAGACTAGGGGAGAGGCCCTGGGCAGGAAAGGGCCACTGGGCCCGGCACTTTGACCGACTGTGCCAGAGTCCTGCAGAACAAAAGGACGATCTTGAGACAGGGAGAGAGGTAGGGTGCGCAGGCATATAGACAGGAAAGAGAGCAGAAGCTGTAGCCTGGGAATAGAGACAGGACCGGAGGCAGGGCGGGGATTGCTGGCAGGCACAGGCTGGACCAACAGAGGGAAGGAGTAGCTGGACAAGCCTGAGGAGGGCTGAGGCTGCCTCAGGAGGGGACAACTAAAGGCAGCTCACAGCAGAGCGGTGGTAGGCCCACGAATAAAAGACTAGCAACCCCAGAATCAAGCAGAACCCTCCCACAGCCAGCAAACCAACCAGAAAAGATTTGAAACTCATGGAATTTTGAATAGGAGCAGACTCAGGAAGGAAGCAAGGAAAAACCAAAAAACAAACAAACCAAAAACACCCAGAGACTGTGCATAAAAGTTGAATTGAGTTAAAATCCTCATTCTTTTATCTCTCACTCTCTCTCTAACTACCCCTACCGTCAGTCCCTTCTTATTCTCGCTCCTTTTCTCCCCTCCCCTTCCCCCATTCTCTCCCCTTAGCATTCTCCCCTGCATCCTATCCTCAGTTAATTTTATAATTTTAAGTTCTCTCCCTTTCTCACCCTCTCCTTTCTCTGCGCTACTCACCTTCAACTTTATTAAATTTCTTTCTTTATTTTGTCCCCCTTCAGTCTACATTCATTTTTCTTTCATCTCTTGTCCTTATTTTCCTTCTCTCCCTATACATAATCTCTCTCTCTCCCTATTACACTTTATATTCTAATCTGTTAATATTCAAATTATAATTCTAATCTATCCCCCTCTCCCTTTACTCTCTTATTCTTATCCCTTCTCTTTTTCTACCCCACCCCCCCACTTCTTTCCCTACCTCTTGTATTTCTCTCCTTCATCCTATCTTTTGCCAACTCTTCAATTTCAATCCTCCCCTCCCTAATATCTCCTCTTCTTCCTGATTTCCTTCCCTCCTCTGAGCTCTTTTCCTCCCAAATCCTCTTGCTTTCCTATCTCCTATTCCTCTCTCTCTATATTCACCTTTTCTCTCTATCTTGCAACTTTATATCATGTTTTAATCTCCTAATCTTTTTTATAACATATAATTTAAAAAAGAATTTTAATCCAGTCCCCTCTCTTCTACCTCCCCTTCTTCTTTTGTGCTCTCTCCTACCCTTCTCTTCTCTACTTTCTCTCTCTCTTTCCTCTCTCCCCTCCTGTCTTGCTATTTTCTACTCTGTATTTTTATCCTTAAAAAATTCTCTCTCAATCTATTTCCTACCTTCTAACCTCCCCAGCCCTCTCTTTCAATTTCTGGCTGTCTGTCTACCTGGATGTCTGTTGTGTCTACCCTACCTCCCACGCTAATCATATAGTATATACCGAGTATATAATCCTAATACTGGCCCTGGCTGGTTTAGCTAAGTGGATTGAGCGTCGGCCTGCGAGCTAAGTGTCGCTGGTTCGATCTTCCAGTCAGGGTACATCAGAGAAGGAAAACTCTGACTCCAAAAAACCTCCGCTGCCTTGCGGCATACCTCTTCAGGGGAAAGGCTAAGGGAGTAAACCCCGACAGAAAATCCGGAGCCGGAGTCCCTAAGGCGGTTTGACGTTGTAGTCAACACCGGCAACTCCTGCGGTGCACCTGAACCCAAGCTGTATCGCTTCCGTCTTTCCCTTGGACCCTTCAGCTGCGAAGAGAGGGGGGGTCTGCTGCATGGGCAACAGCAGACCCTCCATATTACCCTGCCCAGGCTCTGTAGCTTCAGCGTCATCGCATGATGTCGATTCAACACGGGAGGAGACAGATACCATGTCACTCCCGAGTCGGACTGCACAGCCATTCTCGGCGGTGCAGATAGACTCTTAAGAAGCTACACCATCGTCTCTCGAGACAGACGGCTGCCGACGACGGAATCCTAATACTATACACTTCCACTTTCTCTCTCCACACTGTAACCCTCCCCTCCTTTTCAAACAGACAGTGTAAGTGTTAATTGCTCTCTTACATAACCTTGTTCCAATTGCTAATATTAATACTCTATCAACTTCCAGCTCAAAAATTACCCTTCCTTCATTTAAAACAACTCCTTTCTGTTTCTCCTACGAAATAAGAGTCCCAGTATCTCCACAAGTATATTAACACGGGCTCATTTGCAGCCTATAGTGGGACTGTATTTGGGGGAGACATTGGAGGGTGTGGGTTTCTTGCCTGGGTTGTGTAATTATGTTTTAGCAGCACCTTCACAAAAGATCTCAAGACAAGGTGGGCAGAGTGACTCTCAATCAACTAACCAGAGAAAAAGATCCACCAAAAAGTAGCTGAAATACAACCAGACAGATTAAAGAAATATCATCAAGGACAACACAGACGGAGATCCAGGAGGGCGGAGGAGTAAGTGGAAGCAACACTAACCCCCTCCAAGGACCAGCCAGTGCTGACTCAGCCCCAGTACAGCAGACAGACCATCCCCCTCCAAGTGGTGTCATACTAAGGGGAAATAAAAGCCCTGCCTACAGGAATTAAGTTGCCACACCCACTGTCCTTAAGCCTGACGGCTGATCACAGATTGAGTATAGTAACAACTAAAGAAGAGAGACAAAGGCAGTAGATCCCTGGAAGTCTCCAACAGGCTGCCTAGGGCCAGTCTGGTACATGATCTGACGCTACCAGAGGCAGATCCAGGAAGAACTGATCATTCTAAGAAGCACCAACAAACAAAAGGAATCACAAAAATGGGGAGACAGAGAAACAACCCCCCATCAAAAGGAAAGGTAGAATCCCCAGAAAGAGTGCTAAATGAAATAGAGGGGAGCAACATATCAGATACAGAATTTAAAACATGGATTATGGAGAAGCTAAATGAGCTCAGCGGAAACTACAAAGAACTCCAGAAAAACTACAGTGAACTCCAGAAGAACTATAAGGAACTTACTGAGAATTATACCAGCATCAAAAAGGACATGGAAGCTATCAATAAGAGCCAGGAGGAAATGAAGAATACGATCTCTGAATTGAAGAACACAGTAGAAGGAATTAAAAGCAGGCTAGAGGAAGCAGAAGATCGGATCAGCGAGCTGGAGGACAACGTACACAAAAACTCCCAGACAATGCAACAAAATGAAAAAAGACTGAACAAGACTGAAGAGGTTCTAAGACAGCTGCAGGACAACATGAAACGTAACAATATCCGTATCATTGGAATTCCAGAAGGAGAAGAAGAAGAGCAAGGGATAGAAAACCTCTTTGAAAAACTAATGACAGAAAACTTCCCTCACATGAGGAGAGAAAGAGTCACGCAAATCCAGGAGGCACAGAGGGTCCCAATGAAGATGAACCCCAACAGGCCAACCTCAAGACACATCATAATTAAAATGGCAACATCCAAAGACAAAGAGAGAATCCTAAAAGCAGCAAGAGGGAAACAACTAATAACATACAAGGGAGCTCCAATAAGGCTATCCTCAGATTTCTCAGCAGAAACACTACAAGCAAGAAGGGAATGGCAATAAATATTCCAAGAAATGAAAAACAAAGGCCTACAACCAAGAATACTCTACCCAGCAAGGCTCTCATTCAAAATGGAAGGCGAAATAAGGAGTTTCTCAGACAAAGGAAGACTAAAAGAATACATCTCCACCAAACCAGCAATGCAAGAGATGCTAAAGGGTCTACTCTAAAAAGATAAAGAAACAGAGAGAAACAGAGAAGAACACGAGTACAAAGGGGGAAAATGACAATGAATAAGTACTTATCAGTAATAACCTTAAACGTAAATGGATTAAACGCTCCAATTAAAAGACATAGGGTAGCTGAATGGATTAGAAAGAATGACCCACATATATGCTGTCTACAAGAGACCCACCTTAGAACAAAAGATCTACACAGACTGAAAGTAAAGGGATGGAAAAATGTATTCCAAGCAAATGGACATGAAAAAAAAGCCGGGGTAGCAATACTTATATCAGACAAAACAGATTTCACAGCAAAGTCCATAAAAAGAGACAAAGAAGGGCATTTCATAATACTTAAGGGAAAAATCCATCAAGAAGATATAACCCTTATAAATATATATGCACCCAACTTAGGAGCACCCAAATATGTAAGGAAAATTTTGAAAGACTCCAAGAAAGATATAGGCAGCAACACACTCATCGTAGGGGACTTTAACACCCCATTGTCAACAATGGACAGATCTTCAAAGCAAAGAAACACCAAAGATATTGAGGCACTGAACAACACTTTAGATCAAATGGACTTAGTCGATATATATAGAAGTTTACACCCCAAAGAAGCAAAATATACATATTTCTCAAGTGCACATGGAACATTTTCAAAGATAGACCACATGGTAGGACACAAAACAAGCCTCAATAAATTCAAGAAAATTGAAATTATATGAAGCATCTTCTCAGATCACAATGGCTTAAAATTGGAAATCAACCTCAAGGAAAAAACTCAAAAACATTCAAACTCATGGAGAATGAATAACATGCTATTAAATAATGAATGGGTTAACAATGACATCAAGGAAGAAATCAAAAAGTTCCTGGAAACCAATGATAATGAACACACAACAACCCCAAACCTATGGGATACAGCGAAAGCAGTCTTAAGAGGAAAGTTCATAGCAATACAAGCCTACCTAAAAAAGCTAGAAGAATCTCTAATAAAAAATTTAACCCTACAGCTACAAGAACTAGAGGAAGAACAACAAGCAAAACCCAGATCAAGTAGAAGGAAGGAAATCATCAAGATCAGAGCAGAATTAAATGACATAGAGTCTAAAGTAACAATTCAAAAGATCAACAAGAGTAGGAGCTGGTTCTTTGAAAAGATAAACAAAATTGACAAGCCTTTAGCCAGGCTCATCAAGAAAAAGAGAGAGAGAACCCAAATAAATAAAATCAGAAATGAAAGAGGAGAAATCACAACTGATACCACAGAAATACAAAGAATTATAAGAAATTATTACGAACAACTGTATGGCAAGAAATTTGACAACCTAGAGGAAATGGACAGATTCCTGGAAAACTATAGTCTGCCCAAACTGAATCAAGAAGAAGCAGAAAGTCTGAATAGACCAATAACAGCTAGCGAAATTGAAGCAGTAATCAAAAAACTCCCAGCACACAAAAGCCCAGGACCAGATGGCTTCACAAGTGAATTCTACAAAACATTTAGGAAAGAACTAACTCCTATCCTCCTCAGACTATTCCAAAAGATCCTAGAAGAGGGAAGACTCCCAAACTCGTTCTATGAAGCCAGTATAACCCTAATTCCAAAACCAGGTCAAGACACAACAAAGAAAGAAAACTACAGACCAATATCGCTGATGAACATAGATGCTAAAATCCTCAACAAAATATTGGCAAACCGGATCCAGCAACACATTAGAAAGATCATACACCACGATCAAGTGGGATTCAACCCAGGGATGCAAGGATGGTTTAATATTCGCAAATCAATAAACGTGATACACCACATAAACAAAATGAAAGACAAAAACCACATGATCATATCAATAGATGCGGAAAAAGCATTTGATAAAGTACAACACCCATTTATGATAAAAACTCTCAGCAAAATGGGAATAGAGGGAGCATACCTCAACATAATAAAGGCCATATATGAGAAACCTAAAGCCAACATCATACTCAATGGGCAAAAACTGAGAGCATTCCCCCTGAGATCAGGAACAAGACAAGGATGTCCGCTCTCTCCGCTCCTATTCAACATAGTCTTGGAAGTTCTAGCCACAGCAATCAGACAAGAAAGAGAAATAAAAGACATCCAAATTGGAAAAGAGGAAGTAAAACTGTCATTATTTGCAGATGACATGATAGTGTACATAGAAAATCCTTTAGACTCCACAAAAAAACTACTCAATCTAATAAGTGAATTCGGCAAAATAGCAGGATACAAAGTCAATATTAAGAAATCGAAGGCATTTTTATACACCAACAATAAAAACTCAGAGATAGAAACTGAAAGAAAAATCCCATTTACCATAGCAACAAGAAAAATAAAATACCTAGGAATAAACTTAACCAAAGAGGTAAAAGACCTGTACACAGAAAACTACATAACACTGAAGAAAGAAATTAAAGAAGATACAAATAAATGGAAGCGTATACCATGCTCATGGATGGGAAGAATCAACATCATTAAAATGTCCATACTACCCAAAGCAATTTATAGATTCAATGCAATCCCTATTAAAATACCAGCAACATATCTCACAGACCTAGAACAAATACTTCAAAAATTTATATGGAATCAAAAAAGAGCCCGAATAGCCACAACAATTTTGAGGCAGAACACAGTAGGAGGAATCACAATACCCGATATCAAACTATACTACAAGGCCACGGTAATCAAAACAGTCTGGTACTGGCATAAAAACAGACATATAGATCAATGGAACAGAATAGAGAGCCCGGAAATAAGCCCAGGTTCATATGGTCAACTAATATCTGACAAAGGGGGAAAGAACATCAAATGGAATGAAAAGAGCCTCTTCAACAAATGGTGTTGGGAGAACTGGACAGGGACATGCAAAAAAATGAAACTAGACCACCAGCTCACACCATACACCAGAATAAACTCAAAATGGATCAAAGACTTAAATGTAAGCCCTGACACCATAAAAGTCCTAGAGGAAAAAATAGGCAGGAAAATTTCAGATATCCCACGTAGCAACATTTTCACTGATATATCTCCTAAGGCAAGGGAAATAAAGGAAAGAATAAACAAATGGGACTACATCAAACTAAAAAGTTTCTGCTCAGCTAAAGAAAACATCAGCAAGATGCAAAGGAAACCAACCATATGGGAAAATATATTCGCCAATGACATCTCAGACAAGGGATTGATCTCCAAAATATATAAAGAACTCATACGACTCAACACCAAGAAGACAGACAACCCAATTAAAAAATGGGCAAAGGACCTGAACAAACACTTCTCCAAAGAAGACATACAGAGGGCCCATAGACATATGAAAGTCTGCTCAACATCACTAGCCATCAGAGAGATGCAAATTAAAACCACAATGACATACCACCTCACACCAGTCAAAATGGCAATCATCAACAAATCAACAAACAACTTGTGCTGGAGAGGATGCGGAGAAACGGGAACCCTGGTGCATTGCTGGTGGGAATGCAGATTGGTGCAGCCACTGTGGAAAACAGTTTGGAATTTCCTTAAAAAACTAAAAATGGAACTGCCTTTTGAACCAGCAATTCCATTGCTAGGATTATATCCAAAAAATCCTGAAACACCAATTCAAAAGAACCTATGCACTCCAATGTTCCTAGCAGCACTATTTACAATAGCCAAGTGCTGGAAACAACCTAAGTGCCCATCTGTAGATGAGTGGATCAAAAAACTGTGGTACATTTACACAATGGAATTCTATGTAGCAGAAAGAAAGAAGGAACTTCTACCATTTGCAACAACATGGATGGAACTAGAGAAAATTATGCTTAGTGAAATAAGCCAGGCAACAAAAGAAAAATACCTTATGCTGTCACCTATTACAGGAAACTAATGAACAACACAAACAAATGAGCAAAATAGAACCAGAGTTATGTAAACAAGAAGTAGACTAACAGTAACAAGGGGGGCGGGGGGGAGGAAAAGAAAGGTGTAAGGGAATGGGTCAAGTTAAAAAATATATATATATATGAATGACCCACAGACAGGTGCAACTGAGTGAGGACTAAATGTGGGGGAGGGGAGGGACAGGGTGCAGGGAAACAAGAGGGCTAAAAAAGTGAGACAACTGTAATGGAAAAACAAACCAAAATTTTTTAGTGGGGGAAAAATGAAAATATGAAGAATGGAAATGCCAGTTCAGTGAATATTAGGACAAAGATTTTCCTTCACGTTGTATATTTTTCTCCCTATTTGATGCCTCCAGAGTTTGGCATTCTAAACAAGTAAATAATGACATAAGTTCCTTTGCATAGAACTAATAAGACCAGTTGTCAACAGAGGTTCATTTTTTTTTTTTTTTTTTGACCAAGTCTTTGACTGGAATGTCAAGCCTAAAGGAAACATACTTGGGCTCAGATTGTTACCAGAAAGCCCTGAGGAACTGGGAATGACTTTCAAAGGTAATAAAAGCCCGTGAGATAAAAGGCCTGGTACCATGGTTGGTTGTGCGGTCCACAGCAATCTTTCCAGGGAAGGAACGAAGGTTGTTTTCCTGAAAGATGGCTAGAAGGGACCTTAAGGCACAAGGAAAGACCAGAAAGACTTGGAAAAAACAGGTGTGTACAGGCAAGGATTAATGCCAGATATGTGGCACAGCTTCTGTGCCCTGAAGAACAGACTGAAGGTCACCCCAAATATTCCTTGGGTAAGTTCCAGCAAAGCAGAACTAAAGATCATAAGTGATCATTTGCTGCTCTTGTTATGTTTATGCAAACGAACAGGATAAATTAAAAATGGACTTAATGTAGTCCCTTTAAAGACAAGGAGGGTAACCTTAGGGAGAAAAATTATTATTCAAGGAAAATCACAATGATCGGTAGTAGAGTATAAAACAGGGCAACTAACCGTCTTAAAAGTTTCTTCTCCAGATTTAGAGACTTGTTTGCGGGTTATGTTACATAAATTAACACGTGTTTTTTGTTTTCAAAGGACATAAGCCTATGATCGCATTACCTGAGTGATTATCTGTACGCATAAGCCTCACTTAATCCTCTCTGCAGCCCTGCCTCCTGAGACTCAACGGTTTGGCTGAACTAAATGGCTGGGTTGGGGAAGAATGGGGTGGTCTGTGGGCTTCACTTTAAAACGGGTTTCTCTTTTCTATCCTAATGGCTTGGACAGAAAAGGCCCAGAGGTCTGAGAGGGGGAAAAACCTAAACTATTTACCTCAGCCCAAACTAAGTATAATGGGCAAAAGGGTTTTGGACAGGCGAGATGTGCCTAGCACACCTTCTTACAAAGAAACTTTTTTTTTTCCCTAATATGGAACATTTAAAAATTAATCCCTGCCTTTTGTCATCTAGTAGTTATGGATTGAATGATGTCTTTTAACCCTTTTCGCCAAATCTGTTGCCCTCAGAACACAACAAGGACACCAGCCTGTTGAACCAAGCACGCCGTTGACCGGAGGCAGCCAACTGACCTGGAGTCTGCACGATCCTTCCGCATGTGGGAAGGCCACCCTCCCCTCCACACCCCCACTCTTATTAGGGTTTTCTGGACCCAAGGGTAGGTAGGACGACGACTATGTCCAGCTTGAAGCAGCTAGAGGAGCTTGAGACCTTCGCCCATTGTCCTTTACAAGATTACAAAGGGTCCTAATATTTGAGAGGGGGGGGGATAGTTAATTTTTACGAACCAGGGGTATGGACTTGGGGGGGATTGCTGGGGGAGGGGGGTGCTGGGGGGAGGGGAACAAGGGGAGAAAATTGGAACTGTTGTAACAATATAATCAATAAAAAACATTAAAAAAAAAAACAAATAAGAAGAAATACAACTACCTCAAAAGTAGAAACAACCAGAAGTTCCAGAAAATAAAACTGCATGGAAGTCCAGCAAACAAAGATATAAAGAAGAAATACTCATCAAGAGAGGTAGGAGGGGCGGACCCGGGGCGGAGAGGATGCGGTGTAGTGGTGCCAACAGCAGTGACAGCGGCAGGCCGGGCAAAAAGCACAGTCACACATTTTAAAAAGTTAGGAGGGACACCTGGGGAGCTTTCCCAGCTCCTCACCAAGATTTGTATCCCAGGGTCCCAGCACTGGGGAAAATCAAGCCTCATTGCTTCCGACTGTGCAAACCAGTGGGGTTTCGAGGGGAGGCAGAAACTACCAGTCTCTCAGTCGAGTCTGCTTGTTTAAAGGGACCCCACAGTCCTAGAACACCGCAGACCCACACACTCTGGGAATGACGGTCAGGGCAGCAGCTAGAGGGGCGCCAGTCTGGTGTGGAAGTGGGAAAGGTGCCTGGAAAGGGGGCAAGTGCTGGGATGGCGGCATTGTTCCCTCTCAGTTCTCTCCCCCACATACAGCACCATAACCTGGTGAAACAGGTTGTCCTGTACTGACAAATCCCTAAGGCCCCACCCCTTACAATGTAACAGGAGCGACAACTCTACCTGGGATCCAGAGAAAAACAAACACAGGAGCCTGTCAGAATGAGGAGACAGAGAAGTATGGCCCAAAAGGGGAAATGGATCAAGGTTCCAGTGAGAGAACTAAGTGACGAGGAGATAGCGAACCTAACAAATGAGGAGGTAGACAACCTAACAGACGCCGTATTCAAAACACTAGTGATAAAGATGCTCACAGACTTGATAGATGTGCTTGAGTATGGCAAACGCATAAGGGAAGAAGTGAAGGCCATGCTAAGTGAAATGAAATTAAATCCACACAAAACCAATGGTGAAGGGAAGGAAACCGGGGTTCAAATCAATGATTTGGAACATAAGGGAGAAAAAATCAGTCAGCTAGTGCAGAATGAGGAAACAAGAATTGAAAAAAATGAAAACTTCCCAAATTTTGTGAAGGAGTTGGAAATACAGGTCCGGGAAGCATGGAGGGTCCCGGGCGAGCTGGACCCAGAAGGGACCACACCAGGATGCATCGTGACTGAGATGCCAAAAGTAAAAGATAAAGACAGAGTCCTGGGGGCAGCAAGATAGAAGCAGAGAGTTGCCTACCGGGAGGTGCCTATAGGACTATCAGCTGATTTCTCATAGGACACTTTGCAGGCAGGAAGGGACTGGCAAGCAGTATTCAATGTGACGAAAGGAAACCTGCAACCAGGATTACTCTCTTCAGCAAGGCTATCATATGGAATGGAAGGACAGATGAAGTGCTTCCCAGACAAGGTAAAGCTAAAGGAGTTCATCATCACCAAGCTATTATTATATGAAATGTCAAAGGAACTTACTTAAAAAGAAGATCAAAATTATGGACATTAAAATGACAACAAACTCACAACTATCAACAACTGAATCTAAAAAATAAAAACAAAATCCAACAAAGCAAACCAGAATAAGAACAGAATCATAGGTATGGGGATCATTTGCAGGGTTATCAGCTGGGAGTGGGGAGGGGGAGAAATGGGGATATGGTGCAGGGATTAAGAAGCATAATCGGTTGGTACAAAATAGACAGGGGGAAGTTAAGGTACAAAATAGACAGGGGGAAGTTAAGAATAATATAGGAAAGGGTAAAGCCAAAGAACTTACAAGCATGATCCATGGACATGAACTAAGGTGGGTGGAATTTCTGGAGCGAAGAGGGGTACTCGGCAGAGGGGAGCAAAGGAGAAAATAATTGAAACTACAGTAACAACATAATCAATAAAATATACTTAAAAATGGTTAAATATAAGTTTTCTCTCTCTTTTATTCTATTTCTCAGGTTATTTTCCTTTCCTAGGTTCTCTTCCTTAATCTGCTCCTTAATGTTGATATTTCTTGTGGTTCTGTCCTTGATGACCTTATACACTTATTGGATGATCTCAGTCACTTCTACCATTTCAAATATCACTTATATATCAAGTATTTTCAAATCTGTGTTTATAACCCCATTCTATCTCTTGAATTTTGAAGTCATTTAAATATCTCTACCTGGGTGTGCCTCAGAAATCTCAAATGCAACCAACATGTCCTGCATCAAACTTTTAATTTTTCAATACCCGCTTCTCCCACCCTACTCTCTTTCCTATATTCCTAATCTTGGTTGGTGGCTATATTAGTTTATTAAAGCTGCATAACAAAGTATCATAGCCTGCGTAGCTTAAACAACATAAATTTATATTCTCAGAGCTTTGGAGGTTGTAGTCCAAGATCAAAGTGTCAGCAGAGTTGGTTTCTTCTGAGGCCTCCCCCCACCTTACTTGTAGATGGCCTTTTACATTTTCACATGGTATTCTCTCTCTATGCATGTATATGTCCTAATTTCTCTTCTTATAAGGACAACAGTCATATTGGATTACTGTCCATCTATAAGGCTTGCTTTTTCTTAATTACTTCTTTAAAGGCCCTGTCTCCAAATACAGTCACATTTTGAGATAATGGGCACTAAGATTTTAACATATTAAATTGTTGGGGGAGGGGCACAATTCAGCCTATAACAGTGGAACCATCACCCATCCAGGCTGCAAAATCAGAAATCTGAGCTTTGTCCTAGACTCCCCTCTCTTTCCCACATTCCCTTTATCCAATAAGTCAACAAATGTTGACTTATTCTTAGCTTTCAAAATCATTATTTCTTCTATATGTTGCCTGCTAAAGCTTTAGCTTATATTGTCATTTTCTATGACAAGTCTCAACTGCGTATCTTTAACCCAGGCTGCTCTATTCGGTCTCTAGACCCAAGTGTTCATCTAACCTGCTGAGTATCTCCACTAGGCTCACGGGCACCTTAATTACCAAACTGAATTAATTATCTCCCTTTCCAAACCTAGTCTTCCTTCTATATTACCTCTATCACTAAATGGCACAAGAATTAGTATCTAGATTAGAAACTTACAAATGAACCTTGATTTCTTCCTCTTTTTGTTTACTCCCATGCCTAATCAATTATAAACTCGTCAATTTTGTCTCTAAATTATCTCATCAATCCTATTCTTTTCATCCTTAATTGTCACTGCCTTAGTTGAGATTCTCATAGTTATTTTTACTATTGCAATAGAAGCCTCACTGATTTATCTTGGGGACCCCCAACCCGCAGAGATCCCCTGGTGTCATGGATGAAATGAAGACTTCCCAGGCAGCTTGTGCTAGGGGAGACAAGGCTGGCAAATGTTTGAGAGACAAAAGCCTTGATTGCCTTGCTCCACGGTCTTTTATTGAGTGCAGTAAGCTTAAGGGCATATAGCATGCATGTAAAGCTCACCAATCAATGTTAAACAGTGCTGATTACAGAAAACAGATATTGTTCACGGATAACAATTGAAGGAACATTGAGATCTCCTTCAGGTAAGGATGTGTTGGACACAAAGACTTCAGATGGCCAAAAAATAGGGAGGGTAAGTTCATTTTGACTTAAAGTTAAAACTTCTGCTACTGGCATGATAAAGTGATCAAGCGAGATAAAAAAAAAAAAAAAAAAAAAAAAAAAAAAAAAAAAAAAAAAAAAAACAGGGCAAGCTTCAAAGGACATAAAGCATTTTCTTATGGCCTGATTGCCACCAGGGACCACTGGCTATAGCATTGAGGCACATATGCACCCAGCTTTCCAGGTTTTCCAGTCAGGTCTTACAGGCTTCATTTCCTTTGCCTGACCAGCGTGGGGCTACAAGTCTCGATACTTTCTCGGGGGGGACCCCGACAGATTTCCTTGCTTTCCATCTGTTGCTTTTAAGGTGATCTTACAAAGACTCAAATCTAAGTATAATCTTTCCATTACTTAAGATCCTTTCATATCTATTGTCCATAAAATCAAAGCTACTTACGGTAATATTATAGCCATATGGTTTGGACCCTGTGTATCTCTCCAGCCTTAATTTTGGATAATTTCCTTGATAGAGATGGAACCAGCTGGGGCTCACCACTGGGCAGGGCCACGTAACACGCACATGTGATTTCATCCACATCCTAACTTCTTGAAGAAAAATAAGTTTCTAATTGTTGCAGACATGATCATGTATGAAATAGATTATGTAATTCATGAGATATGAGGGGGACCCAAAGGAAAAGGCTTGAAGTTTATTCTAAGAGCAATGGGAATTCATTGTAGGGTGCAAGGAGGATACAGAGTTCCTTTTATGTTTATTAGCATTCCTGTGGCTCTTGTAAGGGTGCCAGAATTGTAAGAAGTTGACAAGTTAAGAGGTAATTGCAAGAGATGATGGTGGCTTGGACTAAGGAAGTGGTAGTGGACAGGGAGAGAAGCAGAAGATTTGGGATACTTGGTTATAGATTATATATACAGGGTTAGATAAAGGAAGGAATAAAAATGATTTATGTGTCTTTGTCTTATGCATTCGGGTGGAAAGTGGTGTTATTCTTTGGGAATACTAAAAAAAGAGGAGGACCAATTTAGAGTAATGATGAGATGCAAGATGGCGGAGGAGTGAGGAGAGGCTGCGGTTTCAGGCTCCCGAGACCCATCTGCAGTTTGGGCTAACTGCAGACAGAACATCTCAGTGAGCAGCTGGACACTGGCAGGAGTCGAGCCAAGGCACTGCTGGATTAGAGAAAATCCATCTGGGAACAACTTGTTTAGTGAGGATAGCGGAGGAAAAGGGGACGAAACAGGATTTCTGACTGGGGCGGCTGCCAGAGCTGCGGCTGGAAGTACACAAAGGCTTTGTGGCGACCACAGGCTACCCGGGGGAGGAGTTGGGAGGAGAGCGGATCTCTGCCCGCTGGCAGAGGCTGGACTCGACCAAGTGGCATTGGCGCTGAAGGACATGAGACAGCGTGCTGCCGGGCAAGTGAGAACATAATTCTCCTTTTTATTTTTCTCTAGTGGACGGTGGAGAGAGGAGGAAAGTTTGGGGGTGGTAGGCCATTCTTGAGGAGCACAGGCACAGTGGTGTGCTCATCCACTCCCCAACCCTCCCCTTCGGTCACAGGGGCACGCATAGGGAAGTGCCCTCATTCACTGGCCCAGGTGTGCAGGGCTGCGCGTCCAGGGGCCCCTCGGACACACGCCAACAGACATAAAATCAGTGACCCAACAGGCGCAGGGAGGGCCCACTGGACACGCAGAAGACTGTGTGCAGTCACCCCTGGCCAGCCCAGTGGGCACCAGGCCGAAGTACCAGGCCGGAATTCGGAGCGCAGAGCACTTGCCCAGGCTCTGCGCGTGCCCGCTGAGGAGGTGCGGGAGCGGTGGGCAGCTGCGGCGTGGGTACAGCGGGCAGCAGCGACTCACAGAAACTCACGTCTACTGAGCACAACTGTCTGCAGCCCTGCCCTAAGAGGCGAAAGACCAACTCCCGGAACACGGTGCTGCAGGCCTGAGGCTAGCTCCGCAGCCGCTTGGGTGCACACCTGCACTCGAGCCAAAAAACACCTCAAGGGCTTTCGTGGAGTGAGGCAACGCCGGCTTTCTAGGAGCACGGCACAGCAGGCCGGAGCTTAGTTCCCCGGACACCTTGGGCGCGCACTGGTGCTCGAGCCAAAAAAACACCTGGAGGGCTTTCTCAGAGCGCTGCACGGCCAGCTTTCTAGGAGCGCGATGCGGCAGGCCTGAGCTTAGTTCCCCAGACACCTTGGGCGCGCACTGGTGCTCGAGCCAAAAAAACACCTGGAGGGCTTTCTCAGAGCGCTGCACGGCCAGCTTTCTAGGAGCGCGACGCGGCAGGCCTGAGCTTAGTTCCCCGGCCACCTTGGGCGTGCACTGATGCTTGAGTGAAAAAAACACCTCGCCAGCTTCCCCAGAGCACAGCGTGGCCTGCTTTACTGGAGCGCGGTGTGGCAGACCTGAGGTGGGCTCTTGGCTGCCTTGCATTGTGCCCTCCCGGCCACCTTGCGCACACCACTGCTGCAAGGAATAAGAATCTCTGACCCATCACATTAGACCAGCTGTGGACGCAGAAAAAGAAGACAACACAAGAAGGCTGAAATGAGTAAAAATATTCCTTTTTTTTCTTTCTTTTTCCCTTTTTCCTTTTTCTTTTCTTCCTGAAAGAGGAGGGGAGGAGGGAGAAGGGGAAGGAAGGAGGAAAAAACAAACTATATCTCTAATCTGGTTTATATAATCTTTCCTTCTTACCCCTGTTTTTCAATTGTTGTCTATTTGTTTGTGGGCCTAGTTTAGCCTCCCTTTCACTCTAAATAAATAGACTATAACTACTATATAAATCCAATACTATATAATTCCACTTTCCTACTATATTCTGCACTCTTCCACCCCCTTTTCTTTTTTTCTATAGTTATTAACATACAACGTAAATATTACCTACTGTCTTGCACGGTCTCAACTATTATTAACCTATTATCCCCTTTCTCAAAAATCATATATTTTCTTCACTAAAACAGCTTTTATCTATTCTTCTTATAGTGTAAAAGCTCTAATCTCTCTACATTTATATTAATACCGGCTCGTTGACTGATGATAGCAGGATAGAGGGTGGAGGATATTTTTGAGGGTGCGGGTCTCCTGCTGGGGCTGTGTGTTCATGTTTTTAACAGCATCTCCACAAAAGAATTCGAGATAAAGTGGATAGAGTGACTCTCAATCAACAAGCCAGAAGGAATATCCTAACAAAAAAAAAAAACTGAAATATAAGCAGACAGCATAAACAAATGATATAAAAGGTACCCCAAGAACATCAGGCTCAGGAGATCAAGGAGACTGCACCATTGAAACCACCAGATCTATCATAAAAAATCTCCTACCACAAAGGTGGGAAGGCAAAGCAGACAAATCCAAATAATAAAAACAAACAAGAAGACTCCAACATGGTAAGACCCAGAAACAACCTCTCAATGAAAAGAAAAGAGGAATCCCCAGAAAGAGAGGTAGATGGAATAGACATAGCCCAAATGTCAGACATGGAATTCAAAACTATGGTGGTGAAGAAGCTCAATATGCTCAAAAACATCAAAAACAACTATGACAACCTCCAAGGAACTTATCAACAGCTCCTAGAAAATTACAGGGAACTTGCAGAGAACTACACCAGCATAAAAAAAAAAGACATAGAAACTATCAACAAGAAACAGGAAGAAATGAAGAATGCAATCTCTGAACTAAAAAACACAGTCGTCGTCGGCAGCCATCCGTCTCGAGAGACGATGGTGTAGCTTCTTAAGAGTCTATCTGCACCGCCGAGAATGGCTGTGCAGTCCAACTCGGGAGTGACACGGTATCTGTCTCCTCCCGTGTTGAATCGACATCTTGCGATGAC
This sequence comes from Furipterus horrens, assembly GCF_987537825.1. Classification (NCBI taxonomy): domain Eukaryota; kingdom Metazoa; phylum Chordata; class Mammalia; order Chiroptera; family Furipteridae; genus Furipterus; species Furipterus horrens. Next base: position 59,813,710 of record NW_028327187.1, read on the forward strand.
GCTGGAGTGTCCTCTCCATTGAAGCTGAAGCTACAGAGCCTGGGCAGGGTGATATGGAGGGTCTACTGTTGCCCATGCAGCAGACCCCCCCTCTCTTCGCAGCTGAAGGATCCAAGGGAAAGACGGAGTCAATACAGCTTGGCTTCAGGTGCGCCGCAGGAGTTGCCGGTGTTGACTACAACGTCAAACCGCCTTAGGGACTCCGGCTCCGGATTTTCTGTCGGGGTTTACTCCCTTAGCCTTTCCCCTGAAGAGGTATGCCGCAAGGCAGCGGAGGTTTTTTGGAGTCAGAGTTTTCCTTCTCTGATGTGCCCTGACTGGAAGATCAAACCAGCAACACTTAGCTCGCAGGCCGACGCTCAATCCACTGAGCCAAACCAGCCAGGGCTAAAAAAACAAACAAAAAAAAAAAAAAACAGTAGAATCATTCAAAAGCAGATTAAACGAAGCAGAGGATCGGATTAGTGAGTTAGAAGATAATGTAGGTAATAATTCTCAAATGATACAGCAGAATGAAAAAAGATTGAAAAATATGAACAAGATGTAGGGGAATTACAGGATAGCATTAAAAAAAATAATATCAGGATCATAGGAATACGAGAGGGAGAAGAAAAGGACCATGGAATTGAAAAACTGATAGGAGAATAGTGACAGAAAATTTTCCGAACCTGATGAGAGAAAAAGTTATGCAAGTCCAAGAAGCACTGAGAGTTCCAATAAAGAGGAAACCCCAAAAACCCACTCCAAGGCACATCATAGTTAAAATGGCAACATTCCAAGACAAAGAGAGAATCCTCAAAGCAGCAAGAGAAAAACAGCAAATAACTTACAAGGGAGCTCCAATAAGGCTATCGACCGATTTCTCAACAGAAACATTACAAGCCAGAAGGGAATGGTCAAAAATATTTCAAGCAATGAAAAACAAAGGCCTACAACCAAGAATACTCTACCCAGCAAGGCTCTTATTCAAAATAGAAGGTGAAATAAGGAGTTTCTCAGACAAAGGAAGACTAAAAGAATACATCTCCACAAAACCAGCATTGCAAGAGATGCTAAAGAGAATATTCTAAGAAAAAGGAAGAGAAAAAAACAAAAAAAGAGTAGAGGAACAGAGATACAAAAGGGAAATGAATAAATACATGTCAATAATAACCTTAAATGTAAATGGATTAAATGCTCCCATTAAAAGATATAAGGTAACGGAATGGATAAGAAAACAGGACCCACATATTTGCTGTCTACAAGAAACAAACTTCAAAACAAAAGATTTACATAGACTGAAAATAAAGGGATATAAAAAAAATATTCCAAGCAAATGGACCTGAAAAGAAAGTTGGGGAAGCAGTCCTCATATCAGACAAAACAGATTTCAAAGCAAGGGCAATAAAAAGAGACAAAGAAGGACATTTCATAATACTTAAAGGAACAATTATCAAGAAGATATAACACTGATAAACATATATGCACCCAACATAGGAGCACCCACATACGTAAAGAAAATACTAGAGGACCACAAGAAGGATATTAAAAACAACACACTCATAGTAGGGGACTTCAACACTCCATTATCAACAATAGACAGATCATCCAAGCAAAGAAACACCAAGGATATACAGGCATTGAACAACACACTAAACCACATGGACTTAACTGATATATATAGAACTTTTCACCCCAAAGAAGCAAAATATACATTCTTTTCAAAGGCACATGGGACATTTTCAAAGATAGACCACATGATAGGACACAAAACAAGCCTCAAGAAATTCACGAAAATTGAAATCATATCAAGCATCTTTTCAGACCACAATGCCTTGAAACTAAAAATCAACCTCAGAGAAAAAGATCAAAGACACCCAAACTCATGGAGAATGAATAACACGCTCTTAAATAACGAATGGGTTAACGATGACATCAAAGAGGAAATCAAGAAATTTCTAGAAACTAATGACAATGAACACACAACAGCCCAAAACCTATGGGACACAGCAAAAGCAGTCCTAAGAGGGAAGTTCATAGCAATACAGGCATATCTGAAAAGGCTAGAAGAATCTCAAATAAAAAACCTAACCATAAAGCTACAAGAACTAGAACAGCAACAACAAACAAAGCCTAGGGCAAAAAGAAGAAAGGAAATCATCAAGATCAAAGCAGAACTAAACAACATAGAAACGAAACGAACAATCCAAAAAATCAACAAAACTAGGAGCTGGTTCTTTGAAAAAATAAACAAAATTGACAAGCCTCTAGCCAGGTTCATTAAGAAAAAAAGAGGGAAGACCCAAATAAACAAAATCAGAAATGAAAGAGGAGAAATCACGACTGATACCTCAGAAATACAAACAATTATAAGAAATTACTACAAACAAGTATATGGCAAGAAATTTGACAACCTAGTAGAAATGGACAGATTTCTTGAAACATATAACCTTCCAAAACTGAATCAAGAAGTAGAAAGTCTCAACAGACCAATAACAAAGAAGGAAATTGAAACAGTAATCCAAAATCTCCCTGCACACAAAAGCCCTGGACCGGATGGTTTCACAGGCGAATTTTACAAAACATTTAGGGAAGAACTAACTCCTACCCTCCTCAAACTATTCCAAAAAATCCAAGAAGGGGGAAAAATCCCAAACTCTTTCTATGAAGCCAGTATTACCCTCATCCCAAAACCAGGTCAAGACACAGCAAAGAAAGAAAACTACAGGCCAATATCACTGATGAACATAGATGCTAAAATCCTCAATAAAATTTTGGCAAACAGGATCCAACAATACATCAAAAAGATCATACACCATGATCAAGTGGGATTCATCCCAGGGATGCAAGGATGGTTTAATATTCACAAATCAACAAATATAATGCATCACCTAAACAAAATGAAAGACAAAAATCACATGATCATATCTATAGATGCAGAAAAAGCATTTGATAAAGTACAACACCCATTTGTGTTGAAAACACTCAGCAAAATGGGAATAGAGGGAGCATACCATAACATCATTAAGGCTATATATGAGAAGCCTGAAGCCAACATCATACTCAATGGACAAAAACTGAAAGCATTCCCCCTGAAATCAGGAACTAGACAAGGCTGTCCACTCTCCCCACTTATATTCAACACAGTGTTGGAAGTCCTAGCCACAGCAATCAGACAAGACAAAGAAATAAAAGGCATCCAAATTGGGAAAGAAGAAGTAAAATTATCACTATTTGCAGACGACATGATAGTATACCTAGAAAACCCTATAAAATCCACTAAAAGACTACTCGATATAATGTGAATTTGGTAAAATAGCAGGGTACAAAATAAATATACAGAAATCTAAGGCATTTCTGTACACCAACCATAAAATATCAGAGACAGAAGCAAAAAAGAAAATACCATTTACTATAGCAACAAGAAAAATAAAGTACCTAGGAATAAACTTAACTAAAGAGATAAAAGAGCTGTACACTGAAAATTATGCAACATTGAAGAAAGAAATTAAGGAAGATACAAATAAATGGAGGCAAATACCATGTTCTTGGATGGGAAGAATCAACATCATCAAAATGGCCATACTACCCAAAGCAATTTACAAATTCAATGCAATCCCTATTAAAATACCAATGACATATTTCACAGACCTAGAACAAATCCTCCAAAAATTCATATGGAACCAAAAAAGAACCCGAATAGCAAAAGCAATCTTGAAACAGAAGAACACAGCAGGGGGAATCATGATACCAGACATCAAACAATACTACAAAGCCACTGTGATCAAAACAGTCTGGTACTGGCATAAGAACAGACATACAGATCAGTGGAACAGAATTGAAAGGCCAGAGATAAACCCAGACCTCTATGGTCAACTAATCTTTGATAAAGGAGGAAGGAACATAAAATGGAGTGAGAAGAGCCTCTTTAACAAATGGTGCTGGGAGAACTGGACAGGGACGTGCAAAAAAATGAAACTAGACCACCAACTTACACCACACACGAGAATAAACTCAAGATGGATTAAAGACTTAAATGTAAGCCGTGATACCATAAAAGTCCTAGAAGAAAACATAGGCAAGAAAATTTCACATATCACACGTAACAATATCTTCACGGATACATCTCCTAAGGCAAGAGAAATAAAGGAAAAAATAAACAAATGGGAATACATCAAACTAAAGAGTTTCTGCTCAGCAAAAGAAAACATCAGCAAGATGAAAAGGAAACCAACCATATGGGAAAACATATTTGCCAATGATATCACAGACAGGGGACTGATCTCCAAAATATATAAAGAGCTTATACAACTCAACATCAAGAAAACAAACAACCCAATTAAAAAATGGGCAAAGGACCTGAACAAACACTTCTCCAAAGAGGACATACAGAAGGTCCATAGGCACATGAAAAAATGCTCAACATCATTGGCCATCAGAGAGATGCAAGTAAAAACCACAATGAGATACCACCTTACACCTGTCAGAATGGCCATCATCAACAAATCAACAAACAACAAATGCTGGCGAGGATGTGGAGAAACAGGAACCCAACTGCACTGTTGGTGGGAATGCAGACTGGTGCAGCCACTATGGAAAACAGTATGGAATTACCTCAAAAAACTAAAAATGGAACTGCCTTTTGAACCAGTGATTCCATTGCTAGGATTATACCCGAAAAATCCTAAAACCATAATTCAAAAAAACTTATTCACCGCTATGTTCATAGCAGCCCTGTTTACAATAGCTAAGTGCTGGAAACAGCCTAAGTGCCCATCTGTGGATGAGTGGATCAAAAAACTGTGGTACATCTAAACAATGGAATACTATGTAGCAGAAAGAAAGAAGGAACTCCTGCCATTTGCGACAACATGGATGGAACTAGAGAGAATTATGCTTAGTGAAATAAGCCAGGCAAAGAAAGCAAAATACCATATGATATCACCCAATACAGGAAACTAAAGAGCAACACAAACAAATGAACTAAATAGGCAAAGACTAGAATAGTTGTCAGTAGGGGGGAGGGGGGAGGGAGAGAAGGGGGATAAGTAAGGGAAGGGTCTAGTCAAGGAACGTATATGAATGACTCATGGACATGGACAAGGGGGAGGGATATAATTGTGGGAGAAGGGATGGGCTGGGAGGGGGGAGCAATGGGGGAAAAATGGGACAACTGTAATTGAATAACCAAAAAATAAAAATTAAAAAAAAATTTAGAGTAATGAATGTGGTTTTGTACATGTTAAATTTGAGGTGTGCATGAAACATATAAGAGGAAACATCTACATGACATTTGGGCATATGTGCCTGGAACTAAGAAAAAAGATGTGGAGCCATTTGCCTACAGACAGTATGCAAAGCTATGGTAATTGATGACATGGTCTAGAAAGAGAGTGCAGAATAGAAAAATAAGCTCAAGACTGAGCCCTTGGGAATCTTCAAAGTTATGTACTTTTAGAATGGCTTTCATGTTTTTGTAAAAATAAAAATACATACTCATTATAAAAAGCAAGTAGTATTCAAAAAGTTCAAAAAAGAAAGGAAAATATCTCTTCAAATTGGTACCAATCATGAATAACCATTATCAAGCTTTAGTTTCCTTATCTGAGTAAAGAAGAATAAAAATAGTACCTCTTTTTTTTTTTTAATGACTCAACTTCTTTTTACAGTGTCTTTACATTGTAGAATTTTGTAGTTTAAAATCTAGATGTGCTGAATTTGTTTTAATAATAGAGTATTTAAAAATGGCAACAAGTATTATATATGCATATACCACATGAACATATATAACAGCTTATTTATTTATTTTCATTTATTTTTTATTTTATTTTTTCACTGATTCAGTTTGGCCACGAATTTCATTTAAAATTTTTTTAAATTTTATTTTTATTGTTTTTCTATTACAATTGTCCCACTTTTCCCCTCATTTCTAACCCCCTTCCCAGCCCACCCCTTCTACCACAGTCAATTCCCACCCCGTTGTCCATGTCCATGGGTTATTTATACTAGTTCCTTTACTAAACCCTTCCCCTACTTAACACCCTCCCTCCATCCCCCCTCCCCTTGATAACTATTACTCTGTTCCTTGTTCAATTATGTTCACTTGTTTGTGTTGTTCATTAGTCTCCTGTATTAGATGATATCATATAGTATTTTCCTTTCATTGCCTGGCTTATGTCGCTAAGCATAAAAATAGTACCTCTTTATAAGATTGTTATGGTAACTTAATGCTCTAATCCATTTAAAGTGCATACTCTGCTACCTGAGAGAGAATAAACCCGTTATGAACATTACCTTCTAAGATTAATAAACATTATTATGACCATCACTTACATTATACAAAATTAGTAAATGGATAGATAGGAAAATTTTATAACAATAATATGCATGCTATTTTGAAAAGTATAACTTCTAAGTGCTTGAATTAAACCAAATAAAAATCAAAGTGAAAGTAAAGAAACTGATAAAATTCAGATAAATATTTCTTACCCTTCAAGAGATGTAGTTCCTTCAAGACTATTTTTAGAGTTAAGATCAAAGATTTCTAAGAGATTGTAGACATTATATTTTTATCTCTATGTTTCAGTTTTTCATAGCATTGCCAGATTCCCTGGATAGTTAAGAGCATGGGTTCTGGAGATACCTTGCTTGGATTTAAATTAGTTCTTCAACTTGTTATAGGGTAGGTAAATTATTTAATCTCTATGTACCTCAGTTTTCTCATTTATAGAATGAGGATTACAAAGTGCCTACTTCATTGGGTTGTGAGGAATGAAAAAATTAATACGTATAAAATACTTGGCACAGTGCTTGGTATATAATAAACTATTATTACAGATATAAGGAAATAAGCCCCCTTGCAGTTCCCCTCTCACTTCCTGACTTTATTAACTATATTGTTATTTTTACCTTACCATATTTTATAATATTGACATTTTATTCTCCCTAGAATTCTCTAAGTTGTTTGGTTGTGCTCCTGTGTTTATGAATTCAATGCTTAGCATTAGTTTTTTTAATCACACTTTTTTCATTACAAAAGTACATCCTCACTGGCTTGCTTCTTTATTCCTGGGTTCTTCATTTTTCTATATATATATTGGTTATCTAGAGTTTATCATTTAGTAGTTTTTTTTTTAATGAAACACTCATAAGTGTTCCATTTCTTGCATTTTTTCATACTTGAGAATAACTGTCTGTTGAAAGGCAACACTTAGTATATAAATTCTTGGGTCACACTTCTGTTCCATCAAGAGTTTGTCAATATTGCTCCACGGTCTTCTGTTATTGTGGTTACACTGGTCCTTTAACCACGGACTCTCCTTTCATTTTTTGGTTGGCCATATTTCATTGCAGAAATTCCAGCATTAAAGGTCAAATGATGGGGAAGGAGGAGGTGGAAAATAAAATTGAACTGGAATGGCCAGGAAAATGGAAAGAAGGAAATGAAGAGTGTTTTTGACAATGAATGCAGTAGTGAACTGTATCAAAGCTTCTGCAAGGTTAAAAAGCTGTGAAAAATAGAGTTTAGATGGGGGGAAATGTGAAAGAGCATTCTTGCCTTCAGAAATAAAATGAGCAATGTCATAGGTGTTTAAGTATGTGTTTGGTGTGGGGGTGAACTGAGTAGTCCATTGTAGATGGAATATTGATTGCATGGGAGAAATGTGGTTATGGCAGATCAAGGTACTCAGGTTGCCTTGTTTTATTTTCCTTCTGCCTTTCCCCCTAGCTTTTCATTTGGAGTAAAGAAAAATATCTCTGAGTTATTTTTCTTTTGCTCTCTCCTTTAGTGTTTTCCATAATTCTCTCTCTCTTTTTTCTTTTGGAATAAAAGGAATTAGATTTTCAGTTATGTTTTGTCTATAAATCAGTTAACAAATTCAACAAATATTGAATATTGAATGGAACTCCCAGAGTATGTAAAACATTGTAGTGGGAGAGACATAAGGGCTATCTCACAGCAGTACAGGGCGCTTGGAAACACAGAGGAGGACACGTAACCCAGCTTTGTAAGGTTTATAGAGAAGGAAAGAGGATTCAGGGAAGGGTTCTGAGAATAAGTGATGAAGAAATCAAGATTTGTAAGATGAATAGTCAGGTGCTGGCAGAGAAAACGTTCCAGGCAGAGCTTGGACAAAAACCTTGGACAACATGGACTAACGTTTGAAAATGTGAAAAAGGATGTTTGAGCAACTAAAAGAATATTTTTTATCTTTTTCTTTTCTATAAGTATATTTTATTGATTATGTTGTTACAGTAGTTCCAATTTTTTCACCTTTGCTCCTCTCTGCCCAGTAACCCCATACCCTCCAGCAATCACACCCCCCTTAGTTCATGTCCATGGGTCCTGCATGTAAGTTCTTTGGCTTCACCCTTTCCTACATTATTCTTAAAATCCCCCTATTTTATACCAACCGATTATGCTTCTTAGTCCCTGAACCATTTCCCAATTTCTTCCCCTCCCCCCTCCCAGCTGATAACCCTCTAAATGATCTTCATATCTATGATTCTGTTCCTATTCTGGTTTCCTTAATTGGATTTTATATTTATTTTTTTAGATTCAGTTGTTGATAGTTGTGAGTTTGTTGTCATTTTAGTGTTCATAGTTTTGATCTTCTTTTTAAGTAAGTCCCTTTGACATTTCATATAATAATAGCTTGGTGATGATGAACTCCTTTAGCTTTACCTTGTCTGGGAAGCACTTCATCTGTCCCTCCATTCCAAATGATAGCCTTGCTGGATAGAGTAATCTTGGTAGCAGGTTGCCTTTCATCACATTGAATACTGCTTGCCAGTTGCTTCCTGCCTGCAAAGTGTCCTCTGAGAAATCAGCTGATAGTGCTATAGGCACAACCTTGTAGGCAACTCTCTGCCTCTCTCTTGTTGCCCCCGGGACTCTGTCTTTATCTTTCACCTTTGGCATCTCAGTCATGATTTGTCCTGGTGTGGTCCCATCTGGGTCCAGCTCGACTGGGACCCTCCATACTTCCCAGATCTGTATGTCCATCTGCTTCACAAAATTTGGAAATTTTTCCTCATTCTTTTCAATTCTTGTTTCTTCATTCTTCACTAGTTGACTGGTTTTTTTTTTCTTCTTTATGTTCCAAATCATTGATTTGAACCCAGGTTTCCTTCCCTTCACCATTGGTTCTGTGTGGATTTAACTTCATTTCACTTAGCATAGCCTCCACTTCTTCTCTTATGCGTTTGCCATACTCAAGCATATCTGTCAAGCCTGTGAGCATATTTATCACCAGTGTTTTGAATTCTGCATCTGTTAGGTTGTCTATCTCCTCATCTGTCAGGTTGGCTACATCCTCGTCACTTAGTTTTCTCACTGGAACCTTGATCTGTTTCCCATTTCAGGCCATACTCCACTGTCCCCTCATTCTGACAGGCTCCTGTATTTGTTTGCTTCCACATCCCAGGTAGAGCTGTCACTCCTGTTATGTTGTAAGTGGTGGAGACTTAGGGATTCATCAGTACAGAGCCATCTGTTTCACCATGTTGTGGTGCTGTATGTGGGGGAGGGGTCTGAGACGGAACAATGCCACTTTCCCAGCACTCGCACCTTTTCCAGGCACCTCTCCCACTTCTGCACTGAACTGGCACCCCTCTAGATGCTGTCCTGGGCCATCGTTCCCAGAATGGATGGGTCTCTGGATGTTCTAGGACCATAGGGCCCTTTAAGCAAGCAGACTCTGCTGAGACCGGCAGATTCTGCCTCCACCCTAACCCCAACTGGTCTGCACAGTCTGAAGCAATGAGGCTTGATTTTCCCGGTGCTGGGACCATGAGCTGCAAGGTCCGGTGAGGAGCTGGGAACGCTCCCCAGGTGTGACTGTTCTTTCTGCCAGCCTGTAGCTGCTGCCACTGCTGCCATTACCACACTGCAGCCTCTCTGCCCTGGCCCCGCCCCTCCTATTTTTATGGCTGTGTATTTCTTCTTTATATCTTGGTTTGTTGGACTTCCATTCAGCTCTATTTTCTGGAAATTTTGGTTGTTTATAGTTTTGAGCTAGTTGTATTCTTTGTTAGTTGTGGAGGGAGATTCAGTGTGTCTATCTAGGCCTCCATCTTGGCCAGAAGTCCAAAATTGGAAAATTTAAAGACAAAGAAAAAATCTTAAGGGCAGCAAAGGAGAAACAGCTAGTAACATACAAGAGATCTTGCTCCAATAAGGCTACAGCTGATAACTCAACAGAAACACTACCAGTAAGAGGGAATGACATAAAATATTCCTAGTATTGAAAAGCAAAGGCCTACAACCAAGACTACTCTACCCATCAAGGCTCTCATTTAAAATGGAAGGCAAAATAAGATGTTTTCCACACAAAAGAGGGCTAAAAGAATAGATATCCGAAATCAGCATTGCAAGAGACTGCTTTAAGAAGATTGAGAGAGAGAGAGAGAGAGAGAGAAACACAGGTGCAAAGGGAAAAATGGCAATGGATAAGTACAAATCAATAACAACCTTAAATGTGAATGGATTAAATACTCTAGTCAAAAGATACAGGGTAGCTTATTGGATAAGAAAACATTACCCATGTATATGCTGTCTACAAGAGACCCACATCAGCACAGTCTGAAAGTGAAGAGATGGAAAAAATATTCCAAGGAAAGACACATGATAAAAAAAATCTGGGGTAGCAATACTTATATCGGACAAAGTAGATTTCAAAACAAAGGCCATAAAAAGACACAATTCTTAAGGGAGCAATTCATCAAGAAGATATAACCTTGTAAACATATACGCACCTAATATAGGAACACCCAAATATATATGAAAAATCTTGGAGGACTTCAAGAAACTTATTGACAACAACATACACATAGTAGGGATTTTTTTCACCCCATTGTCAATAACGGAGAGATCTTCCAAGCAAAGGAACAACAAGGATATTGAAGCATTAGACAATACTACATCAAATTGACTTAATAGATATATATAGAACCTTTCACCAAAAGAAGTAAAATATACATTCTATTCAAATGCACAAGGAACATTTTCAAAGATGAGCACAAGGTAAGACACAAAAACAAGCCTCAACAAATTCAAGAAAGTTGAAATTATATCAACCATCTGCTCAGATCAAAATAACTTGAAACTAGAACCCAATCTCAAAGAAAAAAAAACTCAAAAACATTCAAATCAATAGAGACTGAATAGCATACTATTAAATAATGAATGGGTTAACAATGAAACCAAGAAACAAATGAAAAAATTTCTGGAAACAAATGAAAATGAAGCACGCAACAGCCTGAAACCTATGGGACACAGTGAAGACAGTTTTGATAAGGAAGTTCATAGCAATACTGGTTTACTTAAAAAATATAGAAAAATCTAAAATAACCTAATCTTACATCTGCAAGAACTAGCAGAACAACAATAAACAAAGCCCAGAGTGAGTAAAAGGAAGAAAATAATCAAGATCAGGGCAGAATTACAAGACATAGAGACTAAAATAACAATTCAAAGGATCAATGTATCCAGGAGCTGGTTCTTTGAAAAGATGAACAATCAATAAGCCTTTAATCAGACTTATTATGAAAAAAATACAAAGAACACAAATAAATAAAATTATAACTGAAAGAGAAGTAACAACTGGTTCCACAGAAATACAAAATATTGGGAAATAATTACTATGAACAACTATATGCCAATAAATTGAACAAACTGGGCAAAATAAATAAATGTCTATAAACATACAATCTTCCAAAGTTGAGTCAAGAAGAATCAGAAAGACTTAATAGACTGATAACAAGTGAAATTTAAGCAGTAATCAAAACATTCCTGGCCCACAAAAGCCATGGACTGAATGGCTTCACAGGTGAATTTTACAAAACATTTAGAAAAAAGCTAACGCCTATCCTCCTCACACTATTCAAAAATTTTAAGAAGAAAGAAGACTCCCAAACTCTTCCTATGAGGCCAATATTACCTTAATTTTCAAACAAGGTCAAGACACAATAAAAAAAGAAAACTACAGGCCAATATTGATGATGAACATAGATGCTAAAATCCTCAACAAAATATAGGCAAACCAGATCCAGCAGCACATTAAAAAGATCATACACCATGATCAGGTGTGATTCATTCCAAGGATGCAAGGATGGTATAATATTTGCAAATTGATAAACATAATACATCACCTAAACAAAATGAAAGACAAAAATCACATAATCATACCAATAGGTGCTGGGAAGCATTTCATAATGTCAGCATTCATTTATGATAATAACACTCAGCATAGTGGGATTAGAGGAAGCATACCTCAACATAATAAAGGCCATATCCAAGAAATTTACAGCCAACATCATAAAAAACAGGCAAAAATAAAAGTTTTCTCCTTTCAATCAGGAACAAGAAAAGGCTGCCCACTTTCCATACTTTTATTCAACATAGTATTGGAAGTTTTAGCTACAGCAACCAGACAAAAAAAAGAAATAAAAGGCATCCAAATGGGAAAGAAGGAAGTTAAACTGTCATTATTTTCAGATGACATGATAGCACACATAGAAAACCCTGTAGGCTCCACTTAAAAACTATTCACCTAATAAATGTATATGGCAAAAAAGCAGGTTACAAAGTCAATATTCAGAAATAAAAGGCATTTTTGTACACCAACAATGAAACATCAGAAATAGAACTGAAGTAAAAAACCCCATTTACTCTAGCAAAAAGAAAAATAAAGTACCTAGAAATAAATTGAACCACGGAGGTACAAGACTTGTACTTGGAGAACTACAGAACACTGAAGAAAGAAATTAAAGAACATACCAATGAATGGAAGCATATACCATGTTCATAGATTAGAAGAATTAAAATCATTAAAATGTCCATACTACACAAAGCAATCTATAGATTCAATGCAGTCCTTATTAAAATATCAATGATATATTTCACAGACCTAAAACAAATACTTCAAAATTTTATATGGAACCAAAAACAACTCTGAATAGCCTCAGTAATCTTGATAAAGAAAAACAAGGTCAGAGGGATCACAATACCTGATATCAAACTATACTACAAGGACACTAATCAGACAGTCTGGTACTGGCATAAGAATAGACACATATATCAATGGTACAGAATAGAAAACTCAGAAATAAATCCATGCCTCTATGGTAAATTAGTTTTTGACAAAGGGGACAGAAACATACAATGGAGTAAAGATAGCCGCTTCCAAAAATGGTGTTGTGAGAATTGGAATGGGACATGCCAATAAAATGAAACTAGACTTTCAACTTACAGCATACACCAGAATTAACTCAAAATAGATAAAAGACTTAAACATTAGCTGTGACATCATAAAAGTCCTAGAGGAAAACATAGGTAGTAAAATCTTAGATATCTCATATAGAAATATTTTTCCAATACATCCTATATGACAAAGAAATAAAGGAAAGAATAAACAAATGGGAGCATATCAAATTAAAAAACTTTTGCATTGCTAAAGAAAATATCATCAAAATGAAACGGGTACCAACTATATGGGAAAATATATTTACCAATGATACCTCAAACAAGAGTTTGATCTTCAAGATATACACTAGTCCCTCTCTATATTGCAGTTTACTTATCACGGCCTCACTGTATCGTGGGATATTAAAAATATTATATTTAATTATCTATCATGGATATTTTGTTATGTTGGAGGATTTAGCGGTACTGTATATATCTGTTGTTAAAGTTATGGAGGTTTAAGACTGTAGAATATGTTTAAGAACATAAGTAGTGTTTATAAAAGTGTGGAAAAGGTTAATAAGGGAGTGGGAAAGCTTAATAAGGGACTGGGAATGGTTTAAAATTGTGTAGGAAAGGTTTATAAAGCATTAAAATATATATAAACACTAAAATAAATGTAAGATTCTTACTTCACAGATTTTCACCTATCATGGGGGGCTCTAGAACATAATACCCCCAATAAGTGAGGGAATACTGTATAAAGAACTCATACAATTCAACACCAGTAAGACAGACAATCCAATTTAAAAACAGGCAAAGGACCTGAATAGATAGTTCTCCAAGAAGTACACACAGAAGGCCTATAGGCATATGAAAGGATGCTCAACATCACTAGCCATTAGAGACTTGCAAATTAAAACCACAATGAGGTCTGTCATGGCGGAGAAGATGGCAGAGGAGTAAGGGGAAGCTGCGCTTTCTGATTCCCAAGACTCGTCTGTAGTTTGGACTAATTGCAGACAGAATATCTCAGTGAGCAGCTGGACACTGGCAGGAGTCGAGTCTTGGCCCTGCTGGATTAGAGAAAATCATCTAGGAATGACCTGTTTGGTGAGGATAGCGGAGGAAAAAGGGATGAGACGGGATTTCTGACTGGGTTGGCTCCCCGAACTGCGGCTAGAAGTACACAAAGACTCTTTGGTGACTACAGGCTTCCCCAGAGAGGAATCAGGAGGAGAGAGAATCTCTGCCCACTGGCAGAGCCAGGAGTGGGCCAGGTGGCATCTGGCACTGAAAGACAAGAAACAGCATACTGCTGTGTATGTCAGAATGTGACTTTGCTTTATATTTTTCTCTTGTGTACTGCAGAGAGGGGAGGAAAGTTCAGGGGTGGTAGGACATTCTTGAGGAGCGCAAGCGCAGAAGTGCACTCGCCCACTTCCTAACCCTCCCCTTGGGTTGCGTGGGTGTGCACAAGGAAGTGTCCTCATTCAGTTACTCAGGTGTCCGGGGCTGCAGGTCCAGGTATCCCTGGACAGACCCCAACAGACATAAGATCAGTGCCCCAATGGGCGCAGGGAGGGCCCACTGGGCATGCAGAAGACTGCACGTAGACACCCCTGGCCAGCCCCAGTGGGTGCCAGGCCAAAGCGCATACTAGTTGCGCTAGCTCTGCTCATGCCCGCCCAGGCGGGTGCAGGAACGACGGGTGGCTGTGGCACAGGAACAGTGGGCATCAGCGACTCACAGACGCTCACTTCCACTGTGCACAAGTGTTTGGGGCCCCGCCCCAAGGGGCGAGAGACCGACTACCAGGGTACAGCTCGGCAGGCCTGAGGCTAGTGTGAAGGCCACCTTCCACACACCTGTGCGCGCACGCACAAGCACCCCAGCCAGCTCTAACAGGCGCCAAACTAACGCTGGCCACCGCAGGTGCACAACGCTGCTGCAAAGAACAGAAACATCTGGCCTGCCTGATTAGACCAGCTATGGATCCAGAAGAAGGAGACAACACACAAAAGCTGAACTGAGTAAAAACTTTCGTTTTGTATTTTTTTTTAATTTTTATTTCTATTTTAGTTTTTTTGTTTGTATTTTATTTTACTATATATTTTTTAATTTTTATTTTTAAATTTAATTTTAATTTTTACTTTTATTTATATATTTCTTTAAAAATTTTTTAAACTATCTCTTCAATTTGTTTCATATCAACTCTGCTCATCCTTCCTCTTTAAGTTTTGTTTATTTGTTTGTCGGTCTAGTTTAGCCTCTTTTTCACACTAAATAAATAGAATATAACTACTATATAAATCTAATACTATACAATTCTACTTTCTTACTATATTCTGCATTCTTCCCTATTTTCTTTTATTATTATTAATATATAATGTAAATATTACTTACTGTCTTGCATAGTCTCGATACTACTTCCTACTATTATTAATATTATCACCTCGCTCAAAAATTATATTTTTCCTCTCTAAAAACAACTCTTATCTATTATTCCAATAGTATAAAAGCCCTAATCTCTCTACATTTATATTAATACTGGCTCATTTGCTGACGATAGTAGGATAGAGGTGGGGGATATTTTTGAGGGTGTGGGTCTCCTGCCTGAGCTGTGTGTTTATGTTTTTAACAGCACCTCCACAAAAGAACTCAAGACAAAGTGGACAGAGAGACTCTCAATCAACTAGCCAGAGGGAAGATCCCACCAAACAGCATCTGAAATATAACAAAACAGCATAAACAAATGACATAAAGGATATCCCAAGAAAATCAGGCTGAGGAGAGCAAAGAGATTGCATCACTGAAAGCCCCAGATCTCCTATAAAGAATCTCATAAAACAAAGGTGGGAAGTCAAAGCAGACAAATACAAAAACAAACAAATAAACAAACAAACAAGAAGAATCCAACATGGTAAGACACAGAAACAACCTCACAATGAAAAGAAAAGATGAATCCCAGGAAAGAGAGGTAGATGGAATAGACAGAGCCCAAATGTCAGACATGGAATTCAAAACAATGGTGGTGAAGAAGCTCAATATACATGACAACCTCAAAAACAACTACAAAAACCTCCAAGGAAGTTACCAACAGCTCCAAGAAAATTACAGAGAACTTACGGAGAACTACACCAGTATAAAAAATGACATAGAAACTGTTAACAAGAACCAGAAAGAAATGAAGAATTCAATCTCTGAACTGAAAAACACAGTAGAATCAATCAAAAGCAGGCTAAAAGAAGCAGAAGATCGGATCGGTGAGTTACAGGACAATGTAGAAAAAGATTTGCAGACAATACAACAAAATGAAAAAAGATTGAAAAAGTATGAAGAAGATGTAAGGGAATTACAGGATAGCATGAGAAAAAACAATATCACGATCATCAAAATAAAAGAGGGAGAAGAAGAAGATTGAGGAATAGAAGCTTGTAGGAGAAGTAATGACAGATATTTTTCCCAACCTGATGAGAGAAAAAGTTATAAAAGTTCAAGAAGCACAGAGAGTCCTGAGGAAGAGGAACCCGAAAAAACCCATTCCAAGGCACATCATAATAAAAATGGAAACATTCGAAGACAAAGAGAGAATCCTAAAAGCAGTAAGAGAAAAACAGCAAATAACATACAAGGGAGCTCCGATAAGGCTATCAACCAATTTCCCAACAGAAACACTACAAGCCAAAAAAAAAAAAAAAAGAAACACTACAAGCCAGAATGGAATGGTCAAAAATATTTCAAGCAATGAAAAACAAAGGCCTACAACCAAGAATACTCTACCCAGCAAGGCTCTCATTCAAAAGAGAAGGTGAAATAAGGAGTTTCACAGACAAAAGAAGACTAAAAGAATACATCTCCGCAAAACCAGCATTGCAAGAGATGCTAAAGGGAATGTTTTAAGAAAAAGAAGAACAAAGAGGACAGAAACACAGGTACAAAGGGAAATGAATAAATACATTTCAATAATAAACTTCAATGTAAATGGAATAAATGCTCCAATTAAAAGACATAGGGTAACAGAGTGGATAAGAAAACAGGACCCAGATATTTGCTGTCTACAAGAAACACACCTCAAAACAAAATATTTACACAAACTAAAAGTAAAAGGACATTAAAAAAAAGCTAGGATAGCACTACTCATACCAGACAAAATGGATTTCAAAGCAAGGGCAATAAAAAGAGATAAAGAAGGACATTTCATAATACTTAAGGGAACAATCCATCAAGAAGATATAACACAGATAAACATATATGAACCCAACATACGAGCATCCAAATACATAAAGAAAATACTAGAAGACCACGAGAAGGATATTAACAGCAATACACTCATAGTAGGGGAGGTTAAAACTCCATTATCAACAATAGACAGATCATCGAAGCAAAGAAACACCAAGGATAAAAAGGCATTGAACAACACACTAAGCCACATGATCTTAACTGATATATATATATATAACTTTTCACCCCAAAGAAGCAAAATATACATTCTTTTCAAATGCACATGGGACATTTTCATAGACAGACCACATCATAGGACACAAAACAAGCCTCAACAAATTCAAGGAAATTCAAATCATATCAAGCATCTATTCAGAACACAATGCCTTGAAACTAAAAATCAACGTCAGAAAATAAAATCAAAGACATCTAAACTCATGGAGAATGAATAACATGCTATTAAATAATGAATGAGTTAACAATGACATCAAAGAAGAAATCAAGAAATTTCTGGATACTAAAGATAATGAACATACAACAGCCAAAACCTATAGGACACAGCAAAAGCAGTCCTAAGAGGGAAGTTCATAGCAATACAGGCATATCTGAAAAAGATGGAAGAATTTCAAATAAAAAGTTTAACCCTAAAACTACAAGAACTAGAAAAACAACAAACAAAGCCCAGGGCTAAAAGAAGGAAGGAAATCATCAAGAGCAGAGCAGAATTAAATTACATATATACCAAACAAAAAATTCAAAAATCAATGAAACTAGGAGCTGGTTCTTTGAAAAAATAAAATGCACAAGCCTTTATCCAGTCTCATCAAGAAAAAAAGAGAGAAGACCCAAATAAACAAAATGAGAAATGAAAAAGACGAAATCATGACTGATACCACAGAAATACGAAAGATTATAAGAAATTACTGCAAACAACAATATGGCAAGAAATTTGACAACCTAGAAGAAAAGGACAAATTTCTAGAAACATATAATCTTCCAAAACTGAATCAAGAAGAAGTAGAAAGTCACAACAGACCAATAACAAAGAAGGAAATTGAAACAGTAATCAAAAATCTCCTGGCACACAAACGTCCTGGACTGGATGGCTTCACATGCAAATTTTAGAAAACATTTACGGAAGAACTAACTCCTACCTTCCTCAAACTATTGCAAAAAATACAAGAACAGGGGAGACACCCAAACTCTTTCTATGAAGCCAGTATTACCCTAATTCCAAAACCAGGTAAAGACACAACGAAGAAAGAAAACCACAGGCCAATATCACTGATGAACATAGATGCTAAAATCCTCAGTAAAATATTGGCAAACATGATCCAGCAATACATGAAAAAGATCATACACCACGATCAAGTGGGATGCATCCCAGGGATGCAAGGATGGTTTAATATTCGTAAATCAATAAACATAATAGATCAGCTAAACAAAATGAAAGACAAAAATCACATGATCATATCAGTAGATGCAGAAAAAGCATTTGGTAAAGTACGACACTCATTTATGATGAAAACACTCAGCAAAATGGGAATAGAGGGAGCATACCTACACATAATTAAGGCTATCTATGAGAAACCTGAAGCCAACATCATACTCAATGGACAAAAACTGAAAGCATTCCCCCTGAGATCAGGAACAAGACAAGGATGTCCACTCTCTCCACTCCTATTTAACATAGTGTTGGAAGTCCTAGCCATAGCAATCAGACAAGAAAAAAAAAAAAAAAAAAAGAAAGAAAGCAATCCAAACTGGGAAAGAGGAAGTAAAACTATCATTATAAGCAGATGCCATGACAGTGTACATAGAAAACTTTATAAATTCCACTAAAAGACTACTCGGTATAATAAGCGAATTTGGCAAAATGGCAGGGTACAAAATAAATATACAGAAATATCAGAGACAGAAACAAAAAAGAAAATACCATTTACTATAGCATGAAGAAAATAAAGTACCTAGGAGTAAACTTAACCAAAGAGATAAAAGACCTGTACTCTGAAAATTACATAACATTGAAGAAAGAAATTAAGGAAGATACAAATAAATGGAAGCAAATACAATGTTCTTGGATGGGATGAATCAACATCATCAAAATGGCCATACTACCCAAAGCAATTTACAGATTCAATGCAATCCTTATTCAAATACCAGTGATATATTTCACAGACATAGAACAAATACTCCAAAAATTCATATGAAATCAAAAAAGACCCCAAATAACAAAAGCAATCTTGAGACAGAAGAACACAGGAGGAGGAATCACAATACCAGACATCAAACATTACTACAAAACCACTGTGATTAGAACAGTCTGGTACTGGAATAAGAACGGACATATAGATCAATTGAACTGAGTAGAGTCCAGAAATAAATTCAGGACTATACAGTCATCTAATATTTGATAAAGGAAGAAGGAACATAAAATGGAGTGAGAAGAGCCTCTTTAACAAATGGTGCTGGGAGAATTGGACAGGAATGTTTAAATAAATGAAAGTAGACCACCAATTTACTCCACACAAGAGAATCAACTCAAGATGCATTAAAGACTTAAATGTAACCTGTGACACCATAAAAGACCTAGAGGGAAACGTTAAGCAGAAAAATTTCAGATATCCCACGTAATAATATTTTCATGGATACATCTCCTAAGGCAAGAGAAATAAAGGAAAAAATATACAAATGGGATTACATCAAACTAAAGAGTTTCTGCTCAGCAAAAGGAAACATCAGCAAGATGAAAAGGGTACCAACCATATGGGAAAACATATTTGCCAATGATATCTCAGACAGGGGACTGATCTCCAAAATATATAAAGAGGTTATACGACTCAATATCAAGAAAACATACAACCCAATTAAAAAATGTGTAAAGGAACTGAACAAACACTTCTCCGAAGACGACATACAGAAATTTCATAGACACATGAAAAAATGCTCTACATCACTAGCCATCAGAGAGTTGCAAACGAAGACCATAATGAGATACCACTTTACACCAGTCAAAATGGCCATAATCAACAAATCAAGAAACAAGTTCTGGTGAGGATGTGGAGAAATGGGAACCCTACTGCGCTGTTGGTGGGAATGCAGACTGGTGCAGCCACTATGGAAACAGTATGGAATTATCTCAAAAAACTAAAAATGAAACTGCCTTTTGAACCAGTGATTCCACTGCCAGGATTATACATGAAAAATCCTAAAACCCTAATTCAAAAAACTTATGCAACCCTATGTTCATAGCAGCACTGTTTACAATAGCTAAGTGCTGGAAACACCCTAAATGCCCATCTGTAGATGAGTGGATCAAAAAACAGTGGTACATTTACACAATGGAATACTATGCAGCAGAGAGAAAGAAGGAACTCCTGCCAATTGTGACAACATGGATGGAACTAGAGAGAATTATGCTTAGTGAAATAAGCCAGGCAAAGAAAGAAAAATACCATATGATATCACCTAATACAGAAAACTAAAGAACAACATAAACAAACAACTAAATAGGACAAGAAACAGAATAACAGGGGGGAGTGGGGAGGGAGAGAAGGGGGATAAGTAAGAAAAGGTTTTAGTCAAGGAATGTGTATAAATGACTCATGGACATGGACAACGAAGAGGGATATGATTGTGGGAGAAGTACTGGGCTGGGTGGGGGGATCAAAGGGGGAAAATGGGACAACTGTAATTGAAAAACCAAAAAATAAAATTAAAAAATAAATTAATAAGTAAATAAAAAATAAATAAATAAAAACTAAAACCACAATGAGATTCTACCTCACACTAGTAAGCATGACCATTATTATTTTTTAAGTATATTTTATTGATTATATTGTTACAAGAGTTCCAATTTTTTCCCCTTTGCTCTCTTCTGCCCAGCAGACCTCCCAGCAATCTGCCCCCCAAGTCCATGCCCATGGGTCGTACATACAATCTCTCCTGCTTCACCCTTTCATATATTCTTCCTCCTTTTTAAAATTAATTACTTAATTAATTTAAAATTAATCAATCAATTAATTTAAAATTAATCAATTAATTAATTTAAAATTAATTATTTTAACAATAAAAAATAAAAATCCCTCCCTCTCAGACTTAAGACCCTTTAAAAGCTTATAAAGGACAATGGGTAAAGGTCTCAAGCTACTCTAGCTGCTTCAAGCTGGACATAGTCGTCGTCCTACCTACCTTTGGGTCCAGAAATCCCTAATAAGAGTGGGGGTGTGGAGGGGAGGGCGGCCTTCCCACATGGGGAAGGGTCGTGCAGACTCCAGGTCAGTTGGCTGTCCCTGAACAACAGCAGGCTTGGTTTAACAGGCTGGCATCCTTGTAGTATTCTGGGGGCAACAGATTTGGCAACTGGGTTAAAGGCATCATTCAATCCATAACAACTAGATGACAAAAGGCAGGTATTAATGTTTCAATGTTCCACATAAGGGAAAAGAAGGGCTTTTTTGGAGGAAGGTGTGCCAGTTACATCTCAATTTTCCAAAACCCTTTTGCCCATTATACTTAGTTTGGGCTGAGGGAAATATTTTGGTTTCCCCCTCTCAGACCTCTGGGCTCTTTCTGTCTAAGCCATTAAGACAGAAAAGAGAAACCAGTTTTAAAGTGAAGCCCACAGACCACCCCATACTTCACCAACTCATCCACTTAGTTCAGCCAAACCGTTGAGTCTCAGGAGGCAGCAATGCAGACAGGATTAAGTGAGGCTTATATGTACAGACAATCACTCAGGTAATGAGATCATAGGCTTATGCCCTTTGAAAACAGAAAACATATGTTAATTTATGTAACAAAACCCAAAAACAAGTTTCTAAATCTGCAGGACTGTCTTACTGGAAAGACATCCAGTTGCAAGACATTTGACATTCTTGTTGCCTGTAAATTAAACATCTTGGATGATACCACAGACATAGTTTAACTTTCAAATGAAAACAAATTTTAAATGAAAAGAAACTTTAAAGACGGTTAGCTGCACTACTACCACTGAGCATTTTGATTTTCCTTGAATCACGATTTTTCTCCCTAAGATTACCCTCCTTGTCTTTAAAGGGACTGAATTAAGTCCATTTTTAGTATATCCTGTTCATTTGCATAAACACAACTAGAGCAGAAAATGGTCACTTATGATCTTTAGTTCTGCTTTGCTGGAACTTACACAAGGAACATTTAGGGTGACCTTCAGTCTGCCCTTCAAGTGACAGAAGCTGAGTTAATACCTGCCATTCAGCCTTGCCTGTAAACACCTGTCTTTTGCAAGTCCTTCTGGTTTTTCATTGTGCCTTAAGGTCCCTTCTAGCCATCTTTCAAGAAAACAACCTTCATTCCTTCCCTGGAAAGATTGCTTTGGACCGCACAACCAACCAAGGTACCAGGCCTTTTTTCTCATGGGCTTTTATTACCTTTGAAAATCAATCCCAGTTCCTCAGGGCTTTTTGGTAACAACCAGAGCCCAAGCATTTCTCCTTTAGGCATGACATTCTAGTCAAAGTCTTGGTCAAAAAAAACATGTATTAACAACTGGTCCTATTAGTTTTATGCAAAGAACCTTATGTCATTACTTAGTTCTTTAGAATGCCAAACTCTGGAGGAATCAGATAGGGATAAAAATATACAGTATGAAGGAAAATCGTTGTCCTTCTAATATTCACTGAACTTGCATTTCCATTCTTTAGATTTTCATTTTTTTCCCATTAAAAATTTTTTTGTTTGTTTTCATATTACAGTTGTCCCACTTTTTTCCCCTCTTGTTTCCCCGCACCCTGCCACCCCTTCTCCCACATTCAGTTCCCACCCAGCTGTCCTTCTCCGTGGGTCATTTATACATGTTCTTTGACTAGACCCTTCCCCTTCTTACCCTCTTCTCTCCCTCTCATCTCCCCCTTTGTTACTGTTAGCTTATTCCTCGTTTACATACCTCTGGTTCAATTTTGCTCATTTTTTGTGTTGTTCATTAGTTTCCTGTAATAGGTGATAGCATAAGGTATTTTTCTTTCATTGCCTGGCTTATTTTGCTAAGCATAATTCTCTCTAGTTCCATCCATTTTGTTGAAAATGGTAGAAGTTCCTTCTTTCTTTCTGCTACATAGTACTCCATTTTGTAAATATACCACAGTTTTTGATCCACTTATCTACAGATGGGCACTTAGGTTGTTTCTAGCACTTGGCTATTGTAAATAGTCCTGCTATGAACATATGGACTTATTCATTGCCATTTTTCCCCTTTGTACTTGTGTTCCTCTCTTTCTCTTTCTGTTTCTTCATCTTCTTAAAGCAGACCCTTTAGCATCTCTTGCAGTGCTGGTTTAGTGGAGACGTATTCTTTTAGCCTTCTTTTGTCTTGGAAACTCTTTATTTCACCTTCCATTTTAAATGAGAGCCTTGCTGGGTAGAGTATTCTTGGTTGTAGGCCTTTATTTTTCATTGCTTGGAATATTTTTTGCCATTCCCTTCTGGCTTGTACTGTTTCTGCTGAGAAATCTGATGCTAGCCTTATTGGAGCTCCCTTGTATGTTAGTGCTGTTGTTCTCTTGCTGCTTTTAGGATTCTCTCTTTGTCTTTGAATGTTGCCATTTTAATTATGATGTGTCTTGAAGTGGGCCTGTTGGGGTTCGTGTTCATTGGGACCCTCTGTGCTTCCTGGATTTGCGTGACTCTTTCTCTCCTCATATTAGGAAGGTTTTCTGTCATTAGTTTTTCAAAGAGGTTTTCTATCCCTTGCTCTTCTTCTTCTCCTTCTGGAATTTTTATGATACGGATATTATTACGTTTCATGTTGTCCTGCAGCTGTCTTGGAATCTCTTCATTCTTGTTCAGTTTTTTCTCATTTTGTTGCACTGTCTGGGAGTTTTTGTCTATGTTGTCCTCCAGCTCACTGATCCAATCTTCTGCTTCCCCTAGCCTGTTTTTAATTCCTTCTACTGTGTTCTTCAATTAGGAGATTGTATTCTTCATTTCCTCCTGGCTCTTATTGATAGCTTGTATGCCCTTTTTCCTGATGGTGTAATTCTCAGTAAGTTCCTTATAGTTTTTCTGGAGTTCTTTCTAGTTTCTGCTGAGCTCATTGAGCTTCTCCATAATCCATGTTTTGAATTCTATGTCTGATAGTTTGACCCCCTCTATTTCATTTAGCACTTTTTCTGGGGATTCAACCTTTCCTTTTGATGGGGTGTTGTTTCTCTGTCTCCCCGTTTTTGTGACTCTTACTGTTTTTTGCTGCTTCTTAGAATGATCTACATTTCCTGGATCTGTCCCTGTTGGTGTCAGATTATGTACCAATCTGGCCCTAGGCAGCCTGTTGGAGACTTCCAGGGATCTACTGCCTTTGTTTGTCTTGTTTAGTTGTTAATCTATCCAATCTGTGATTAGCCATCAGGCTTAAGGACTGAGGGTGTGGCAGCTTAATTCCTGTAGGCAGGGATTTTGCTTTCCCTCAGGATGATGCCACTTGGAGGGGAAATGTCTGCCTGCAGTGTGGGGATGAGTCAGCACTGGACCCCGTCGGCTGCTCCTTCAGTTCTCCCCTCAAAGGCACGGCGCCAAACTCTCCCCAAGCATCTCTAATTCTTTCTGCCTTCCCTCTGTTTGAGCCCAGGGTAACTGGGGGCCAAAATATTTTCGTGTGTGATTCGCTTAAGAGCTCTTTTTCTCCAGCTGTTTCTCTCTGGCTAGCAAGAAACCCTGGGCTTTTCACTTTTCACAGCTGGATACTATTTTACTTTCTGCTCTGTTGCTGTAGGCTGGGAAGCCCAGCTCAGAATCTAGACCCTGCCCTTCTCAGGGGGAGCCCCCAGATGCTGAACTGTTTCTCAGTCCCTTCAGTTGCCACCCGTGGGAGCCCAGCCAGCCCTTCCACGTCTCTGCACTCCCTACCATTCATGTTGTGATGTCGTGGTGTTTTCTGTCTCTCCGTGGTTATAAGACTTCTCTCCAGGTAGTGTTCAGTTTGTTATTCCAGATGACTTCCTCCAAAATTAACTTGTAAATTCAGCCTGGTCCTGGGAGAAGGTTAGTGTAGCTTCCACTTAGTCCTCTGCCATCTTGGATCTCAGCATGACCATTATTTACAAATCAACAAACAACAAGTGCCTGTGAGGATGTAGAATAAAGGGAACTTTAGTGCACCATTGGTGGAAATGCATACTGGCACAACAACTGTGGCAAACAGTCTGGAATTTCCTCAAAAAACTAAAATTGGAACTGCCTTTTGATCCAGCGATCTGCTGCTAGGATTATACCAGAAGAATACTGAAACACCAATTCAAAAGAACCTATGCACCCCTATGTTCATAGTAGTGTTATTTACATTAGCCAAGTGCTGGAATCTGCTGAAATGCCCATCAGTGTATGAAGTGTTAAAAAAAACTGTGGTACATTTACACAGTGGAATACTGTGCAGCAGAAAGAGAAAAGGAACTCCTACATTTTATGACAACATGGATGGAACTATAGAGTAGTATACTTAATGAAATAAGCCAGATGGTAAAAGACAAATACCATATGATCTCACTTAATGCAGGAACATAATGAATAAAAGAAAGGAATGAGCAAAATTGAACCAGAGACATGGAAACAAGGAACAGAGTGACAATGACCAGAGGGCAGGGGGGATGGGAAGGAGGGAGGAAAGAAGAGGAAGGGTGTAGTCAAGGAACATGTATAAATGACCCACGGACATGGAGAACAGGGTTGGTGTTGACTGTGGGTTCAGTGGAGTGGGTGGGGACGTCGAGAGCAATGGCGAAAAATTCAGACAACTGTAATAGAACAACAATAAAAAAGAAATAAAAAATAAACAAGTGGGACTAAATCAAACTAAAACATTTTTGCACAGCAAAGGAAACCATCATAAAGATGAAAAGGCAGCTCACTGATTAGGAGATGAAATTTGCTGATTTATTGATAAGGGGTTAATATCCAAAATTTATATAGAACTTACTAAACTCAGCACCAAAAATCAAGTAATCCAATTAAAAAATGGGCAATGGACCTGAATAGACAGTTCTCCAAAGAGGACATATAGATGGCCTATAGACATGAAAGATACTGAAATCACTAATCATCAAAGAAATGCAAATCAAAAGCACAATGAGATATCACCTCATACCTATTGGAATGGTTATCATCAATAAATCAACAACTAGTGCTGGAGAGGATGTGGAGAAAAAGAACCCTTGTGCAGTGTTGGTGGGAATATAGATTGGTGCAGCCTCTGTGGAAAGCAATATAAAGTTACCTCAAATAATTAAAAAAGGAACTGCCTTAGGACCCAGCAACTCCATTCTGGGAATTTATCCGAAGAAACCTGAAACAATAATTTGAAGAATAGTAGTCAGTAGGGGGGAGGGGGGAGGGAGAGAAGGGAGATGAGTAAGGAAAGGGTTAGGTCAAGGAACGTATATGAATGACTCATGGACATGGACAACTGGGAGGGATATAATTGTGGGAGAGGGATGGGCTGGGAGTGGGGAGTAATGGGGGAAAAATGGGACAACTGTAATTGAATAACAAAAAATAAAAAAGAAAAAAAAAAGAAAATTAGGCACCACTATATTCACTTCAATGTTATTTACAATAGCCAAGATTTGGAAGCAGCCCAAGTGTCCATCAGTAGGCATAATGGAATACTACTTTACCATAAAAAATAAGACAATTTTACCCTTTGTGACAGCATGGATGGACTTGGAGAACATTATGATAAGTGAAATAAGCCAGTCAAATAAAGCAAAATACCATGATTTCACTCATATGTGGAAGCTAATGAATAAACTAAATAAATAAACTAGAGAGAGAGAGAAAGCTGACAGCTTTAGGGGGTTGGGATGGAGGGCTGAGCAAAAAAGAAAAAGGGCTCATGGACATACACAGTAGTGTGGTGATTATAAGGGGGTGGGTGGGTGGAAGTGGGAGAGGGTATAAAGAGCACCAATGATAAGGAAATATACAATAAAATAAATAAAATAAAAATAACTATATTCTTAAAATATTGTTCCATTAAAATTTGATGTTTTTTTGAGCTATTACTCACATACCATAAAATTACACCATTTAAAATTGTACAATTCAGTGGTTTTTAGTATATTCACGAGTGTACAGCTATTGTCATTAATTCTAGAACACCTTTATCGCTCTCAAAAGAGACCCTATGTCCATTACCAATCACTTTCCACTTCTCCCTATTCCTGACAACCACTAATCTACTTTTTGTCTCTATGACTTTGCCTATTCTAGATCTTTTATATAAATGAAATGATATGTTAAGTGAACTTTTGTACGTGGCTTCTTTTATTTAGCATCATGTTTACAAGTTTCATTCATAATGTAGCATGTATAAGTATTTCATACTTTGTATTGCCTAACAATATTCCATTGCATGAACATACTACATCTTGTTCAATCATTTATCAGTAGATGGACATTTGTTTCCACTTTTTTGTTATTTGAAATAATGTTACTATTAACTTTCATGTACAAGTTTTTGTATGAATATATGTCTTAATTTACCTTGGATATATACCTGTTTACAGAATTTGGGTCATTTGGTAACTCTATGTTTAACTTTCTGAGGAACCACCAAACTTTTCCACAGTGGCTGCACCATTTACATTCTCACCAGCAATGTGTGAGGGCTTTAAATTCTCCACATCATTACCAAGAATTGTTATTGTCTTTTTTACTTATTACCACAACCATACTAGTGGGTGTGAAGTGGTGTTTCATTGTGATTTAATTTGCATTTCCCAAATCATTATCACTATAGAATATTTTTTCATGTGTTTATTAGCCATTTGTATATCCTTTTCAATGTCTGTTCAAATACTCCACCCATTATTAAATTGGGTTGTCTTTCTTTCAATGAGTTTTAAATGACTTTTGTATATTTTATAGATACAAATACTTTGTTAGGCATATGATTCATAAATATTTTTCCCATGCTATTGCTAGATTTATTATGTCTGATAATATCATTTGATACACAATTTTTTAAATTTTGATGAATTCCAACTTATATGTATTTTTTTGTTGCTTGTGCTTTTTGTATTCTCTCTAAACTTCTATTGCCAAATCCAAAGTCATGAAGATTTATCCCTATGTTTTCTCCTAAGAGTTTTATAGTTTTAACTACTGTATTACATTTAGGTATTTGTTGTATTTTGAGTTAGTTTTGTATATAGTGTAAAATACGGATTCAAATTCTTACTTCTGCATGTAGATATCGAGTTATCACAGCACTGTTTGTTGCAAAGACTTTTCCCATTGAATGGACTTGGTCCCCTTATAAAAAATCAACAGACCATAAAGGTCTGGGTTTTTCTGTGCTCTCAGTTTTATTCCATTGGTCTATATGCCTATCTTTTATGCCAGTATCACATTGTTTTGATTATGGTAGCTTTGTAGTAAAATTTTAAATCAGAAACTGTGAGTCCTTCAACTTTGTTTTTGTTTTTCAAGATTGTTTTGGCTATTATGGGTCCTTTGCATTTCCATATAAATTTTAGAATCAGTATTTCCATATCTGCTACAGAGGCAGTTGGAACTTTGATGGGGATTTCTTTGAATCTATAGATTAATGTGAGGAGTATTGCCTTCTTAATATTAACTCTTCTAATTCATGAACATGAATTAGGTTTTCTTTAAAGTTAGTTTTTTTTTAGAGTTTCCAGTGTACGACCTTACATTTCTTTTATTAAATTTATTCATAACATTTTATTCTTTTTGATGCTATTGTAAATGAAATTGTTTTCTTAATTTCATTTTTGGATCATTCATTGTTAGTGTATAGAAACACAATTGGCTTTTGTATACTTATCTTGTACCCTAAAACATTGTTGATCTTGTTAATTAGGTCCAATAATTTTAAGTGGATTTTTAAGTTTTTCCACTGTAAGATCATGTCACCTGCGAATACATTTTAAAGTCTTCCTTTTCAATTATGATTGTTTTTAATTTTTTTCTTTACCTAATTTTCCTGGCTAGATCCTCCAGTAGGTGTATTAGGTTTTCAAATTCAGTTTTGGACATGATGAGTTAGTCATGGTTGGTAACCATTTAAATGAAAAAGTCAAGTAAATGATTGACTATTTAGGTCAGAAGAGAAATCTGGTCTGGAGATTGAGATTCAGTATATGTTAATTGAAGCCTTTTGAAAAGATTACCTCTCTGAAGAAGAGTGCTTAGAATGAAAAGAGGGCCTGGAAAAGAAATTAATATCCCACAGGAATAAGGATAGAAAGAAAAGATCAGAAAGGAAACTGAGTAGTCAGTGCCATAAAATTAAAGAGTTAAATCATGAGAACATGATGTCATGAAAGTCAAGAGAGAAAGTTTCAAAAAAGTGGAAGTGGTCATTAGTGTGGGCGATATAAGATGTTTCAAATGCTACTGAAAAGTTTAGTAAAATAATGTCTGAAGTAGATTAGAGCATGGTAAAATGCTCAAGGAACCAAATCAATAAAGTTAATGGTGAGGGTGCTAAAGACAGAGGGAATAATTGGAAGCCTATATTTATTTTGGTCAATAAATACTATCTTTGGATTTGGGTTATACTTGAATTTTTTCTATGTATTGCTTGTCTTTTTGATTTGGTGGAAAACTTGATGTAGGGGACTCTTTGCTTGAAAGACTTTGTTCTAATGGGTCATATATTAGCAGTTCCAGGTAAAAGAAGCTTGATCTATTCTCTCTACCCCTGCATTTTTCAGAGGATGCTTTGACTTTCATTAGTATAACCAGCAACACTTTAAAAAAATACAAATTGCTAGGTGTAATTACAGACCTACTGGATTACAGTCCCAAGATTGGTACCCTGAAACCTACATTTTAACAACTTCCTTCAAATAATACTTATGCATACCTAAATTTGAGAAACTTGGTTATCAAAGAGTCACCTCCTAATAGTTAATATGAATCATTCACTCCAATGTAACAGAGAACAGACCTACACAAAACAGATGCTGGTTATAGTAACAAGATTTTATTTGGCTATCTTTGTATACATAGGCGCACACCCTCATAGAATGTTTTCTGAGTGTCAAACATTCTGTTATGTTATCAATGATATAATCAGCTGAAACAATGGTGCCTATCTTATTTAAGTTACTGCATGGCGCTAAGGTCTTTCATTGGTCAGATTTCAACTTTTTGTATTTGTCAACCCTTCACATCAAGACTCCTTACTTTGAAACTACCTCAAAAAATTAAAAATGGAACTGTCTATTGATCAAGTGATTCTATTGCTGGGAATATGTCCTAAGAATCCTGAAACACCAATTCAAAAGAATGTATGTACCCCTACATTCATAGAAATGTTATTTACAATAGCCAAAATTTGGAAACAGCCTAAGTGCCCATCAGTAGATGAGTAGATTAAAAAACTGTGGTACATTTACACAATCGAATACTATGCAGCAGTAAAAAATAAGAAATTCTTACCTTATGGAGCATGGATGGAACTGGAGACTATTATGCTAAGTGAAATAAACTAGTCAGTGAAAGGCAAATACCTTATGATATTCCTTATAAGTGGGATCTAATGGACAAAATAAACTAATGAGTAAAATAAAACCAGAGGCATAGAATCATGGAATAGACTGATAGCTATAAGAGAGGTTGGGGGAGGGGGGAACTGATTGAAATAAGGTGAAGGGATTAGTCAAAGTACATATATTAATGACTCATGGACATGGACAATAGTGTGGGGATTGACTATAGAAGTAGGGGTATGGCTGGGAGGAGGGGGGTAAAAGGAGAAAATTGAGACAACTGAAATAGCATAAACAAAATATTTAATAAAAAATACTCCTTGCTTTCAGCCCATTCTGTATCTCCTTTGATCAGTAACTATATCAAACTGACAAAAGGGACATCTTAAGGGTGGAAATTGACCATCTAATCCAAGTCTTCAGGTTCTTTATAAAATGACTGACTTATATTTAACAATATCTAAATCCATTCCTAGGTTGCTAACTGCAACTCATACTTTTTAGCTTTAGGCCTCTTTCAATTTTTCTTTGTGTACCATCTTCTGTCTTGACAAACCAATTAGTCTTTTTTTTTAAATATTACTACATGAGATATCTGAAATTTTATTATGTTTTGCACTAGGATTTTTTTAAGTTGTTTTTTTATAATTTAGTTATTTGTTTGTTTGTTTATTTATTTATTTTTAGAGAGAGGGGAAAGGAGAAAGAGAGGGAGAGAAACATCACTGTGTGGTTGCCTCTCACTTGCGCTCCCAACTGGTGACCTGATGTGCAATCTAGTTATGTGCCCTGACTGGGAATCAACCAGGGACATTTGGTTCGCAGGCCGATGCTCAATTCACTGAGCCACACCAGCCAGGGTTTCAATTAGTCTTTTTTACTTCCCTCTTTACTTCATGTGCTGATTCACAGATTGTGTTTTCTTTTATTGATCATAGCATCAAGAAAAGTTCAGACTAAAATGACCATAGAGATTTTCTTCTTGAGCCCTTATTTTTACAGATAGGAAAACTGAAGGCCCAAGCCATGAAAGAACTTGACTAAAGTAACACAGCTAGTTAATGACCCAGATAGGACCAGCCTCTGGGACTTCTGGTTCATTTTTCAGGGAGGGCTCTGTCCACTAATGGTAATTACCCTCAGAAAAGACAAACTAATAATTTTTCATATATTCTTCAAGTAAGACCAAGTTTGTAGTGCAAAAGGAAGAACTGAAGGAAAATAGTGAACTTATTTTTAAGGTTAGTCTGTTAAAGATATTTAACTTTCATCCATTATGTTAGTTTTCATTTTTTCCTCCTTGTCTGCCAGAAACAATAAAATGACTGCTGTGGTAATGAAACCAAGGGAAGGTATTATACTTAAATGTGACTTTAAATGATTTACAATTGAGTGGGAAGACTGTCTGGTGTACTGGATGTACCAAGCTATTTCTGAATGCCACAGACCATCCATTTGACTCTTATCAAATCACAATGAGGCTCTGTCACTTGGTTTCTTTATTTTACAGGGAGGACTCCACTCAGAATGCTTAGATAAAGATCAATGAGCAATCAGTGGTTTAAGGAAAAAGAAGTTATTTACATTCAAGGGGTATTAGCTCTAGGCAACTTAATGACTGCTGTTTACAAAGGATAACCTTGAGGCATAGCTAGGCCACTAGACTCCTCAAAGCCTCATACTGCGACTTGATTAGTATTCACTTTTGAAAACTTAAAAATATCTCCGAGATGATTAGAATATCATAGTTAAAAATGAGGGAAAATCTGGAGTCAGAAGATGTTTTTCTTCCTACTGATCCTTTTTCTTTCTTAATAGGTCTTTTGGATATTACCAAGGGTCATTAGAAAGTGAACATGAAAGGCAGAGCCAGCAAACAAAACAAATCATTCAAAGAGAATTTGACAAAAGAACAACAACTGTAGAAAGGAAATAAAAACAGCTTCAGAGAGATGTGGTAAAATCATGCAATTTGGGTGAAAAGAACATGTGGTGCTGTGCAGCAGTAGTAGGTGCCAAGGAGGATAGGTGGAAAATAGTATATGCCTGGCCAAAGAGCTTTTTAATTTCTTTTTATTGAGAACAGTAAAAGATAACTGGGCAGTCTCCAAGGAGCTCTGGAAAATCAATCACAAACATCATCTAGAGGCAGCTGACTTATTTCATTCTATTCCTATTACAATACATCTGACTGGCATATAAAATTTGTGTGCCTGGAAATACTAGTCTGAAAAATTACTTTTGGACTCTTGCTTAAATTTTTATGTGAATAAAGAAAACGAATAAGCCACCAAAAAACACAGAAAACCCAACTATTTTCTTCTCCAGAGAATATTCCAAGGCAGAAATTCAGCCTAGTGTGTGGATAGTAATCGACTATATAAAATAATTTATAAATTTTGGTTATGCAAAATGAAAAGGCTTCCTTTTATTTATGAAGATACAGAACTTTCACTATAACAGGTACTTGTAATGTTTTTTTTCCCCTAAATCATACTGTGCTTTCTAACCCTGCCTCCTTCATGTTCAATGCTAAGAAACCAGCCAGAGAACAGAATAAATTGAATTGCCTACCTAAGAGTTGGGCCCATGGTTGGTGCCTCATTAGCAGCTTAGCTCAGTGAACTGATTTTAATGAAAGCTCCACTAAAGTGGCTGTAATGGGGTTTACAAGCCTTAAATTAGAGCTACTGAAAAAGAACAATATATTTCACAACATAAGCTTCCACTTATAATAAGCAAATCACTTCAGAGTGGTCAATCTCCTTTTGTGCATTTTGCTGAACACTTGGTAGGCTCACCAAGTACTCTAGGGACTCATATTTCTTAATTCTAAAAAGTTTCTGGCATTATTTATTTGGTAATTTCACTGGCTACACTTTCTTTCTGAACTCAAGTGGATATTAGACCCTTCCCCCACCCCCGGGTCAATTCTCTAATTTTATTATCTTTTTCCTCCCATTTATTATATATTTACATTTTGATTTTTACTTTTTAAATTTATTTTTAATAATTTTTTTATTGTTTGTCTAATACAGGTGTCTCATTTTTCTCCCATTGCTCTCCACTCCCCCACCCACCTCCCCCTTCTCCCACAGTCAATCCACAACCTGTTTTCCATGTCCACGGGTCATTTATACTAGTTCCTTGACTAGACCATTTCTTTTCTTGCCCCCTTCTCCCCCACACCCCTCCCATCTGATCACTGTCACTCTGTTCTGTTTCCATGCCTCTGGTTCTATTTTGGTTGTTTCTTTGTTTTGTTCATTAGGTTCCTGTATTAGGTGAGATCATATGGTATTTATCTTTCATGACCTGCCTTAGTCACTTGGCATAATACTCTCCAGTTCCATCCATGCTGTCACGAAAGGTAGGAGTTCCTTTTTCTTTCTGCTGCATAGTATTCCATTGTATAAATGTACCACAGTTTTTTTACCCATTCATCCACTGATGGGCACTTAGGCTGTTTCTAGCATTTAGCGATTGTAAATAGTGCTGCTATGAACATAGGGTTGCATAGGTTCTTTTGAACTGGTGCTTTAGGATTCCAGATATAAACCCAGCAGTGAAATCACTAGATGAAAAGACACTTACATTTTTTTAATGAGGTTTTTTAAAATTGATATTCTATTATAGCTGTCCCAAAATTTCCCCCATTGGAGCCCCACTATCCCACCCACCCCCCTCCCACATTCAATCCCAACCCTGTTGTCCATGTCTATGGGTCATTTATACTAGTTTCTTGGGCAAACCCCTCCCTTTCTCCCTTCCCTTTTCCCCTCCCCCCGCTCCCCTGCTCACTGGCAGTCTGTTCCTTGTTTACATGCCTCCGGTTCTATTTTTCATATTTGTTTGTGTTGTTCATTAGTTTCCTGATTTGGTGAGATCATGTGGTGTTTGTCTTCTGCATCGAGCTTACTTCACTACGTGCAATACCCTCCAGTTCCATCCATGTTGTTGCAAAAAGCAGGAGTTCCTTCTTTACTTCTGCTGCAAAGTATTCCACTGTGTAAATGTACCACAGTTTCTTGATCCACTCATCTACAGATGGGCACTTAGACTGCTGCCAGCACTTGGCTATTGTAAAAAGTGCTGCTATGAACATAGGGGTGCATAGGTTCTTTTGAATTGGGGTTTCAGAATCCTTTGGGTATAATTCTAACAATGGAATTGCTGGATCAAAAGACAGTTTCGTTTTTAGTTTTTTGAGGAAATTCCATACTGTTTTCCATAGTGGCTTCAGCAGTCTGCATTCCCACCAACAATGCACTAGGGTTCCCTTTTCTCCACATCCTCATCTGAACTTGTTCGTTGATTTGTTTATGATGGCCATTCTGACTGGTGTGAGGTGGTATCTCATAACGGCTTTAATTTGCATCTCTCTCATGGCTAGTGATGTTGAGCATTCTTTCATGTGCTTATGGATCCTCTGTATGTCCTCCTTGGAGAAATGTCTCTTCAGGTCCTTTGCCCATTTTTTAATTGGATTGTCTATCTTCCTGGTGTTGAGTCATATAAGTTCTTTATATATTTTGGAGATTACTCCCTAGTCCGAGTTATCATTGGCAAATATGTTTTCCCATATGGTTAGTGCCCTTTTTATTTAACTGATGTTTTCTTTAGCTGAACAGAAACTTTTTAGTTTGATGTAGTCTCATTTGCTTATAATTTTCTTTATTTTCCTTGCTCTAGGAGATATATTGGTGAAAATGTTGCTGCGTGGGCACCTGAAATTTTACTGCTTATGATTTCCTCTAGGACTTTTATGGTGTCATGGCTTACATTTAAGTCTTTTGTGTGTCTTCAGTTTATTCTGGTGTATGGTGTAAGTTAGTGGTCTAGTTTCCTTTTTTTTTTTTTTTTTTTTTTTTGCATGTCCTTGTCCAGTTCTCCAAACACCATTTGTTGAAGAGGCTATTTTTACTCAATTTTACGCTCCTGCCCCCTTTGTCAAATATTAATTGGCCATAGGGACCTTTGTTTACTTCTTGGCTCTCTATTCTATTTCATTGATCTATATATCTGTTCTTATGCCAGTACCATACTGTTTTGATTACAATGGCTTTGTCTTTTTCAAGATTGCTGAGGTTATTTGAGGTTGTTTTCAGCTCCATATAAATTTTGAAGTATTTGTTCTTTGTCTGTGAAAAATGTCATCAGTATTTTAATAGGGATGACCTTGAATCTATAAATTACTTTGGGTAGTATGAACATTTTAATGATGTTAATTTTTCCCATTCATGAACATGGTTTAAGTTTCCATTTATTTGTATCTTCCTTATTTCTTTCTTCAGTGTTCTGTAGTTTTCTGAGTAGAGATCTTTTACCTCCTTGGTTAATATTATTTCTAAGTACTTTATTTTTCTTTTGATATAGTTAATAGAATTTTTTCTAGTTCCCATCTCTGGTATTTCATTGTTCCTGTACAAAAATAACTTCAATTTCTGAATATTGACTTTGTACCATGTTATTTTGCCTAATTCACTTATTAGGTCAAGTACTTTTTTGGTGGAGCCTATTAGATTTTCTATGTACACTCTCATGTCATCTGCAAATAATGAGTTTTACTTCCTCCTTTCCAATTTAATTTCCTTTTTTTTTTTTTTCTTATCTGATTGCTGTGGCTATAACTTCTGAAACTGTGTTGAATAGAAGTAGAGAGAGTGGACATCCTTCTCTTGTTCCTGATCTTAGGGGGACAATTTTCAGTTTCTGTCCATAGAGTATGATGTTGGCTGCAGGCTTCTCATATATGGCCTTTATTACGTTGAGGTATGCTCCCTCTATTCCCCCTTTGCTGAGTATTTTTATCATAAATGGGTACTCTACTTTATTAAATGCTTTCTAAGCATCTATTGATATTACATTGTGATTTATGTCTTTCATTAAAAACATGTGATGTATTACGTGTTTCGATTTGCAAATATTAAACCATCCTGCATCCCTGGGATGAATCTCACTTGATCATAGTGCATGGTCTTTTTAATGCACTGCTGGATCTGGTTTACTAATATTTTGTTGAGGATTTTAACATCAATGTTCATCAGCGATATTGGCCTGTTGTTTCTTTCTTTGTTGTGTCTGGACCTGGTATTGGAATTAGTATAATAGCGACCTTATAGAAAGAATTTGGGAGTCTTCCTCCTTTTGGATTTTTTGGAATAGTTTGAGAAGAATAGGAGTTAGGTCATCCCTAAATGTTTGGTAAAATTTGCCTGTGAAGCCATTCAGTCCAGGGCTTTTGAGTGTCAGGAGTTTTTTTTATTGGTGCTTCAATTTCACTAGTTGTTATTGGTTATTCCTGCTTTCTGCTTCTTCTTGATTCATTTTTGTAAGAATATATACTTCAAGAAATATGCCATTTCTCCCAGGTTGTAGATTTCCTTGGCTTATGGTTGTTCATAGTAATTTCTTACAATCCGTTGAATTTCTGGGGTTTCAGTTGTGATTTCTTTTCTTTCGTTTCCAATTTTATTTATTTGGGTCCTCTATTTATTGATGAGTCTGTTTTAAAAACTTGTAGATTTTTAAACTTTTTTTCAAAGAACCAGATCTGGGATTTATTGATCCTTTGAATTTTTCTTTTAGGCTCTATGTCATTTAATTCTGCTCTGATCTTAATTATTTCCTTCCTTTTAACTCCCTCTGGGCTTTGTTTGTTGTTGTTCTGCTAGTTCTTGTAGGGTTAGGTTGTTTACTTGAAAATTTTCTATTCTTTTTAGGCAGGCCCGTATTGCTATGAACTTCCCTCTCAGGACTGCCTTTGCTGTGTCCCGTAGGTGTTGGGCTGTTGTGTGCTTCATTTTCACTTGTTTTCAGAAACTTTTTTATTTCTTTGCTGATCTTTTTTTTTTAATGTTTTTTATTGATTATATTGTTACAACAGTTCCAATTTTCTCCCCTTTACTCCCCTTTACCCAGCATCTCCCTCGCCCCGCAATTGCCCCCCAAAAACATACCCCTGGTTTGTAAAAAATAACTATCAACCCCCTCTCAAATATTAGGACCCTTTGTAATCTTGTAAAGGACAATGGGCGAAGGTCTCAAGCTCCTCTAGCTGCTTCAAGCTGGACATGGTCGTCGTCCTACCTACCCTTGGGTCCAGAAAACCCTAATAAGAGTGGGGGTGTGGAGAGGAGGGTGGCCCTCCCACATGGGGAAGGATCGTGCAGACTCCAGGTCAGTTGGCTGTCTCCGGTCAACGGCGTGCTTGGTTTAACAGGTTGGCATCCTTGTTGTGTTCTGGGGACAACAGATTTGGCGAAAAGCACTAAAAGACATCATTCAATCCATAACTACTAGATGACAAAAGGCAGGGATTAATTTTTCAATGTTCCATATTAGGAGAAAGAAAAAAAAAAGAATAAAAAAGGGCTTTTTTGTAGGAAGGTGTGCTAGGCACATCTCACCTGTCCAAAACCCTTTTGCCCATTATACTTAGTTTGGGCTGAGGTAAATAGTTTAGGTTTTCCCCCTCTCAGACCTCTGGGCCTTTTCTGTCCAAGCCATTAGGATAGAAAAGAGAAACCAGTTTTAAGGTGAAGCCCACAGACCACCCCATTCTTCACCAACCCAGCCATTTAGTTCAGCCAAACCGTTGAGTCTCAGGAGGCAGCGCTGCAGAGAGGATTGAGGCTTATGCGTACAGACAATCACTCAGGTGATGCGATCATATGCTTATGTCCTTTGAAAACAGAAAACACGTGATAAGTTATTTAACATAACCCACACACAAGTCTCTAAATCTGTATGACTGTCTTATTGGGAAGACATCCAGTTGCAAGGCACTTGAAATTCCATTTGCCTGCAACTTGAATATCTTTGATGATATCACAGACATGGTTTAATTTTCAAGTGAAACCATATTTTAAATGAGAAGAAACTTTTAAGACGGTTAGTTGCCCTGTTTTATACTCTACTACTGATCATTGTGATTTTCCTTGAATAATAATTTTTCTCCCTAAGGTTACCCTCCTTGTCTTTAAAGGGACTACATTAAGTCCATTTTTAATTTATCCTGTTCATTTGCATAAACATAACAAGAGCAGCAAAATGATCACTTATGATCTTTAGTTCTGCTTTGCTGGAACTTACCCAAGGAATATTTGGGGTGACCCTCAGTCTGGTCTTCAGGGCACAGAAGCTGAGCCACATATCTAGCATTCATCCTTGCCTGTACACACCTGTTTTTCCCAAGTCTTTCTGGTTTTTCCTTGTGCCTTAAGGTCCCTTCTAGCCATCTTTCAGGAAAACAACCTTCGTTCCTTCCCTGGAAAGATTCCTGTGGACCGCACAATCAACCATGGTAGCAGGCCTTTTATCTCACGGGCTTTTATTACCTTTGAAAGTCATTCCCACTTCCTCAGGGCTTTTTGGTAACAACCTGAGCCCAAGTATGTCTCCTTTAGGCTTGACATTCCAGTCAAACACTTGGTCAAAAACAAAAAAAGGAACCTCTATTAACAACTGGTCTTATTAGTTTTATGCAAAGAAACTTATGTCATTACTTACTTGTTTAGAATGCCAAACTCTGGAGGGATCAAATAGGGAGAAAAATATACAGCGTGAAGGAAAATCTTTGTCCTAATATTAACTGAACTGGCATTTCCATTCTTCATATTTTCATTTTTCCCCCACTAAAAAAAAAATTTTGTTTGTTTTTCCATTACAGTTGTCTCACTTTTTTACCCCTCTTGTTTCCCTGCACCCTGCCCCTCCCTTCCCCCACATTCAGTCTCCACTCAGTTGCCCATGTCCGTGGGTCATTCATACATTTTTTTTTACTTGACCCTTCCCCTTCTTACACCCTTCTCTTCCTCCCCCCTTGTTACTGTTAGTCTACTTATTGTTTACATACCTCTGGTTCAACTTTGCTCATTTGTTTGTGTTGTTCATTAGTTTCCTGTAATAGGTGACAGCATAAGGTATTTTTCTTTTGTTGCCTGGCTTATTTCACTAAGCATGATTTTCTCTAGTTCCATCCATGTTGTTGCAAATGGTAGAAGTTCCTTCTTTCTTTCTGCTACATAGAACTCCACTGTGTAAATGTTCCACAGTTTTTTGATCCACTCATCTACAGATGGGCATTTAGGTTGTTTCCAGCACTTGGCTATTGTAAATAGTGCTCCTATGAGCATTGGAGTGCATAGGTTCTTTTGAATTGGTGTTTCAGGATTTTTCGGATATAATCCTAGCAATGGAATTGCTGGTTCAAAAGGCAGTTCCATATGGTATCACATGGTATCATATGATATCACCCAATACAGGAAACTAAAGAGCAACACAAACAAACGGACTAAATAGGCAAAGACTAGAATAGTTGTCAGTAGGGAGGAGGGGGGAGGGAGAGAAGGGGGATAAATAAGGGAAGGGTCTAGTCAAGGAACGTATATGAATGACTCATGGACATGGACAACAGGGAGGGATATAATTGTGGGAGAAGGGATGGGCTGGGAGGGGGGAGCAATGGGGGAAAAATAGGACAACTGTAATTGAATAACCAAAAAATAAAAATTAAAAAAAAAAAAACCAACAACAACAACA
The DNA here is from genome assembly GCF_987537825.1 of Furipterus horrens. Classification (NCBI taxonomy): domain Eukaryota; kingdom Metazoa; phylum Chordata; class Mammalia; order Chiroptera; family Furipteridae; genus Furipterus; species Furipterus horrens. The sequence continues at coordinate 59,854,129 of NW_028327187.1, forward strand.
AAAAAAACAAAAGGCAGTTCCATTTTTAGTTTTTTGAGGAAATTCCAAACTGTTTTCCACAGTGGCTGCACCAGTCTGCATTCCCACCAGCAATGCACCAGGGTTCCCGTTTCTCCGCATCCTCTCCAGCACAAGTTTTTTGTTGATTTGTTGATGATGGCCATTCTGACTGGTGTGAGGTGGTATCTCGTTGTGGTTTTTATTTGCATCTCTCTGATGGCTAGTGATGTTGAGCATACTTTCATGTCTATGGGCCCTCTGTATGTCTTCTTTGGAGAAGTGTTTGTTTCTTTGCTGATCTTATTGTTAACCTATTCATTATGGAATAGCATGCTATTCAGTCTCCATGAATTTGAATATTTTTGATTTTTTTCCTTGAGGTTAGTTTCTAGTTTCAAGCCATTATGATCTGAGAAGATGCTTGATATAATTTCAACTTTCTTGAATTTGTTGAGGTTTGTTTTGTGTCCTATCATGTGGTCTATCTTTGAAAATGTTCCTGGTGCATTTGAAAAGAATGTATATTATGCTTCTTTGGAGTGGAAAGTTCTATATATATATATTAATTAAGTCTATTTGATCTAGAGTGGTGTTCAATGCCACAATATCTTTGTTGTTTCTTTGCGTGGAAGACCTTTCCAGTGTTGACAATGGGCTGTTCAAATCCCCTACTATGAGTATGCTGCTGTCAATATCTTTCTTGACGTCCTCCAAGATTTTCATTATATATTTGGGTGCTCCTACATCAGGTGCATATATGTTTACAGGGGTTATATATTCTTGAAGGATTGTTCACTTAAGTATTATGAAATGTCCTTCTTTTTCTCTGTTTGGGCCTTTGTTGTGAAATCTAATATGTTTGATATAATTTCTGGTACCCCAGCTTTTTTTTCCATGTTTTTTAGCTTGAAGTATTTTTTCCATCCCCTACCTTTCAGTTGTGTAAATATTTTGTTCTGAGGTGGGTATCTTGTAGACAGCATGTATGTGGGTCATGTTTTCTCTCCCATTCAGTTACCCTATGTCTCTAGATTGGAGCATTTCATCCATTTACATTTAAGGTTATTATCTATAGGTATTTATTCATTGTCATTTTTCCCGTTGTAACTATGTTCCTCTCTCTCTCACCCAACCTCTCTCTTTCTCTCTCCTCTCTTTCTTCACCTTCTTAAAGCAGACTTTAACATCCCTTGCAATGCTGCTTTTTTTGGAGATGTATTCCTTTAGCCTTTTTTTTTTTTTTTTTGTCTTAGAAACTCCTTATTTCACCTTCCGTTTTGAATGAGAGACTTTACTGAGTATAGTAGTCTTGGTTGCAAGTCTTTGCTTTCATTACTTGGGATTTTTTTTTGTTTTTTTTTGTTTTTTGTTGTTGCCATTCTGTTCTGGCTTGTAGTGTTTCTGTTGAGAATTCATCTGATAGCCTTATTGAAGCTTTCTTGTATGTTACTAGCTGTTTCTCTCTTGCTGCCTTTAGGATTCTCTCTTTGTCTTTGAATGTTGTCATTTTAATTATGTGTTTTGGAGTGGTCCTCTTTGAGTTCATCTTCATTGGGACCCTCTGTGCTTCCTGGACTTGCATAACTATTTCTCTCATCAATTTAGGGAACTTTTCTGTCATTACTTTTTCAAACAGGTTTTATCCCTTGACCCTCTTTTTCTCCTTCTTGCATCCATATTATTTGGATAGTATTATCTTTCTTGTTGTCCTGCAGCTCTCTTAGAACTTCTTCATTATTTTTCAGTATTTTTTAAAGTTTTTTTGTTTTGTTTTGTTGCACTGTCCTAAAATTTTTTGTACATTGTCTTCCTGCCTGCTGATCCAATCCTCTGTTTCATGTAGCCTGCCTGCTTTTGATTCCTTCTACTGTGTTCTTCCATTAAGAAATTGTATTCTTGATTTTCTCCTGGCTCTTATTGATAGTTTCTATGTCATTTTAATGCTGGTGTAGTTCACAGTAAGTTCCTTGTAGCCTCCCTGGAGTTATTTGTAATTCTCCTGGAGTTATTTGTAGTTATATCTCAGTTTTCTGAGTTCACTGAGCTTCCTTATAACCATTATTTTTAATTCTATGTCTGATAGTTTGTTTGCCTTTATTTCATTTAGCACTCTTTTGGGGGATACCTCCTTTCATTTCAATGGGGATTTTTATTTGTCTCCTCATTTTAGGTGACTCTTCTTGTTTGCTTCTTCTTCTTAGATTGATTTGCTTTGACTTCATGTCTCTGTGGTGTGACCTTCTGTGGTAGGAGGTCTGTGGGATTCCTTGGTGCAGTCTTCTTGATGTACTGAACTTGATCCTCTTGGTAATACCTTAATGCCATTTATTTTAGCTGTCTGGTTGTACTTGGCGTTTGGTTGTTGTTGTTTTGCTCTGTGGTGGTTCTTCCTTCTGGCTAGATGACTGAGAGTCACTTCACCCAGCATATCTTGTATACTGTTGTAGAGTTGCTGCCAAAAATCCCACACAACCGAGGCAAGAAACCCGTACCCACGGGAATAATTGTTACCCACTATCACACTGTCAACAGCAAATGAACCATTATAAATACGTATGTTAAGAGAATAAGAAATAAAAAAACAGATAAATTTTGACTGACTGAAAGAAAAATGATTTTTGAGAGGGCAGAGGGAATAACAATAAGAGTAGCAAGCAGGGACAAGGCAACGAGAAAATGAAAGTAAAGCTTGTGTCTTATGTTGAAAAGGAAGGGCTGAAGACAGAATGACATAAGAGTGGGGACGCATACAGTAATACAGTATTAGGTTTAATCAGAAGTTACAAAAATATCATGTAAGAGAGAGAACCGAAACAAAATAATAAAAAGAAGAAGAAGAAAAAGAAGAAAAAGAAAGAGGAATGAAATTAGGGAAAATGTTTCACCACAGCACTATGGACAACCAATGAGCTATGATTGATATAGGCAGGATGGGAATAAGAGGGGAAAAAGAAAGAAGACTTTAAGGGATTTATAGAGGAAAGGGAAGTGTTTTTGAGATGATAGAGGGAGAATATGTACTAAGTGAGGAATGAAAACAATGCTAAGATAAGGAAAAATTCAAATTTAAAATGAAGGGGAGAAAGGGCTGGAGGAAAGTACAAATGGAGTAGGAGAGGGAGATGTTAAGATTTGAGATTTGAAATACCAAAATAGTAAAGATCTATTAATAAAGTTGCAGAAAATGCCACAACTACCATCATATCCACAACCAATGTGAGAAGATTGAGAAGGTGGAGAGAGAATAATGTATTTTATTAATAGGAAAAAGAATGTGAGATGACTAATGACCAGAAAAATGGTTTTGAGAGTCTGGAGAGGGGAGAAATAGTAAGAGTGCAGAATGGAAACAAGTCATAGTAAGAGAAAAGATAGAATTTAAAATAAAAATAATAAGAGGAAATAAGGTGGTAAAGGGGAGTAGGAGGAGGAAGGAGCAAAATATGAGATTCGAAATAAACTATAATATAAAAACTAGTGACTGAAAATGCGCAAACTTGCAGGCTAAGAAATGAACATCAAAAAGCTGTGCAGGAGAGAAAATAATGCAAATCACGAAGAAGACTATGGTGAAATTTTTCTCAATAGTATGTTGTTTTTACCATTTTCTTCTTTTTCTAGATATGCCCCTTGTCAAATTCCATGGATTTTATAACTTTCTGGCTGTCTATTATGAGATCTAGATAGATGCTGAGGCTGCTGCTCTCTCACTGGCATCTCTGCCAAGCTCTTGTCTTATAGCAGCCTTCTGCTCTGAGCCTCATGGGTCAGGTCCCTGCCACTGGTCCTGTGGTGCACTCTATTCTTCTGCATTTTTGTTGAACAGAGCATGTAAAGGCATGTGAGCCCAGGGTCCCTGCTGAGTCTCAGATCTTGCTACAGCTCCCCTTACAAAAGAGTCTCTTTTTGGCCCTTATGCTGCAGCATCAGTCCCTGGGGACCCCATTCTCCATCCATTTCCCCTTTCCAAAAATCACACAGTATCTCATGGTCAGGGCTGGCCTCTGTCTTTCTGTGCCTCTGACAATTTTATACAAAGTTTTTCACTGGATCATTCCCGGATGGTGTTGGGAAGGGCCCGTGCAGTGATACAGTAACACTGAGAAGTGTCAGAGAGCTAACTTTGCTCCCTCCAGAGATATTCAGCCTATGGCAGTAGCACAGTTTATAGGGTATGCACTGCCCCATCCTTCTCTTTTTGCCCTGTTAGCTTGCAGCTACTGAGCTGATCCACAGCTGCCCCTATATGGTACAACTAGAAACTTTGGGCTGGGAAGCCCTGGCAATTCTGCTTAGAAAGCGAGGGCTGCCGGTTTTTGCCCACCCCGCACAGTCCCCACGCTCTCATCCCTTTTCATGCTCACTCATGGCCTCTATCATTCACTCTTCACTCTGTGTTTTTACTCTAAGGTCAGTCCACAATGGGAGCAATTATACAGGGCTGCTAGCTACTCTGCCGCTCTAATGCCCTCTTTCCTTCAGATCTCTATATATTTGGATATTAACTCCTTATCAGATGTATCAGTGAATTTGTTCTCCCAATCAGTGGGTTGTCTCTGTATTTTTTTTTTTTTATGATTTCCTTTGCTGTGCAAAAACTTTATAGTTTGATGTAGTCCCATATATTTTTCTCTTGTTTCCTTTTCCTGAGGCGATATATCTGATAAAATATTGCTAGGAGCACTTTGATTGGTGTGGCTCCGTGGATTGAGTGCCAACCTGAAAACTAGTTTGATTCCCACTCAGGGCACGTGCCTGGGTTTCAGGACAGGTTCCCTATTGGGGGTGCACGAGAAACAATGACACATTGATATTTCTCTCTCTTTCTTTCTTCCCCCATTCCCCTCTCTCTAAAAATAAATAAATAAAATCTTTAAAAAATATTGCTATGAGCAGTGCATGAATTTTTACTGCCTATGTTTTCTTCCAGGATTTTTTATGGTTTAGTCTAACATTTAAGTCTTTAATTCATTTTGAGTTTATTCTTTTTTTCTTTTTAAGGTGATTAAAGTGCTGGCAGTGAGTTTGTCATGTATGGCCTTTATTATGTTTAGGTATGCTGAGAGTTTTATTTAAATGGGTATGGGATTTTATCAAATAGCTTTGCTGCATCTATTGATACTCTTATGTGTCTTTTATCTTTTATCTTGTTTATGTGGTGTATCACATTTGTTGATTTGTGAATGTTGTACCAATCTTACATCCCTGAAATAAATCCCTGTCGATCACGGTGTATTGTCTTTTTGCTGCATTGCTGTATTCAGCTTGTTAATATTTTGTTGAGGATTTTAGCATTTATGTTTATCTTGGATATTGGACAATAATGTTCTTTTTTGTAGTGTCTTTATCTGGTTTTGGAATTAGGATAATGCTAGGCTTGTAAAATGAGCATGGTAGTCTTCCCTCCTTGGAATATTTTAGAATATTTTGAAGAGAGATATTAGCTATTCTTAGAATGTATGATAAAATTCACCTATGGATCCACCCAGTCCAAGGCTTTTGTTTGTTGAAAGTTTTTTGATTAGTGCTTCAATTTGACTTGGTGTAATCTGTCTATTCAAATTATTTGATTCTTCCTGATTTGGTTTCAGAGGATTGTATACTTCTAGGACTTTATTGGTTTCACACAGGTTGTCCAACTTGCTGGCATATAGTTGTTCATAATATTTTCTTACAATGCTTTGTATTTCTTTGTATTTCTCCTCTTTCATTTCTGATGTTATTTATTTGGGTCCTCTCTTTTCTTCTTGATGAATCTGGTTAAAGATTTTTCAATCTTGTTCATCTTTTCAGAGAACAAGCTGTTGGATTCATTGATCTTTTGTTTTGTATTACTAGAATCAATTTCATTTATTTCTTCTCTGATCTTTATTATTTCTCCCATGTACTCATTTTGGACTTTGTTTGTTGTTCTTTTTTAAAATTCCTTTAAGTGTAAAGTTAGATTGTTTATTTGAGCTTTTTCTTGTTTCTTGAGATAGGCCTGTAGTGCTGTGAATTTCCCACTTTGGACTTCTCTCCCTGTGTCCCACAGATTTTGGGTTGTTTTGTTCTCATTTTCATTTGTTTAAAGGCATAATTTGATTTCTTCCTTGATCTAATTGTTGACCAATTCAATATTTAATAACATGTTATTTAGCTTCCATGTTTTTGTGTATTTTTCAATTTTCTTCTTGTGATTGATTTCTAGTTTCATAGCATTATGGTCCAAGAAGATGCTTGATATGAATTCAGTCTTCTAAAATTAAGACTTTTTTTGTGTCCTAACATGTGGTCTATCCTAGAAAAAATTCCATGTGATTTTGAAAAGAGTATATATTCTGCTGCTTTGGGGTGAAATGCTCTGAAGATATCAATTTAATCCATTTGATCTAGTTCACCATTTAAGGTTACTTTCTCCTTGTCAATTTTCTGCCTGGAAGATCTATCCATTGAAGACAATGGGGTGTTAAAATCTCTCACTATGACTGTATTTCTCTCAATCTCTCCCTTTATGTCCATCAAGATTTGCTTTACATGTTTAGGTGCTCCTATATTAGGTGCACAAATGTTTACTAGGGTTATATCCTCTTGTTGGATTGTTCCCTTTATCATTATATTGTGTTTTCCTTTGTTTTTTTTGCTATGGCCTTGGGGTTTTTCTTGAGAAAGGGGAAGGGAGGGAGAAAGAGGGAGAAAAACATTGATGTGTGAGAAAAACATCAATAGGTTGCCTCTCACAGACCTCCAACCAGAGACTTGGACCACAGCATAGGCATGTGCCCTGATGGAAGTCAAACAGGCAACCCTCAGTTTGCATGACAATGTCCAACCCGCTGAGCCATACCAGTTAGGGCTTGCCTTGTTTTAAAAGCTTATTTTGTTGGATATAAGTATTGCAATCCCAACCTTTAATTGCACAAAATATCATTTTTCATCCCTTTACTTTTAGTCTGTGTGTTTCTTTCTTTCTAAGGTGGGTCTCTTGGAGACAGCTTATATATGGATCTTGTTTTCTTATCCATTCAGTTACTCTGTTTCTTGGTTGGAGCACTAACCCTATTACATTTAAAGTCATTATTGATGGATACATATTTATTGTTTTATTTTTCACCTTTTTCCTCTAAATTTTTTTCTTTCTTTTCTGTAATGTTTTATTGTTTAGGCTATTACAATAGTCTCAACTTTTCCCCCTTTGCCTCTCTCCACACAGCCAGCCCCCCACTTTCATAATCAATAACCTACACCATTATCCATTTCTATGCGTCTTTCCTTGTGTAAATGTACCACTCTTTCTTAAACCATTCAATTACTGATGAGCACTTAGGCTGTTTCCAAGTCTTGGCTATTGTAAATAGCACTGCTATGAACATAAGGGTGCATAAATTATTTTGAATTGGTGTTTTAAGATTCTTAGGGTATATTCCCAGCAGTAAAATCATTGAGTCAAAAGGTTTTCCATTTTTAATATTTTGAGGACATTCTGTACCATTTTCCATAGTGGCTGCACCATTCTGTATCCATACCAACAGTGCACTAGGATTCCCTTTGCTCCACATTCTCACCAGCACTTGTTTCTTGATATAGTAATGATAGCCATTTTGGAAGATGTGAGGTGATATATTATTGTGGTTTTAATTTGCTTCTCTCTGTTAGCTAGTGATGTTGAGCATTTTTTCATACATCTATGGGTCATCTGTATGTCCTCCTTGGAGAAGTGTCTGTTCAGGTTCTTTCCCCATTTTTATTTTATTTTTTAATTTTATTTTTATTGCTTTTCTTTTATAATTGTCCCACTTTTCCCTCATTGCTATCTTCCACCCAGTCCACCCATTTTCCCAGTCAACCCCCACATTGTTGTACATGTTCATGGATTATTTATATTAGTTCCTTCACTAAACCCTTCCTTTACATACCTCCTTCCCTCCCTCCGCCATTCCCCCTGATAACTGTTACTTTGTTCCTTGTTCAATTTTGTTCACTTGTTTGTGTTGTTCATTAGTCTCCTGTATCAGGTGATATCATATAGTATTTTTCTTTCATTGCCCGGCTTATTTAGCTAAGCATAATTCTCTCCAGTTCCTTCCATGTTGACGCAAATGGCAGGAGTTCCTTCTTTCTTTCCGCTGCATAGTATTTCATTGTGTAAATGTACCACAGTTTTTTAATCCACTCATTGAAAGAGGGGCACTTCAGCTTTTTCTGCACTTGGCTATTGTAAACATCGCTGCTATGAACATAGGAGTGCATAAGTTCTTCTGAATTGAGGTTTCAGGATTCTTCCAGTATAATCGTAGCAGTGGAATCACTGGTTCAAAAAGCAGTTCCATTTTTAGTTTTTTTGAGGAAATTCCATACTGTTTTCCATAGTGGCTGCACCAGTCTGCATTCCCACCAACAGTGCACTATGGTTCCAGTTTCTCCACATCCTTGCCAGCACTTCTTGTTTGTTGATTTGTTGATGATGGCCATTCTGACAGGTGTAAAGTGGTATCTCATTGTGGTTTTTATTTGCATCTCTCTGATGGCTAGTGATATTGAGCATTCTTTCATATGCTTGTGGACCCTCTGAAGGTTATCATTGGAGAAGTGTTTGTTCAGGTCCTTTGCCCATTTTTAAATTGGGCTGTCTCTCTTCTTTGTGTTGAGATATGTAAGTTCTTTAAATATTTTGGAGATCAATCCTTTATCTGATGTATCATTGACAAATATGTTTTCCCATATGGTTGGTTCCCTTTTCATCTTGCTGATGTTTTATTTTGCTGAGCAGAAACCCTTTAGTTTGATGTAGTCCCATTTGTTTATTTTTTCTTTATTTCTCTTTCCTCAGGAGATGTATCAGTGAAAATATCGTTACGTGGGATATCTGAAATTTTTCTGCTTATGTTATCCTCTAGGATTTTTATGGTGTCACGTCTTATATTTAAGTCTTTGATCCATCTTGAGTTTATTATGTGTGTGGTGTAAGATGGTGGTCTAGTTTCATAATTTTGCATGTCCCTGTCCAGTTCTCCCAACACGATTTGTTGAAGAGGCTCTTATCATTCCGTTTTATGTTCCTTTCCCCTTTGTCAAATATTCGTTGACCATAGGGGCCTGGGTTTATTTCTGAGCTCTCTATTTTGTTCCATTGATCTATATGTCTGTTCTTATGCAAGTACCAGGCTGTTTTGATTACAGTGGCCTTGTAGTATAGTTTGATGTCAGGTACTGTGATTACTTCTGTTGTGTGCTTCTGTCTCAAGATTGCAGTGGGTATTCGTGGTCTTTTTTTGTTTCATATAAATTTTTGAAGTCTTTGTTCCAGGTCTGTGAAGTACATCACTGGTATTTATTGTTCGTTGTTGTTTTTCTAGCCCTGTTATGTGTAAAGTTAGGTTGTTTGAGATTTTACTATCTTCTTTATGTAGGTGTGTAATGATATGAACTTCCCTCTCAGGACTGCCTTTGCTGTGTCCCATAGAATTTATGTTGTTGTGTGTTCATTTTCATTTGTTCCTACATACTTTCCGATTTCTTCTTTGCTGTCATTGTTATACCATTCATTTTTTAATAACATGGTCCTCAGCTTCCATGTATTGGAAAGTTTTTGAATTTTTTCTTGAGGTCGGTTTGTATTTCAAGCCATTGTGATCCAAGAAGCTGCTAGAAATATTTTCAATTTTCTTGAATTTGTTGAGGCTTGTTTTGTGTCTTACTATGTGGTTTATCTTTGAAAATAATTCATGTGTGTTTGATAACAATGTGTATTTTGCTTCTTTGGGGTGAAATGTTCTGTAAATATAAATTAATTCCATTTGATCTAGGGTGTTGTTTAATGCTGCAATATCCTTGTTGATTTTTTTGTATGGAGGTTCTACCCATTGTTGACACTGGGGTGTTAAAATCACCTACAATTGTATTACTGTTAATCTCTTTCTTAAAGTCCTCCACGATTTTTTAAATATATTTAAGTGTTCCTATATTGGATGTGTATATGTTCACAAGAGTTATATACATTTTTTTGACTGCTCCCTTAAGTATTATGTAGTTACCTTCTTTGTTCTTGCTATGGTCTTTGTTTTGAAGTCTATTTTATCTAATATAAGTATTGATACCCCAGCTTTTCTTCATGTCCGTTTACATGAAATATTTTTTTCATTCATTTACTTTCAGCCAGCGTGAATATTCAATCTTGAGGTGAGTCTCTTGTGGACATGATATATATGAATTGTGTTTTCTTATCAATTCAGCTACTCTATGTCCTTTTATTTTAGCACTTAATCCATTTACATTTAAGTTTATTATAGATAAGTAATTACTCATTGCCATTTTTTTCCTTTGCATTTTTGTTCCTCTCTCCATATATATCTTCATCTTTTTAACATCTCTTGCAATACATTTTTGGTGGAGATGTACTCCTTTAGCCTTTTTTTTTGTAATCTGGGAAGCTCTTTTCTTTTGCCTTCCATATTAAATGGGAGCCTTTCTGGGTAAAGTTTTCTTGATTTCAGGTCCTTGTTTTCCATTACTTGCAATATTTCGTGCCAGTCCCTTCTGTTTTGTAGGATTTCCATTGAGAAAGCAGCTGATAATCTTCTATATTTCTAGCTGTTTCTCCCTTGCTATCCTTAAGATGGTTTCTTTGTCTTTAAATTTTGCCATTTTTATTGTGATATGTCTTTGAGTAGGCCTCTTTGGGTTCACCTTGATTGGGACTATGTGCTTCCTGAATTTCCATGACTGTTTCCTTCACCATGTTAAGGAAGTTTTCTATCATTATTTTTCAAACAGTTTTTTTCTCTCCCTTTCTCCTTTTCTTCTTCTGATATCCCTATGATGCAAATATTGTTATGTTTCATGTTGTCCCACAGCTCCCATTAGCTATTCTCAATATTCCTGAGTCTTTTTCTGTTTTGATTTATATCTGGGTAGTTTTTTTCTACCTTGTTTTTCAACTCACTAATTCGACCCTTTGCTTCATCTAGCCTTCTTTCAATTCTTTCTTGTGTATGCTACATTTCAGATATTGTATTATTTATTTCCACTTGCTTCTTATTAAGTTTCTATGTTTTTTTTTAAATACGCTTTATTGATTATGCTGTTACAGTTGTCCCAATTTCTTTTCCCTTTGTTCCCCTACACCCAGTGACCACCCTCCCTCAGGTTGTTCCCCCTCTTAGTCCATTCCCATTGCTTGTGCATATAGTTCTTCTCAACATCTTCCTGTCTACTCCACTCCCTACTACTATGCTTCTTAATTCCTGTACCATCTCCCTCCCTTTACTCCCTTCCCCCTCCCAGATGACCGCTCCTCGATATGTTCCCCGTACCTATAATTATCTTGCCACTCTCGTTGCCTACTTAGTTTTCTTTTGCTTCGATTCCCTAGCTTCTGTTGTTGGTTATCGTGATACAGTTTTCATTTTAATGTTCATAGTTTTGATCCTATTTCTCCTAAAGAAGTCTCTTTAACATTTCATATAACAGTGGTTTGGAGCTGATGAACTCCTTTAGTTTTACTTTGTCCTGGAAGCACTTTCTCTGCCCTTCTATTCTGAATAACAGCTTTGCTGCATAGAGTAATCACAGTTGTAGATTTTTGCTTTTCATTACTTTGAATATTTACTGCCAGTCATTTCTCACTTGAAGAGCTTCTTTTGAGAAATTAGCTGATAGTCTTATTGGGACCCCTTTGTATGTAATTCTCTTCTTCTCTCTTGCTACTTTTAAGATTCTCTCTTTATTTTTAATTTTTAACTTGATTATAATGTGTCTTGGTGTGGTTCTCCCTGGGTCCACTTGTTTTGGAACAATCTGTGCTTCCTGGACCTGTAAGTCTATTTCTTTCCCCAAGTTAGGGAAGTTCTGCTTCATTATTTTTTCATATAATTTTTCAATTCCTAGTTATTCTTCTTCACCTTCTGGCAACCTTATGATTTGGATGTTGGCCCAATTATAGCTGTCCCAGAGGTTTCAGAGCCTCTCCTCATTTTCTTCACTTTTCATTTCCTCTTTCTTCACTGGTTGTCTATTTGATCCTTTCCTATGTCCGATTTGTTAATTTAATCCCTGGTTTTCCTTCCCTCACCACTTGTTTTGTATGTGTTTTTGTTTATTTCTGCATTCCTTCCCCATCTTGTTTAATATGTGCTGTTAGGTCTGTAAGCATTCATGTAACCAAAGCCCTGAACTGAGACTCAGAAAGATTTCCTATCAGCTGATCTGTTAGATCAGATATTTTCTGTCTGGTCAGCTACATGATTGGGAATTCTATCATGATCTGTGCCATCCTGACAGTTTTGTGTTTACCTTTGCTTCCTGGGCAGTGCTGTCGCATCTTCTATGCTATAGGGGGCAGAGCCCCATGTGCTCATCGCTACCAGGTGACCCTTCTTACAACACTGTGGCATTTTGCATGTGGGGGTTGGGGTCCAAAATGGATTCTTGCTGTTTACTCTCCCCTGAGAGACTAGGAGCTTTTTTCTCTGTCCCCACCCCCTCCAGCCTTCACAGTTCTAGACAATATAGGTCTGCCTTCCCCAGCCTTGGAATCATGAGTTGACTGGTCTGGTCTGCAGCCAGAGATGCTCCCCAGGTGCTTCTCACATCTTTTTAAATATGGGGGCCTGTTTTTACTGCTGTCCTGCCATTTTCACTGCAACTGCTGCCGCCAGCACAGCTTGACTTCTCCGCCCCAGCTTCGCACCTTCTACCCATCCAGATGAGCACCACTTGTTTATAACTTCATATGTTGTACTTCCACGTAGCTTTATTTTCTGGAACTTCTGGTTATTTCTGGTTTTGCAGTAGATGTATCCTTCTTAGTTGTGAAGGGAGATGGAGCATGTCAGTCTAGGCCTCCATCTTGACTGAAAGTCTCTTCTATGTCTTTTTTAATGCCAATGTAGCTCCCATAAAATTTCTTATAGTTATCACTGAGTCCCTTAAGCATTCTTATAACCATTACTTTGAACTCTATGCTCAATAAATTGTTTGCCTCAATTTGATTTAGCTCTTTTTCTGGGGATTTTTTCCTTTTTTTTTTCATTTAGGGGTTGTTCCCTTTTCACCCCATTTTAGTTGACCCTTTTTGTTTTTTCTACATATTAGATTGAGCTGCTTTGACTCCCTGTCTCTGTGGGGTGGTTTTTTGTGGTAAAAGTCCTTTGGGACTCAGTGTTTCAGTCTCCTTGATATCTTGAGCTGGGTGCTCTAGGGATGACCTTTATGCATTTTTATGTGGACTCTTCTATTGTATTTGGGTTTTGATTGTTGTTTGCTCATTCCTTGGTGGGATGTTCCCTCTGGCTCACTGACTGACAGTCTCACCTCCACCACATCTTGTATGCTGTTGTACAGGTGCTGGTAGGACAAAAGAAAACAACAGAGAAAAAACCAGCCAAAATACTTCCAACAGCAACAGCAATATTAATGACAAATTAGAAACTTTAATAAAGATGTAAAGACAACAAGGATGTGAAAATAATGAAAAAAAAGAATATAAAATGAGTAAAGAAAAAAATGATTGTGAGAGAACAGAGGTAGGAGAAATAATAAGATTAAGGTACGGGAACAGGAATCACCACAAAAAAGTTGAAGAAAGAGAGAAAATAAAATTTAAAACAAAATAAGAAAGGGAAAGAAAAAGGTACAATAAAAAAGAGTAAAATATGTAATTTTTAAGTATATTTTATTGATGATATTGTTACAATAGTTCCAATTTTTCCCCTTTCCTCCCCTCTACCCAGCACCCCCACTCTGCTCCTCCAGAAATCCCCCGCCCCACCAGTCCATGCCCATGGTGGAACATACAAGCTCTCCCAATTCACCCTTTCATATATTCTTCGTCTTCTTTAAAAAAAAACAAAACAAAACTAATTAATTACTTAATTATTTTAACAATAAAAAATAAAAATCCCTCCCTCTCAGACTTAACACCCTTTATAATCTTATAAAGGACAATGGACGAAGATCTCGAGATCCTCTTTCTGCTTCAAGCTGGACATGGTCATCATCCTACCTACCCTTGGGTCCAGAAATCTCTAATAAGAGTGGGGTGTGGAGGGAAGGGTGGCCTTCCCATATGGGGAAGGATCGTGCAGACTCCAGGTCAGTTGGCTGTCCCCGGAAAATGGCGTGCTTGTTTTAACAGGCTGGCATCCTTGTTGTATTCTGGAGGTAACACATTTGGCAACGGGATTCAAAGACACCATTTAATCCATAACCACTAGATGACAAAAGGCAGGTACTAATTTTTCGATGTCCCACATTAGGAAAAAGAAGGGTTTCTTTGGAGGAAATTGTGTCGGGTACATCTCACTTGTCCAAAACCCTTTTGCCCATTATATTTAGTTTTGACTGAGGGAAATATTTTAGGTTTTCCCCCTCTCAGACCTCTGGGCTCTTTCTGTCCAAGCCATTAAGATAGAAAAGAGAAACAAGTTTTATTTTTTTATTTTTTATTTATTTTTGGTTTTTAAATTACAGTTGTCCCATTTTTCCCCCGTTTCTCTCCCCCACCCAGCCCACCACCCCACCTGCAACCATACCCCTCCCCGCTGTCTGTATCCATGAGTCATTTATACATGTTCCTTGACTAAACCCCTCCCTTACTTATTCCCCTTATCTCCTTCCCTCCTGCCCCTCATTGACTGCTATTCTTCTCTTTGTTCTATTTAGTTCTTTTGTTTGTGTTGTTCTTTAGTTTTCTGTATTAGGTGATATCATATGGTATTTTTCTTTCTTTGCCTGGCTTATTTCACTAAGCATAATTCTCTCTAGTTCCATCCATGTTGTTGCAAATGGCAGGAGTTCCTTCTTTCTCTCCGCTACATAGTATTCCATTGTGTAAATGTACCACTGTTTTTTGATCCATTCATCTACAGATGGGCACTTAGGTTGTTTCCAGCACTTAGCTATTGTAAACAGTGCTGCAATGAACGTAGGGGTGCATAAGTTCTTCTGAATTTGTGTTTCAAGATTCTTCAGGTATAATCCTAGTAGTGGAATCGCTGGTTCAAAAAACAGTTCTATTTTTAATTTTTTGAGGTAATTCCTCAAAAAAATTGTAAACAATTTTTAAATGAAAAGAAAATTTAAAGACCGTTAGCAGCACTACTTTATAGTCTACCACAGAGCATTTTGATTTTCCTTGAATCACAATTTTTCTCCCTAAGATTACCTTTTTTTGTCATTAAAGGGACTGCATTAAGTCCATTTTTAGTATATCCTGTTCATTTGCATAAACACAACAAGAGCAGCAAACGGTCACTTATGATCTTTAGTTCTGCTTTGCTGGAACTTACACAAGGAACATTTAGGGTGACCTTCAGTCTGCCCTTCAAGTGACAGAAGCTGAGTTAATACTTGCCATTCAGCCTTGCCTGTAAACACCTGTATGTTCCAAGTCCTTCTGGTTTTCCATTGTGTCTTAAGGTCCCTTCTAGCCATCTTTCAGGAAAACAACCTTCATTCCTTCCCTGGAAAGATTGCTGTGGACCGCACAACCAACCAAGGTACCAGTCCTTTTATCTCATGGGCTTTTATTACCTTTGAAAGTCAATCCCAGTTCCTTAGGGCTTTTTGCTAACAACCAGAGCCCAAGCATGTCTCCTTTAGGCATGACATTCCAGTCAAAGTCTTGGTCAAAAAAACCTCTATTAACAGCTGGCCTCATTAGTTTTATGCAAAGAACCTTATGTTATTACTTACTTCTTTAAAATGCCAACTCTGGAGGGATCAGATAGGGAGAAAAATATACAGTGTGAATTAAAATCCTTGTCTTTCTAATATTCACTGAACTTTCATTTCCATTCTTTAGATTTTTCCCCCCACTAAAACTATTTTTGTTTGTTTTTCTATTACAGTTGTCCTACTTTTTTCCCTCTCTTGCATTCCCGCACCCTGACCCCCTTCTCCTACATTCAGACCCCACCCCGTTGTCCATGTCTGTGGGTCGTTTATACATGTTCTTTGACTAGACCCTTCCTCTTCTTACCCCCTTCTGTCCATTCCGCCTCCCCCCTTGTTACTGTTAGTTTATTCCTTGTTTACATACCCCAGGTTCAATTTTGCTCATTTTTTGTGTTGTTCATTAGTTTCTTGTAATAGGTGATTGCATAAAGTATTTTTCTTTCATTTCCAGTCTCTCTAGTTCCATCCATGTTGTTGCAAATGGTCAAAGTTCCTTCTTTCTTTCTGCTACATAGTACTCCATTGTGTAAATGTACCAAAGTTTTTTTATCCACTCATCTACAGAAGGGCACGTAGGTTGTTTCCAGCACTTGGCTATTATAAATAGTGCTGCTATGAACATAGGGGTGCATAGGTTCTTTTGAACTGGTGTTTCAGGATTTTTCGAGTATAATCCTAACAGTGGAATTGCTGTTTCAAAAGGCAGTTTCATTTTTAGTTTTTTGAGGTAATTCCATATTGTTTTCCATAGTGACTATACTAGTCTGTTTTCCCACCAGCAATCCACTAGGGTTCCCATTTCTCCATATCTTCGCCAGAACAAGTTGTTTGTTGATTTGTTGATGATTGCCATTCTGACTGATGTGAGGTGGTACCTCATTGTGGTTTTTATTTTTATCTCTCATGGCTAGTGATGTCGAGCATTCTTTCATATGTCTATGGACCCTCTCTAAGTCCTCTTTGGAGAAGTGTTTGTTCAGGTCCTTTGCACATTTTTTATTTGGGTTATTTGTCTTCTTGGTGCTGAGTTGGATATGTTCTTTCTATATTTTGGAGATCAAACCCTTGTCTGAGATATCATTTACAAAAATAGTTTCACATATGGTTGGTTCCCTTTTCATCTTGCTGACGTTTTCTTTTGCTGAGCAGAAACTCTTTAGTTTGATGTAGTCCTACCTGTTTATTATTTTCCTTATTTCCATTGCCTTAGGACATATATCAGTGAAAATGTTGCTACGTGAGATATCTGAAATTTTCCTGCCTATTTTTTCATCTAGGACTTTTATGATGCCATGGCTTACATTTAAATCTTTGATCCATCCTGAGTTTATTCTAGTGTATTGTGTAAGTTGTTGGTCTAATTTCATTTTTTTTGCTTGTTCCTGTCCAGTTGTCTCAACACCATTTTTTGAAGAGGCTCTTTTAACTCCATTTGATGTTCCTTTTCCCTTTGTCAAATATTAGTTGACCGTATAGACCTGGGTGTATAACTGGGCTCTCTGTTCTGTTCTGTTGACCTATATGTCTGTTCTTATGCCAGTACCATACTGTTTTGATTACCATGGCCTTGTAGTATAGTTTGATATCAGGTATTGTGATTTGCCCTCTGTGTGCTTCTTCCCTAAAATTGCTGTGGTTATTTGGCCTTTTTTTAGGTTCCATATGAATTTTTGAGATATTTTTTTCTGGGTCTGTGAAAAATATCATTTGTATTTTAATAAGGATTGCATTGAATATATAAATTGCTTTGGGTAGTATGGACATTTTAATGATGTTGATTATTCCATTCCATGAACATGGTATATGCTTCCATTTATTTGTATCTTCCTTAATTTCTTTCTTCAGTGTTATATAGTTTTCTGAGTACAGGTCTTTTATCTCCTTGGTTTAGTTTAGTCCTAGGTACTTTATCTTTCTTGTTGCTATGGTAAATGGGATTTGTCTTTTAGTTTCTGTCTCTGATGTTTTATTGTTGGTGTACAGAAATGCCTTCGATTTCTGAATATTGACTTTATTCCCGGCTATTTTGCTGAATTCACTTATTATGTTAAGTAGTTTTTTTTGTGTGTGTGGAATCTATAGGGTTTTCTATGTACACTATCATGTCATCTGCAAAGAATGACAGTTTTACTTCTAGTTTTCAAATTTCAATGCCTTTTATGTGATTGTGGGAGAAGGGGTGGGATGGGTGAGGGGGAGCAAAGGGGAAAAATGGGAGAACTGTAATTGAAAAACCAAAATAAATAAATAAATAAATAAACAAACAAACAAATAAATAAATAATTAATCCTTGGCTGTTGGACTTCCATACAGTTCGATTTACTGACAGATTTTGGTGTTAATGTTTTGAGGTTTAGTTGTAATTCTCTCTATGGTTGCGTGAGGAGGTTAAACCTTTTTACCTATTCCTCCATCTTGATCTGATGTCTAAAATGAACATTTTAATGATGTTAATTCTTCCTATTCATGAACATAGTGTGTGCATCCACTATTTGTATCTTATTCAATTTATTTCTTCAATGTCTTAAATTTTTCTAAGTTCAAGTTTTTACATCCTTGATTAGATTTATTTATATATATTTGATTCTTTTTGAAGCAATTTTTTATGGGATTACATTTAATTTTTCTTTCTGATAGTCATTATTGGCATATAAATATGCAATTGATTTTTGGATAATAATTTTGGATGCTCCTACTGTAGTGAATTCATTTATCAGTTCTAGTAGGCTTTTTAAATAAAATCTTTGGGTTCTCTGTATACTGTATTATGTCATCTGCAAATAATATCAGTTTTAGTTCTTACTTTCCAATTTGCATGCTTTTTATTTCTTCCTCTTATCTGATTGCTGTGACTAGAACTTCTAGTACTATGTCAAATAAGAGTAGTGAAAGCAAAAATTGCTGTCTTGCTCACAGTCTTAAGGGGGAATGCTTGTAGTTTTTGCCCATTGAGTATGATGCTGACTGTGGGTTTGCCATATTTGGTCTTTATTATATGAAGATATGTTCCCTCTTGTCCCAGTTTGCTGAGAGTTTTGATCATAAATAGGTGCTGGATTTTATCAAATGCTTTTTCTGGATCTATTGATATGATCACAGGGTCTTATCCTTTGTTTTGTTTATGTGGTGTATCATGACCATTGACTTGCAGATATTGCACCAAACTTGCATCCCCAGAATAAATTACATTTACCATGAGTTATGATCTTTTTTATGTATTCCATATTGAATTCAGCAAGATGTCTGGATACAAAATCAATGTTTAATAAAATTGTTTTTCTATACACTAACAATATATGATCCAAAAATAAAATTAAAAAAATTTCATTTACAGTAGCATAAAAATGAATAAAATACTTAAGAATGAATGTAACTAAGGAGATGTAAGGCTTCTACACTCTAAACTACAAAAATGTTACTGAAAGAAATTAAAGAAGACATAAATTAATTTTTAAAAATCTGTGTTCATGTAGTCA